>NC_068430.1:73806516-73824129 GCF_023373465.1 Oncorhynchus keta
AATAATATATAATAACTTTGACATACTGTAGACGTACTGTAGACGTTCTGTAGACGTACTGTTGACATACTGTAGACGTACTGTAGACATACGGTTGACATACTGTAGACATACTGTAGACATAACTGTTGACATACTGTAGACATACTGTAGACATATGGTTGACATTCTGTAGACATACTGTAGACATACTGTAGACATACGGTTGACATACTGTAGACGTACTGTAGACGTACTGTAGACATACTGTAGACATATGGTTGACATTCTGTAGACATACTGTAGACATACTGTAGACATACGGTTGACATACTGTAGACGTACTGTAGACGTACTGTAGACATGCTGTAGATATACGGGTTGACATACTGTAGACATCCTGTTGACATAATGTTGACATTATATGCTATTGTCCAGTAGGCTACAGAGATCTGTTTAGTGTCTTACTGAAATCAGATACGTCCATCCTGTTGGCGGCACTTATCAGATTGAAATGACATTAGTAGCTGACCACCGTCTCACCAAAATGAATGAATGCTACAGTGTGATTGAGTGGCTTGTAGACTACTACAGGAATGTCAGTGCCTCTAGAAAACTGTAGACATACGGTTGACATACTGTAGACATACTGTTGACGTACTGTAGACATACTGTAGACATACTGTAGACGTACTGTAGACGTACTGTAGACATACTGTTGATGTACTGTAGACGTACTGTAGACATACTGTAGACATACGGCTGACATACGGTTGACATACTGTAGACATACTGTAGACATACGGTTAACGTACTGTTTACATACTGCTGACATACTGTAGGCATACTGTTGACATACTGTAGACATACTGTAGACATACGGTTGACATACTGTAGACATACTGTAGACGTACTGTTGATATACTGTAGACGATACTGTAGACGTACTGTTGACGACTGTAGACGTACTGTAGACATACTGTAGACATACGGTTGACGTACTCGTAGACATACGGTTGATACTGTAGACATGCTGTAGACATACGGTTGACGTACTGTAGACGTACTGTAGACGTACTGTGACGACTGTTTACGCTGTCAGACGTATTTGTTGACATACTGTAGATGTACTGTAGACGTACTGTAGACATACGGTTGACATACTGTAGACATACGGTTGACGTACTGTAGATGTACTGTAGACATACTGTAGACATACGGTTGACGTACTGTAGACATACGGTTGACATACTGTAGACATACGGTTGACATACTGTAGACATGCTGTAGACATACGGTTGAGGTACTGTAGACATACGGTTGACGTACTGTAGACATGCTGTAGACATACGGTTGACATACTGTAGACATGCTGTAGACATACGGTTGACGTACTGTAGACGTACTGTAGACGTACTGTAGACGTACTGTAGACATGCTGTAGATATACGGTTGACATAATGTTGACATTATATGCTATTGTCCAGTAGGCTACAGAGATCTGTTTAGGGCCTTACCGAAATCAGATACGTCCATCCTGTTGGCGGCACTTATCAGATTGAAATGACATAAGGTGAATGCACTAATTTGTAAGTCGCTCTGGATAAGAGCGTCTGCTAAATGACTTAAATGTAAATGTAATAGGTTGATACTGACTATTTCATTATTTCAGTTACCTAATAGGTTCATACTGCCTATTTCATTATTTCAGTTACCTAATAGTTTGATACTGACTATTTCATTATTTCAGTTACCTAATAGTTTGATACTGCCTATTTCATTATTTCATTTACCTAATAGGTTGATACTGCCTATTTCATTATTTCAGTTACCTAATAGGTTGATACTGCCTATTTCATTATTTCAGTTACCTAATAGTTTGATACTGACTATTTCATATTAGTTACCTAATAGGTTGATACTGCCTATTTCATTATTTCAGTTACCTAATAGGTACTGCCTATATTATTTCAGTGTTTGATACTGCCTATTTCATTATTATTTACCTAATAGGTTGATACCTATTTCATTATTTCAGTAGGTTCATACTGCCTATTTTATTATTTCAGTTACCTAATAGTTTGATACTGACTAATTATTTCAGTTACCTAATAGTTTGATACTGCCTATTTCATTATTTCATTTACCTAATAGGTTGATACTGCCTATTTCATTATTTCAGTTACCTAATAGGTTGATACTGCCTATTTCATTATTTCAGTTACCTAATAGTTTGATACTGACTATTTCATTATTTCAGTTACCTAATAGGTTGATGATACAGTTACCTAATAGATACTATTTCATTATTTCAGTTACCTAATAGTTTGATACTGCCTATTTCATTATTTCAGTTACCTAATAGTTTGATACTGCCTATTTCATTATTTCAGTTACTAATTTTGATACTGCCTATTATTATTTCAGTTACCTAATAGGTTGATACTGACTATTTCATTATTTCAGTTACCTAATAGTTTGATACTGACTATTTCATTATTTCAGTTACCTAATAGTTTGATACTGACTATTTCATTATTTCAGTTACCTAATAGGTTGATACTGACTATTTCATTATTTCAGTTACCTAATAGTTTGATACTGACTATTTCATTACATGTATTCTCTGCTTAACAGCAGGCATCTTTATTCCTAAAGGCTCATAATTCTAGATACACAAATATTAGAATCATTAAATACGTGAATGTCTTATATTTTGTGTTGATAATGAATCGCCTGTCTGAAATGAAAACCAGGACATGTAAATCCATGGAATCCAAACGAATGTGTTGTGTCCTTCTATATGACATATGCAAATGTATTAGAATAAATCAAGACTACGAAAAGACTGTCTTAACATCGTTTTCACGTGCTCAGCTAATAAACGAACAAACCAAAAGTATGCTTATAGCAGAATAAAATACTTTAGGTTCAATTGTATACACACATGTTGCATTTGAGCAAAATGTTTGAAAAGCTCTTCATAAATAAGTTGTCATTTTGAGTGAAACTATCCTGTAGACATGACATTATTTAAGCATTCAGAACAGTCTTCTTGGTAACATTAGGAATTAACGAATGGTATTGAACCTATGATGAGCCAAAGGTCAGTCAAGTTGGTCAGGAGTTGGTTAACTTAAGATAAAAGCATCTGCCAAATTTCATATACAGCTCTGGAAGAAATGAAGAGACCACTGCAAAACGATCAGTTACTCTGGTTGTTCTATTTATAGGTATGTGTTTGGGTAAAATTTACATTTTTGGTTTATTCTATAAACTACTGACAACTTCCAAATAAAAATATTGTCATTTAGTGCATTTATTTTCAGAAAATGGACAGGTCATGGGGTCAGGTCTGGAGTCAGGGTTCAGGTCTGAGATTGGGCTGGCCATGACAGGGTCTTGATCTGGTGGTCCTCCATCCACACCTTGATTGACCTGGCTGTGTGGCATGAAGCATTGTCCTGCTGGAAAAACCAACTTCTCAGAGTTGGGGAACATTGTCCTGCTGGAAAACCAATCCTCAGAGTTGGGGAACATTGTCCTGCTGGAAAACCAATCCTCAGAGTTGTGAACATTGTCCTGCTGGAGAAACCAATCCTCAGAGTTGGGGAACATTGTCCTGCTGGAAAACCAATCCTCAGAGTTGGGGAACATTGTCCTGCTGGAAAAACCAATCCTCAGAGTTGGGAACATTGTCCTGCTGGAAAACAATCCTCAGAGTTGGGGAACATTGTCCTGCTGGAAAAACCAATCCTCAGAGTTGGGGAACATTGTCCTGCTGGAGAAACCAATCCCCTCAGAGTTGGGGAACATTGTCCTGCTGGAGAAACCAATCCTCAGAGTTGGGGAACATTGTCCTGCTGGAGAAACCAATCCTCAGAGTTGGGGAACATTGTCCTGGAGAAACCAATCCTCAGAGTTGGGGAAAACCAATCCTCAGAGTTGGGGAACATTGTCCTGTTGGAAAAACTAATCCTCAGAGTTGGGGAACATTGTCCTGTTGAGAAACCAATCCTCAGAGTTGGGGAACATTGTCCTGCTGGAGAAACTAATCCTCAGAGTTGGGGAACATTGTCCTGCTGGAGAAACCAATCCTCAGAGTTGGGGAACATTGTCCTGCTGAGAAACCAATCCTCAGAGTTCGGGGAACACTGTCCTGCTGGAGAAAACCAATCAGAGTTGGGGAACATTGTCCTGCTGGAGAAACCAATCCTCAGGAGTTGTGAGAACATTGTCCTGCTGGAGAAAACCAATCCTCAGAGTTGGGGAACATTGTCCTGCTGGAGAAACCAATCCTCAGAGTTGGGGAACATTGTCCTCAAAGAAAACTAATCCTCAGAGTTGGGGAGAAAACCAATCAGAGTTGGGGAACATTGTCCTGCTGGAAAACCAATCCTCAGAGTTGGGGAACATTGTCCTGCTGGAAAACCAACTTCAGAGTTGGGGAACATTGTCCTGCTGGAAAACCAATCCTCAGAGTTGGGGAACATTGTCCTGCTGGAGAAACCAATCCTCAGAGTTGGGGAACATTGTCCTGTTGGAAAACCAATCCTCAGAGTTGGGGAACATTGTCCTGCTGGAAAACCAATCCTCAGAGTTGGGGAACATTGTCAGCTGGAGAAAACCAATCCTCAGAGTTGGGGAACATTGTCCTGCCGGAGAAACCAACTCTAGTTGTGGAAAACATTGTCCAGGACAACCTTGTAACATTGTCCTGTTGGAGAAACTTGAGTTGGGGAACATTGTCCTGTTGGAGAAACCAAAGAGTTGGGGAACATTGTCCTGCCCGATTCCAGAGTTGGGGAACCTGTCCTGCTGAGAAAACACTCCTCAGATTAGAACATTGTCCTCCTGGAGAAACCAATCCCACAGTTGGTGCGAGACATCAGGTTAGGAACTTGTAGGTCCTTCCAGGTCTCGCAGAAACCAATCTGTGAACATTTCCTGGCCAATCCTCAGAGTTGGGGAACATTGTCCTGCTGGAGAAACCAATCCTCAGGAGTGGCATTGTCCTGCTGAAAGTCATTTGTCCCAAAACCAATCAGAGTTGGGAAAGACTGGAAAACCAATGAGTGGGCATAATCCTAAAACTAATATCAGAGTTGGGGAACATTTAGCGAGAAGGAAGCTTTTATCCAAAGCGATTCATGCGTCTCAGCACAATAATTCAGCCTTGCTGAAACATACATTCTAGTTCTCCACCTACACAGGGGTGCGTCCTGTGGCTTGTAGGTCTCTGAACCCACATTTGGTGGAGGAATTTCCCTGGCGTGCATAAAGTCACCCAACATCGCCAGCTGGTGGACCAACTGATATGCCATTTAGCGGACGCTTATCCAAAGCGACTTTCATGTGTGCATACATTCATATGAAAGCTGTGATTGAAAATCAGGTTATTCCACCAAATATTGAAAATCAGGGTTTCTGAACCTTCCTAAGTTAAAACATTAGCATTGTGTTGTTTAAAATGAATATTAACTTATTTTCTAGCATTATTGAGGTCTGACAACACTGCATATTTTTTGCTATTTTGACCAATTGTCATTTTCTGCAAATAAATGCTCTAAAATTACATTTTATTTGGAATTTGGGAGAACTGTTGTCAGTAGTTTATATAATTAAACAAAATGTAAATTTTACCCAAACACATACCTATAAATAGTAAAACCAGAGAAAACTGATCATTTGCAGTGGTTTCTTAATATTTTCCGGAGCCATATTACCTCTGCCTATCCTGCCATTCATTGTACTTATACTGGTATGGATTCATCCCTGACCAAGATGGCTGCCATATTTGCCCAATTATGGAAATTTGAGGGTTTATTGTCACATCTTCTCCTGCTACACCCCTAGTGGGGACATTCGGTGTCCCCTTGACCTGCAGCCATTTCCCAGTTCTCTCCCTCTCGCTCTTCTTCTTGTCTCTCTCTCTGTGTGATTGTGTGGTTGGAGACAGGGTGTGCTGGAGTCAGAACAGTTCCCCACCAGCTGCAACCTGTTCCATAATCAAGATTCTACAAATACCAATCCTGCCACTTCCACTCTGCCAGATTGTAATCTCATTTTGCTGCTCTGACTGGTTCCTGTCTCCTGTTCCACATTTCGCTACCCCTCTGTTCTGGAATTCAACTCAGCATCACTCCCTTGGATTCCCCTCCAGACCTGTTTACCCTGTCCCAACCCAGCTCACTCCAACCTCAGCCTCCACATCGGGTTTTTCCTAAGCAATTCATCCAAGCTTCCTGGATCTGCACTTCATCTTCCCCTGTGTTGCAATAAATATCTGGTTCATTCATCCTCTGTTTCCTGGTCTGAGTCTGCTCTTGGGTTCTCCTGTGCTGCCTGCTTAACATTTGACAAATGCCCCCTCTAGTAATTCAATAGGCTTCTATGGGTTTACACCGGGCCCGCAGGACACATGGCAAATTCAATTGTATGATGACAAAACGTTGCTTGATATTGAGCGCCATCAAGTGACGTCACTGTGTAAAAACACTTAATATTAGTTTATGAAGACAAATTCACTTCATAACCTATACCTGGCGTTGTGGCATACACACTCTCTCCATTTTGTTTGTTTGACTACATAGGAAGTGATAAATAACAGGTCAAACGCAGCCCGTCATATCCCTTATAAGTTTGTATGAGTTCAAAATGAATATGCCAGTTAGCGCTCCACCACTGGTTCCAGAGCGAATGATGGCCTGTCTACAGAGAAGCTCATCAGAGAGTTCCTGACCCTTCAGGGCAGGCAACACTGTCAACCGACATCCATGTCAATCACATGAGGGGATGGATCATCTTCACGTTCAGAAAGCCTTCCTGAAAAGTGAGAGCGAATTCTCAAGGTCCACAGGAAGTCAACCTGTCCAACACTTTCCTGTTTAGCTAATAATGAAGTTTTCAAATACATGGCCAAAATACGATAAGTCTCTTTGCTGAATATATGTTCTGTGTTTCATTTGTAGATTTCAGGAAGAGAGAGGGGGAGAAAACCTGCCCATTGAGCTGGTAAGAAATATACTTCACTTTATAACCAGCGGTAGATGTGAAAGATTCATAATAGCCTGATCAAATGACATTGTCAGGTGTCAGGTGTTCAAAATGAGTTGTAAATGCTTTTCATTCGTATAAACATTTGCCACTGCTAATATGCAACTCAATATTCCACTAAATTCAAAACTCACAGGCAGGCATTGAAGGTGAGGAGTCGGCACAGGCTCGCGTTAACATCAAGCAGCGATGTTTGGAAAGAGCTCAATGTGGAACGATGCCCATCTTTCCGGTCTACTGGAAAGGAATGACCAGCTTCTCTTATCCCTGTGTGTGTGACTATTTAATTATTATTTAAATTTTATTTAACTAGGTAAGCTGTTAAGAACAAATTCTTATTTTCAATGACGGCCTAGAACAGTGGGTTAACTGCCTGTTCAGGGGCAGAACGACAGATTTGTACCTTGTCAGCTTGGGGATTTAACTTGCAACCTTCCGGTTACTAGTCCAACGCTCTAACCACTAGGCCAAATTCTGCCGCCCTCACATGTTCAGTGTAATACTGTCGGCATGCTGTGTGTTTCATAAGAAATACATGCAGTGCATTCAGAAAAGTATTCATACCCTTGACTTATTCCACATTTTGCTGTGTTAGTCCGAAATTCTAAATTGATTAAATATTTGTTTTTTTTTCAATTATCTACAATAATAATACTCATAATGACGAAGTCAAAACAGGATTGTAGACATTTTTGCAAATTTATTGAAAATTGAATATTTAAATATCTTATTATAGACTGCTGTTTTAACCTCTATCAATAGTCATAAGAGGAGCATTTAGAGATCACATGGAAAAGAGAGAAATACATTCCACAGGAAGTCAGGGAGGTCGTGGAGAGCCTGGTGGACATGGCAGCAGGAAGAGACAGCACAAGGGACATCGTCCAAAGAGCCCTCACTGAAATCGGGACCAAGGTGACGAGCTGCCTCCAAGACCTTCTCGAAGCAGGTCGTGGTGCTCAGTTAAACCATCAGGACATTATCTCCCAGGTAATTCTTCAAGTGACTTACAAACTCTTTCGGAACTGACTTTCTCTGAAGGTCACCCCTCTTTTGAAGGATGCAGAAGCTCTCCTATGATCCTTGTTATGGGCCAGGCCACGGGGGGGCAGCTGGTCAACACTCTTCAGCAGTCCACAGATCCACAGGTGGTGAAGAGGGTTAAACCAAGGCCTTATACCCTTTAAAGGGTTAATACATTATGTTATGATAAACTGTAAGGTCTCCTCTTCAGGACCTCTCTGTGTGTGTGTTAACCTTTTTGAGTGTTGTGACCTTCAGACACTATCAGAAGGTGTTTACGTTCAGACTCCTCCTGTCTGGACCCCACCGTGGTTATCTGGTTGACCGACAACACAAGGCTGCCACAGACCTGATGAAACCAGCCACCTATCAGAAGGTGTTTACGTTCAGACTCCTCCTGTCTGGATCCCACCGTGGTTATCTGGTTGTCCGACAACACAAGGCTGTCACAGACCTGATGAAACCAGCCACCTGTCAGAAGATGTTTACGTTCAGACTCCTCCTGTCTGGATCCCACCGTGGTTATCTGGTTGTCCGACAACACAAGGCTGTCACAGACCTGATGAAACCAGCCACCTGTCAGAAGGTGTTTACGTTCAGACTCCTCCTGTCTGGATCCCACCGTGGTTATCTGGTTGTCCGACAACACAAGGCTGTCACAGACCTGATGAAACCAGCCACCTGTCAGAAGATGCTTACACTCGTTCACCTTGTCATGACCCTGTACTTGTGATGAAAGGTCAAGTTTTGGTCCAACCCACTTCTGAGCTTTTAATTGCTGATAAGATGGTTACTGCTGTCAGGGGAGGTTAGATTTATTAAAATGTTGTTGCCAGGGAAACTCACGCAAGGAGGACTGGGAGAGGCTCTATGAGTTACAGGATGTCTTAGACATTTTGCAGAACTTGGGGAGAAACTATCATATACTGTTATATTGTACTCCGTACCAACTTCTGCCTAGAAATTGTATTACTAAAGGTGTATTTTTTAATGCTTAAACAACGAGTCTGTGTTTCCTTTCCTTACTAATGTATGTTTGATAATTATATAGACCTGATCATTTGTTGAAGAAATTGACCAACAGTGGCCAGGAACATCATGGCGAACCTGGAGGAGATACTAGGCCCCAGAATGGTGCCGGCGAGAGCACTTGGACTGGGATCAAAGATCTTCAACCTCTACGTGGTTTGCCTTGTAGCTCTGTGGATTGCTAAGAGTGTACCTGATCGGTTTGCTGCTAACAAGGAGGAGGGACTTATTACTCAGAGTATGATGGAGAACCATGTTCTAAGTTCTTGTTCAAAGAAGACAGCGCTGAAGAAGGAAGGTAAAAGCAACGCTGCTGTGTCAGACTGAGCCACTGACCTCTAGCTCGGCACCTGACCAGGGAGACATTAGAGCAGAAACACAGCAGAATGAGGAAGTTAGTGACCCTTTCCCCGGAATCGATGAGGAGGATTCGCAACATCTTCAGAAGGAAATGTAATGAAGGGGCTTCTAAAGCCTATTATCACCACAATACTCGTATACTAGAAGAGAATTCTAACAGCCTGACATTGTTATCTAATTTGTCTGTTATTATTTGGGAAATAGAAGGATGGGATTTGCGCCTTAGCATTTCTGATTAGAAACCCCACAAGACAAGACTCTGTTCCACAGAACTGGAACAGCCTGATATTTTTTTGTTCCTATTTTATTCTTGTTTTCTTCATTTTGAAGTATATTAATGTAACTTTTTTATGCACACTGATTGAGATAAAATTACATGTTCAATCTATATTGTTACTCTGTGGTTGGATGTTGATAGAGGAAAGGATTTGAAATCATGTAGACGATGAAGAAATGATCTGTGCATTTTATACCCCACATGGTATACTTTTTTATTAAAAATGTACAAATATATACAATATATACAAATATTTTTGTTGAACAAATTTCACAAACAGTATAACTGACTTTACAAAAATGGATTTGACAGGTAGAAATATTACAGTAGTAATGGCTACATCTTGAGATTGTAAATGAAAAAGGATAGATTTCATTTTGCTCTCATTTTCACAGTGACATTGATAAATGATTCAGAAATGTCACTAAATGTTCAGGAGTACTAGTCTATTTCTAGTGTACTAGTGATTTTATACTGGTGGACATTGAGTCAGTACTGCCAGTCAGACACACGGACATGTATCAATACCATACACATCCTAATTCATAGTTTAATGTGGCTACATACAACACAGGAACTATAAGAATTTATATTACTAAGTTATTACTTACTTCTGTACAGTATTTCCTTTTTTTTAACAACTTTTAAAACTATTTAGGATCAACAACATTATAAAATATGGGGTCCTTCATTCTCTTTAAAGTCTTTAAAGTACAAAAATACTCCCAACATCATCTAGGTCTAGGGTAATCTTCTGTTATGGACGGATTCAACTTTGCTGAAAACACTTCTTTACAACTTTAAAAAGCATACATTCCCATGCCAACCGTTGCCAGGGCGACACAGATCCCCAGCACCATTCTGAAGAGGGGTGATGCGTTGACCAGACTGGTCTGGATCTGAAGGGATCTAGCAGTCAGTTTCTCTCCTGAGAAATAGGAATTATTAGTATTATCTAACACACTAACTGCAGAAGTACTAAATATCACCGTCATCATATTAAGTCGTGTGTGTGTGTGTCCGTGCGTGTGGTGTCTGTGTGCGTGCATGCGTTCGCACATGCATGTGCCTATGCGTGTGTGTGTGTGTCTATGCCTGTGTGTGTGTGTATCTCTGTGTGTGCGTAACTTACCATCAGCCAGTTTGGAATGTGTCGACGTGTGTCTTGTGCATCTATTTCTGGTTGTCGTATGCATGACCTCACTTTCCCTCTCTGTCACAGACACCATCTTCTGAAGATCGTCAAAGACCTGCATCACAGACAGAGGCAAGACATCAGTCAAAAGTCAGTCATCTTATGTACGAAGAGCCAAGAAGCTCATAAAAAAAAAAACGAAAAATGGCACTCACTTAGCTTATAGTTGAACACCAACCCTAATATCTAACCTTATATCCCCCCTAAACCATGACTGTCCTGTTTCCCTATTCCTCGTCACCCCCCCCTCATCCTCCACTCCTCTCCTCTCCTCCTCTCCTCCTCCTCCTCACCTGGATGTTCAACTCGAAGGCTCTGACAGCCTCCTCCAGCATTCCTTTCCTCTCCTCCTCCTCCAGCTCTATGCTGTTCATTCTACTCCTGTACAGCTGTTTGAACAGGTTGGGGCTGCTCACGCCCGGGAAGGAAAAGAACGACAGACCCTCGCCACCCTTCAGCCCCAGAGACTTCTGAGTAATACGGCCAAGGACTTGTCCGCCAGATAGGTCGCCGAGGTAGCGGGTGTACGCGTGGGCCACTAGATACTCAGGGTTGTCTTTGCCGATCTGTGGAGGGAAGGAGAGAAGGAGAGAGAGAGTCAGTACAGTCACTGGTGGGAATGCACTATAAACCCATTCCAAGTAACCAATTTTTAACCATTTTTATTATCTCAACTAACATTTGGCTGAATTTACATTGGATTTTTGAAACCCTCATTTGCCCCCTTCATGGTTACATAAGGCAGGGTTTCCTAAACTCGGTCCAGGGGCCTCTCTGGGTGCACGTTTAGTTTCCCCTAGCACTAAACAGATGATTCAAATAATCAAAGGTTGATGATGAGGTAATTATTTGAATCAGCTGTGTGGTGCTGGGGAAAAACTAAAATGTGCACCCAGGGGAGGCCCCTGGACCGAGTTGGGGAAACCCTGTTATAAAGCATTATGGTACGATTCAAGTTCCACAGACCAGTCCAGTTTAATACACACCTGTCTGAGTCTATGGGCATATATTTTAGTGGCAGCCGGTACAACAATCTTCTCTCTCCAGTCCTGCCCATAGAAATGCTCCAGGTCCCTCTCCACTGACTCCAGCCGTGCCAGTTCCAGGGGGAAGTATATTGGCGCGACACTCGGGTGGTTGGAGTTGTTGTCCAGAGCTTCCTCTAGTGCTTGATAGATCTCATAGAGGGAGCACAGGAGAAGCTGAGGAAAGGAGACAAGGAAAGGATATAAACTAGGGTTAGTCTCAATACTTCCATTATACACAAAACACAGTACCTTGACCCACAACAGTTGATAGCAGCACATGATAGAATGATGGAGCATGATGATGCATGGCGCTCCAGCTCGAAAAATGTTGCATGTCCACATGGAACATTCAGATCAACTGATGGGAATTACAGTGTAGATAAGGAATCATAAGACTAATTGCGTTGTACTTGCTAGTATCTCCATTTACTAACATGCAGAAGAGGTTTAAAACGAGAGATGAATCTTTGCCTCTGTTAATGATATGTTAATGATTGATTACCTTGTACTGTGTCAGACTGACGTTTCCTCTCTGGTAGGCCAGCATCAGCTCAGTGTTCTCTGCTCTGACATGGCTGTCCTTGGTCACAGCCTTAATCTGCTCAGACAGATCACTGTGGGAGAGAGAGAGAGGAAAACACATTAACCCCTGTATTCAACCTGTAAAGTTACAGCATTACTGTACTGTTCACACAGAGAGAGAGAGATGGGGGGGGTCATGTTAACTTCTGTTTTCAATCTGTGATAAAGACTGTCTTACACACTGAGTGATGATTGACAGAAGGATGAGAGGGGGAATGCCCACTGACATATAGGACAGCTGGGTGACATATCACTTAGAGGTGGAAAACCAACACGGGTCTATCAATGGAGGCTAACTGCTAATGGGGATAAGATACTGCAGGTGACGGCAAGTAGATCAGAGCAATAGACACCTACTCAGAAGAACACCCCATGAAACGCTGCCTCTTGCAAAAGCAGCATGTTTCTAAGCCACTTAATAACACAAGAAACCGTTTAGTTTGTCTGAGATCTTCATATGCTTGGTAGAGACCAGCACAGAGACAGCGTATGTTAACTGTCTGCTAAGTTCAATCAAAACACAGAAATCAGTAGTATGTATACTGCAGCCTTACCTGTCTGTGAGCTCCACTTGTGTCTGCATCTTCTTGTCTGTCTCCATATCTGTGTACACAACAGAGAAAAGCATCAATATGACTGAGATAATACGCTGCCATACTGTCTGAGCTATAACACAGTATAAACCGTATAAACATGACATGTTGACAATAAGCCTTTAAAATGATCACACATCAGATACTTGCATGTTGCTATATGACCCAAACAGGAATTGCAATGTCAGTTGCTATAGAAAGTTATGACTGAAAGCTATGACCCAGAAATGGCACAAAAGTCAAATTGTAAATCAGTTTTTTCACTCACCAGTTCACAAGTTATTCAATAGTTGGTCCTTTCTTTGTTGTTATATTCCCACAATGAGAGACTGTCTTCTCCTTCTCTTTCTCTCTTTCTTTCTTTCTTTCTTTCTTTCTTTTTTCCTAAGTGTACAATCCTTACTTTGTGTGCCTCCTCTCGGGTCTCTACCTCTCTTTATACTGTCCTCCCCTCCTCCCTCCCTTCTTCTCTTTCACGGGTTAGCTGAGCTGAGAGAAACAGGAAGCAGTAAACCTGACTCAACAACAGCTCTGCTAGGAACAGCTATGGGAACATTGTGGAGGGAGGGACTAGGACTAAACATGACAGGGCAACTTTAGGAATACTAGTAATGGAAAACTGGGGAGGAGGGACAAGCGCTTAACATGACAAGGCAACTTTAGGAATAGAAATGGAAAACTGGAGGGAGGAGGGCCCAATGCTTAACATGACAGGGCAACTTTAGGAACATAAATCGAAAACTGGAGGGAGGGACCAGCGCTTAACATGACAGGGCAACTTTAAGAATATAAATGGAAAACTGGAGGGAGGGGGACCAAGAGTAAACATGACTCACTTTTTACCACCCTGGAAACAAGAGGGAGGAGTGAGGGAATAGCAATGGACAACTGGGGAGTATGGAGGGACTAGGACTAATCATGACAGAGCAACTTTAGGAACAACATGGAATGGTGACAGGAATGTAGGCTAGGAGGAGGGATCAGAAGTCAGCACTAACTAAACATGACAGTGTAACTTCAGCACTCTGGGGAGCAGAGGGAGGAGTGTTGAAATCCAGACTCTGTGTAAACGACACTGCACAATCACATGACTATGGTGTGTTTTGTCAAGAAGTGGTAGTAATCTCATGTTTGATGATTCAAGTTTGCTACTTGAAGTTCGCTAGCTGGCTCTTTGTGTTAGGTTTACTGTCCATTATATATATATATATATGGTGGCAGGGTAGCCTAGTGGTTAGACTAGTAACCGAGTTCATATCCCGAGCTAATAAGTTACAAATCTGTCGTTCTGCCCCTGAACAGGCAGTTAACCCACTGTTCCTAGGCCGTCATTGAAAATAAGAATTTGTTCTAACTGACCTTAGTTAAATAAAGGTAAAAAAATAAAAAATATATATACATACATATTAAAAAAAGGTAATGAAATACATGTGATTGAATACATTTTCCATAAACTCGTGAAATACTGTAAAATTCCTAACACTAAATGCAGAAGAGGTAAGAACAATTACCCAATGTACAAGTCACATTGTGGTTTATGTGTCATTATTTTTCTGATACATAGCAACATTTCATAATGGACTCGCTGACATTGCACTCTCCTGATGTTCAAAGTGTAATGTCTAGCTCAAATAAGACAGAGTCACAGACACAGTGAACTCGAAGTCCACTGTTCAAATACACACTTAGAACAAAGGGTTCCAAGGGTTCTTCAGCTGTCCCCATTGACCTTTTTTTGGTTGCAGGTAGAACCCTTTTGGTTCCAGGTAGAACCCGGTTCCATGTGAACCCCTGGAAAGGGATCTACATGGAACCCAAAAGGGTTCTAGCCTACGGGAACCAAAAGAATCTACCTGCAACCAAAAAGGTTAATCAAAGTGTTCTCCTATGGGGACAGCTGAAGAACCTTTAAGGTTATAGCACCTTGTGCTTTTTATAGTTGAGTATTATTCTTGTTGAACTCCTCACCCTCCTTCCATTAGTAACTTTAGTCTATTATTTTGGAACTCTCACCCTCCTTCCATTAGTACTGTATTTTTTATAGTTGAGTATTATTTTGTTGAACTCCCTCACCCTCCTTCCATTAGACTAACGTTAGTCTCTGTGGATGTACTGTACTTATAGTTGAGTATTATTTTGTTGAACTCCTCACCCTCCTTCCATTAGACTAACTTTACTCTGTGGATGTACTGTACTTTATAGTTAAGTATTATTTTGCTTGAACTCCTCACCCTCCTTCCATTAGGACTAACTTTAGTCTCTGTGGATGTACTGTACTTTATAGTTGAGTATTATTTTGTTGAACTCCTCACCTTCCTTTCCATTAGACTAACGTTAGTCTCTGTGGATGTACCGTACTTTATAGTTGAGTATTATTTTGTTGAACTCCTCACCCTTCCATTAGACTAACTTTAGTCTCAGGGATGTACTGTACTTTATAGTTGAGTATTATTTGCTGAACTCCTCACCCTCCTTCCATTAGACTAACTTTAGTCTCTGTGGATGTACTGTACTTTATAGTTAAGTATTATTTTGTTGAACTCCTCACCCTCCTTCCATTAGACTAACTTTAGTCTCTGTGGATGTACTGTACTTTATAGTTGAGTATTATTTTGTTGAACTCCTCACCCTCCGTCCACTAGACTAATGTTAGTCTCTGTGGATGTACTGTAAAGTACATTCAATTAGCATGGGTAAAGAAAGATGAACAGACGGCAGGGTAGCCTAGTGGTTAGAGCGTTGGACTAGTAACCGGAAGGTTGCGAGTTCAAACCCCCGAGCTGCCAAAGTACAAATCTGTCGTTCTGCCCCTGAACAGGCAGGAACTCACTGTTCCTAGGCCGTCATTGAAAATAAGAACTGACTTGCCTGGTTAAATAAAGGTCAAATAAATAAATAAAAAGACACCTGTTGGTTTAATTGTTAACAGTGTAACCTAAATTCTGTACACACAGTGTGCTGTTTGACTTAATCTCTGACTGCCAAGTCAACCTCCTCTCTCTGTCACAACAAAGCTCTCAATCATGCCTGGAAATGGCAGTGGCAATTTGGCAATGATGTATCACACTGAGAAGTAAACAACTATTACTATTTAATTCCCTCTTGGGTCTAATATCAGTTGATGATTCATATATGATATTGTTAATATGGGTATAATTATTCGATTTTGATGCCATAATATTTGATTTAAAGATTAATTTATTTAATGGAGAATAATCCATAACTGTAACTTTGTTGCAACCTGCAAGTCTGCAACAATGCAGCCAAATATATAGATTGCGTATAACTGGTGTGCTAAATTGTAGCAATAAAATAATTAGTCATAAAGGTTTAGGACGTGATTTATGCGGAAGCAGTCAGCGATAAGAATATTGCTTTGAACGCTTACCGTGATTCAGCGACTATGTGGACGTGAGGGAAGGGGGAGCAAATGGTGTGAGAACGATTCGACCATTTCCTAAACATGAGTCCGCGGAATTTGTATCAGCTGGGACTCGCATTCCAATGGTGTTGAAATCATCCCACCAGCGAAGGAGACTTCAAATTCAGGAAATTATGGAGCAACGATTTAACGATAAATTGAGTAGAATAAGCTAGCCTGACAGTCTGTGAGTAAAAACATATGCATTTAATCACACGGCAAAATTGTAACATACATTGCAATGTTTTGAAAATAATACTTTCACAAATAATACTGATTTTGTTACTCTTTGAAAAGTGTAGGCCAATGTCTCATGTTACGTAAACCATACGCCTCCACCCACGGGGTGCGTTATCCTGCGCTTGTGAGCGCAGCAAACTTTGAACTCTTCAAAGATGGCGACAAGCGGTGGGTGAAGTTTGGAGATGGTCCGTCAGTTCTTTGTCGACACATCGGAAAGCCAAAACGGAGCTCTCCTGTTCAGCTACCAATTCGTTGTTGAAAAACACATAGCTATTTCATAATCGAAATTACCGCGAGTGGTTGAGCAACAGAGCCACCTCCGTACTGCGTTTACATTTGTGCGGAGCAGGTAGGCAGAGTGTTTGTTTAGAGGTGGTAGAATGCACCTGTTAGCAGGTTCAAATGCATATTCTTGCCAGTGTGCCCAAGCAGCTTCTTTAGCCTATTCAGTATATTTGAACCTATACATTGTATCATGTTATGTGCATCGATTTTAATGTCTATATTACTGCCTCTCTTTCCCAGGTGTAGAAAATGGAGGGAGAGGTGGGCCTTGTGACCAGTCGCAGTCAGAGAGAGAAGAAAAGATCCTACAAAGATTTCCTGAGAGATGAGGATGAGGATGATGACCTAGTGGCGGATGAGGAACAACTTGTTGTCAAAGAACGCAAATGCAAGAAGTCATACAAGAAGAAGAGGAGACATTCAGGTTTGGAACGCGAATACATCGTGAGCGTGACTATGAAATTTGGAGCAATGGCACTTGTTCCCTACATAGTGCACTACTTTTGACCATGGTCAGAACTAGTGCACTATGTAAGAATAGG
>NC_068430.1:73824229-73838873 GCF_023373465.1 Oncorhynchus keta
GATACTGCCTATTTCATTATTTCATTTACCTAATAGGTTGATACTGCCTATTTCATTATTTCAGTTACCTAATAGGTTGATGCAGCCTATTTCATTATTTCAGTTACCTAATAGTTTGATACTGACTATTTCATTATTTCAGTTACCTAATAGTTTGATACTGACTATTTCATTATTTCAGTTACCTAATAGTTTGATACTGACTATTTCATTATTTCCAGTTACCTAATAGTTTGATACTGACTATTTCATTATTTCAGTTACCTAATAGGTTGATACTGACTATTTCATTATTTCAGTTACCTAATAGTTTTGATACTGACTATTTCATTATTTCAGTTACCTAATAGTTTGATACTGACTATTTCATTATTTCAGTTACCTAATAGGTTGATACTGACTATTTCATTATTTCAGTTACCTAATAGTTTGATACTGACTATTTCATTACATGTATTCTCTGTAACAGCAGGCATCTTTATTCCTAAAGGCTCATAATTCTAGATACACAAATATTAGAATCATTAAATACGTGAATGTCTTATATTTTGTGTTGATAATGAATGCGTCTGAAATGAAAACCAGGACATGTAAATCCATGGAATCCAAACGAATGTGTTGTGTCCTTCTATATGACATATGCAAATGTATTAGAATAAATCAAGACTACGAAAAGACTGTCTTAACATCGTTTTCACGTGCTCAGCTAATAAACGAACAAACCAAAAGTATGCTTATAGCAGAATAAAGTACTTTTAGGTTCAATTGTATACACACATGTTGCATTTGAGCAAAATGTTTGAAAAGCTCTTCATAAATAAGTTGTCATTTTGAGTGAAACTATCCTGTAGACATGACATTATTTAAGCATTCAGAACAGTCTTCTTGGTAACATTAGGAATTAGAATACTGGAATGGTATTGAACCTTATGATGAGCCAAAGGTCAGTCAAATTGGTCAGGGAGTTGGTTAACTTAAGATAAAAGCATCTGCCAAATTTCATATACAGCTCTGGAAGAAATGAAGAGACCACTGCAAAACGATCAGTTACTCTGGTTGTACTATTTATAGGTATGTGTTTGGGTAAAATTTACATTTTTTGGTTTTATTCTATAAACTATGACAACTTCAAATACAAATATTGTCATTTAGTGCATTTATTTTCAGAAAATGGACAGGTCATGGGTTCAGGTCTGGAGTCAGGGTTCAGGTCTGGAGATTGGGCTGGCCATGACAGGGTCTTGATCTGGTGGTCCTCCATCCACACCTTGATTGACCTGGCTGTGTGGCATGAAGCATTGTCCTGCTGGAAAAACCAATCCTCAGAGTTGGGAACATTGTCCTGCTGGAAAAACCAATCCTCAGAGTTGGGGAACATTGTCCTGCTGGAGAAACCAATCCTCAGAGTTGGGGAACATTGTCCTGCTGGAAAAACCAATCCTCAGGTTGGGGAACATTGTCCTGCTGGAAAAACCAATCCTCAGAGTTGGGGAACATTGTCCTGCTGGAAAAACCAATCCTCAGAGTTGGGAACATTGTCCTGCTGGAAAAACCAATCCTCAGAGTTGGGAACATTGTCCTGCTGGAGAAACCAATCCTCAGAGTTGGGGAACATTGTCCTGCTGGAGAAAACCAATCCTCAGAGTTGGGGAACATTGCCCTGCTGGAGAAACCAATCCTCAGAGTTGGGGAACATTGCCCTGCTGGAGAAACCAATCCTCAGAGTTGGGGAACATTGTCCTGCTGGAGAAACCAATCCTCAGAGTTGGGGAACATTGTCAGCGCAGAAGGAAGCAGGTTTTCTTCCAGGACAACCTTGTATGTGGCTTGATTCATGCGTCCTTCACAAAGACAAATCTGCCCGATTCCAGCCTTGCTGAAACACCCCCAGATCATCACTGATCCTCCACCAAATTTCACAGTGGGTGCGAGACACTGTGGCTTGTAGGTCTCTCCAGGTCTCGCACCCACTGTGACATTTGGTGGAGGAATTTCTGCGCCAGGAGTGGCATAAAGTCCCCCAACATCAATGTGAAAGACTGGTGGAGAGCAGGACAAGACACATGAAAGCTGTGATTGAAAATCAGGGTTATTCCACCAAATATTGATTTCTGAACTCTTCCTAAGTTAAAACATTAGTATTGTGTTGTTTAAAAATGAATATGAACTGATTTTCTTAGCATTTTTTGAGGTCTGACAACACTGCATATTTTTTGCTATTTTGACCAATTGTCATTTTCTGCAAATAAATGCTCTAAATTACATTTTTATTTGGAATTTGGGAGAACTGTTGTCAGTAGTTTATATAATTAAACAAAAATGTAAATTTTACCCAAACACATACCTATAAATAGTAAAACCAGAGAAACTGATCATTTGCAGTGGTTTCTTAATATTTTCAGAGCTGTATATTACCTCTGCCTATCCTGCCATTCATTGTAATTATACTGGTATGGGATTCATCCCTGACCAAGATGGCTGCCATGTTTGCCCAATTATGGAAATGTGAGGGTTTATTGTCACATCTTCTCCTGCTACACCCCCTAGTGGACATTCGGTGTCTCCTTGACCTGCAGCCATTTCCCCAGTTCTCTCCCTCTCTCTTCTTCTCTCTCTCTCTCTGTGATTGTGTGGTTGGAGACAGGTGTGCTGGAGTCAGAACAGTTCCCCACCAGCTGCAGCCCGTTCCATAATCAAGATCTCTACAAATACTCAATCCTGCCACTTCCACTCTGCCAGATCATAATCTCATTTTGCTGCTCTGACTGGTTCCTGTCTCCTGTTCCACATTTCGCTACCCTGTTCTGAATTCAACTCATCATCACTCCCTTGGATTCCCCTCCAGACCTGTTTACCCTGTCCCAACCCAGCTCACTCCAACCTCAGCCTCCACATCGGGTTTCCTACAACTCATCCAAGCTTCCCTGGATCTGCACTTCATCTCTCCCTTTGTTGCAATAAATATCTTGGTTCATTCATCCCTGTTTCCTGGTCTGAGTCTGCTCTTGGGTTCTCCTGTGCTGCTCCGCTTAACATTTGACAATGCCCCTCTAGTAATTCAATAGGCTCTCTATGGGTTTACACCGGCCCGCAGGACACATGGCAAATTCAATTGTATGATGACAAAAACGTCGCTTGATATTGAGCGCCATCAAGTGACGTCACTGTGTAAAACACCTCAATATTAGTTTATGAAGACAAATCACTTCATAACCTATACCTGGCGCTGTGGCATACACACCTCTCCATTTTGTTTGTTTGACTACATAGGAAGTGATAAATAACAGGTCAAACGCAGCCCGTCATATTCCTTATAAGTTTGTATGAGTTCAAATGAATGGCCAGTTCGCGCTCTGCTCACTGGTTCCAGAGCGAATGATGGCCTGTCTTACAGAGAAGCTCATCAGAGAGTTCCTGACCCTTCAGGGGCAGGCAACACTGTCAACCGACATCCATGTCAATCACATGAGGGGATGGATCATCTTCAATGTTCAGAAAGCCTTCCTGAAAAAGTGAGAGCGACCTCAAGGTCCACAGGAAGTCAACCTGTCCAACACTTTCCTGTTTAGCTAATAATGAAGCTAAATACATGGCCAAAATACGATAAGTCTCTTTGCTGAATATATGTTCTGTGTTTCATTTGTAGATTTCAGGAAGAGAGAGGGGAGAAAACCCTGCCTCGTTGAGCTGGTAAGAAATATACTTCACTTTATAACCAGCGAGATGTGAAAGATTCATAATAGCCTGATCAAAATGACATTGTCAGGTGTGTCAGGTGTTCAAAATGAGTTGTAAATGCTTTCATTCGTATAAACATTTGCCACTGCTAATATGCAACTCAATATTCCACTAAATTCAAACTCACAGACAGACATTGAAGGTGAGGAGTCGGCACAGGCTCGTTAACATCAAGCAGGATGTTTGGAAAGAGCTCAATGTGGAACGATGCCCATCTTTCCGGTCTACTGGAAAGGAATGACCAGCTTCTCTTATCCCTGTGTGTGACTATTTAATTATTATTTAAATTTTACCTTTATTTAACTGGTGCAAGTCAGTTAAGAACAAATTCTTATTTTCAATGACGGCCTAGGAACAGTGGGTTAACTGCCTGTTCAGGGGCAGAATGACAGATTTGTACCTTGTCAGCTTGGGGATTTTAACTTGCAACCTTCCGGTTACTAGTCCAACGCTCTAACCACTAGGCTACCCTGCCGCCCCATGTTCAGTGTAATACTGTCGGCATGCTGTGTGTTTCATAAGAAATACATGCAGTGCATTCAGAAAGTATTCATACCCCTTGACTTATTCCACATTTTGTTGTGTTAAAGCCCGAAATTCTAAATTGATTAAATATTTGTTTTTTCACCCATCTACACACAATACTCCATAATGATGAAGTCAAAACAGGATTGTAGACATTTTTGCAAATTTATTGAAAATTGAATATTTAAATATCTTATTATAGACTGCTGTTTTAACCTCTATCAATAGTCATAAGAGGAGCATTTAGAGATCACATGGAAAAGAGAGAAATACATTCCACAGGAAGTCAGGGAGGTCGTGGAGAGCCTGGTGGACATGGCAGCAGGAAGAGACAGCACAAGGGACATCGTCCAAAGAGCCCTCACTGAAATCGGGACCAAGGTGACGAGCTGCCTCCAAGACCTTCTCGAAGCAGGTCGTGGTGCTCAGTTAAACCATCAGGACATTATCTCCCAGGTAATTCTTCAAGTGACTTACAAACTCTTTCGGAACTGACTTTCTCTGAAGGTCACCCCTCTTTGAAGGATGCAGAAGCTCTCCTATGATCCTTGTTATGGGCCAGGCCACGGGGGCAGCTGGTCAACACTCTTCAGCAGTCCACAGATCACTTAGAGGTGGTGAAGAGGGTTAAACCAAGGCCTAATACCCTTTAACGGGTTAATACATTATGTTATGATAAACTGTAAGGTCTCCTCTTCAGGACCTCTCTGTGTGTGTGTTAACCTGTTTTGAGGGTTGTGACCTTCAGACACTATCAGAAGGTGTTTACGTTCAGACTCCTCCTGTCTGGATCCCACCGTGGTTATCTGGTTGTCCGACAACACAAGGCTGTCACAGACCTGATGAAACCAGTCACCTGTCAGAAGATGCTTACACTCGTTCACCTTGTCATGACCCTGTACTTGTGATGAAAGGTCAAGTTTTGGTCCAACATACTTCTGAGCTTTTAATTGCTGATAAGATGGTTACTGCTGTCAGGGGAGGTTAGATTTTTTTAAATGTTGTTGCCAGGGAAACTCACGCAAGGAGGACTGGGAGAGGCTCTATGAGTTACAGGATGTCTTAGACATTTTGCAGAACTTGGGGAGAAACTATCATATACTGTTATATTGTACTCCGTACCAACTTCTGCCTAGAAATGTTATTACTAAAGGAGTATTTTTTAATGCTTAAACAACGAGTCTGTGTTTCCTTTCTATTACTAATGTATGTTTGATAATTATAGACCTGATCATTTGTTGAAGAAATTGACCAACAGTGGCCAGGAACATCATGGCGAACCTGGAGGAGATACTAGGCCCCAGAATGGTGCCGGCGAGAGACTTGGACTGGGATCAAAGATCTTCAACCTCTACGTGGTTTGCCTTGTAGCTCTGTGGA
The DNA here is from genome assembly GCF_023373465.1 of Oncorhynchus keta. NCBI lineage: Eukaryota > Metazoa > Chordata > Actinopteri > Salmoniformes > Salmonidae > Oncorhynchus > Oncorhynchus keta. The sequence continues at coordinate 73,829,873 of NC_068430.1, forward strand.
TTGCTAAGAGTGTACCTGATCGGTTTGCTGCTAACAAGGAGGAGGGACTTATTACTCAGAGTATGATGGAGAACCATGTTGTGGTCCTTCTGTGGCTCAGTTGGTAGAGCATGGCGCTTGTAACGCCAGGGTAGTGGGTTCGATTCCCGGGACCACCCATACGTAGAATGTATGCACACATGACTGTAAGTCGCTTTGGATAAAAGCGTCAGCTAAATGGCATATATTATTATATTATTATTATTATTATGTTCTAAGTTCTTGTTCAAAGAAGACAGCGCTGAAGAAGCAAGGTAAAAGCAACGCTGCTGTGTCAGACTGAGCCACTGACCTCTAGCTCGGCACCTGACCAGGGAGACATTAGAGCAGAAACACAGCAGAATGAGGAAGTTAGTGACCCTTTCCCCCGGAATCGGAACCCTCCCAAGCTGTTGTTTCCGACTGGCATTTAGACCTGGAGCCCATCCTACCACAGAACTATCTACAGCTGGTACAGGAGGCTGAGGCTAGAGAAGCACCTCGTTCTGATGCCACCAGCACCACATTCCAGACCATCAAATAAGATGACCAGCCTTCTGTCTTCGAGGACTGCTGCTGGACAGGAAGTGGAGCATGACAAACCAAAGAAGATGAGGAGGATTCGCAACATCTTCAGAAGGAAATGTAATGAAGGGGCTTCTAAAGCCTATTATCACCACAATACTCGTATACTAGAAGAGAATTCTAACAGCCTGACATTGTTATCTAATTTGTCTGTTATTATTTGGGAAATAGAAGGATGGGATTTGCGCCTTAGCATTTCTGATTAGAAACCCCACAAGACAAGACTCTGTTCCACAGAACTGGAACAGCCTGATATTTTTTTGTTCCTATTTTATTCTTGTTTTCTTCATTTTGAAGTATATTAATGTAACTTTTTTATGCACACTGATTGAGATAAAATTACATGTTCAATCTATATTGTTACTCTGTGGTTGGATGTTGATAGAGGAAAGGATTTGAAATCATGTAGACGATGAAGAAATGATCTGTGCATTTTATACCCCACATGGTATACTCTTTTTATTAAAAAATGTACAAATATATACAATATATACAAATATTTTTGTTGAACAAATTTCACAAACAGTATAACTGACTTTACAAAAATGGATTTGACAGGTAGAAATATTACAGTAGTAATGGCTACATCTTGAGATTGTAAATGAAAAAGGATAGATTTCATTTTGCTCTCATTTTCACAGTGACATTGATAAATGATTCAGAAATGTCACTAAATGTTCAGGAGTACTAGTCTATTTCTAGTGTACTAGTGATTTTATACTGGTGGACATTGAGTCAGTACTGCCAGTCAGACACACGGACATGTATCAATACCATACACATCCTAACTCATAGTTTAATGTGGCTACATACAACACAGGAACTATAAGAATTTATATTACTAAGTTATTACTTACTTCTGTACAGTATTTCCTTTTTTTTAACAACTTTTAAAACTATTTAGGATCAACAACATTATAAAATATGGGGTCCTTCATTCTCTTTAAAGTCTTTAAAGTACAAAAATACTCCCAACATCATCTAGGTCTAGGGTAATCTTCTGTTATGGACGGATTCAACTTTGCTGAAAACACTTCTTTACAACTTTAAAAAGCATACATTCCCATGCCAACCGTTGCCAGGGCGACACAGATCCCCAGCACCATTCTGAAGAGGGTGATGCGTTGACCAGACTGGTCTGGATCTGAAGGGATCTAGCAGTCAGTTTCTCTCCTGAGAAAAGGAGGAATTATTAGTATTATCTAACACACTAACTGCAGAAGTACTAAATATCACTGTCATCATATTAAGTCGTGTGTGTGTGTCCGTGCGTGTGGTGTCTGTGTGCGTGCATGCGTTCGCACATGCATGTGCCTATGCGTGTGTGTGTGTCTATGCCTGTGTGTGTGTATCTCTGTGTGTGCGTAACTTACCATCAGCCAGTTTGGAATGTGTCGACGTGTGTCTTGTGCATCTATTTCTGGTTGTCGTATGCATGACCTCACTTTCCCTCTCTGTCACAGACACCATCTTCTGAAGATCGTCAAAGACCTGCATCACAGACAGAGGCAAGACATCAGTCAAAAGTCAGTCATCATATGTACGAAGAGCCAAGAAGCTCATAAAAAAAAAAACGAAAAATGGCACTCACTTAGCTTATAGTTGAACACCAACCCTAATATCTAACCTTATATCCCCCCTAAACCATGACTGTCCTGTTTCCCTATTCCTCGTCACCCCCCCCCTCATCCTCCACTCCTCTCCTCCATCCTCTCCTCCTCCACTCCTCTCCTCTCCTCCTCCTCCTCACCTGGATGTTCAACTCGAAGGCTCTGACAGCCTCCTCCAGCATTCCTTTCCTCTCCTCCTCCTCCAGCTCTATGCTGTTCATTCTACTCCTGTACAGCTGTTTGAACAGGTTGGGGCTGCTCACGCCCGGGAAGGAAAAGAACGACAGACCCTCGCCACCCTTCAGCCCCAGAGACTTCTGAGTAATACGGCCAAGGACTTGTCCGCCAGATAGGTCGCCGAGGTAGCGGGTGTACGCGTGGGCCACTAGATACTCAGGGTTGTCTTTGCCGATCTGTGGAGGGAAGGAGAGAAGGAGAGAGAGTCAGTACAGTCACTGGTAATGCACTATAACCCATTCCAAGTAACCAATTTTATTATCTCAACTAACATTTGGCTGAATTTACATTGGATTTTGAAACCCTCATTTGCCCCCTTCATGGTTACATAAGGCAGGGTTTCCTAAACTTCGGTCCAGGGGCCTCCTCTGGGTGCACGTTTAGTTTCCCCTAGCACTAAACAGATGATTCAAATAATCAAGGTTGATGATGAGGTAATTATTTGAATCAGCTGTGTGGTGCTGGGGAAAAAACTAAAATGTGCACCCAGGGGAGGCCCCTGGACCGAGTTGGGGAAACCCTGTTATAAAGCATTATGGTACGATTCAAGTTCCACAGACCAGTCCAGTTTAATACACACCTGTCTGAGTCTATGGGCATATATTTTAGTGGCAGCCGGTACAACAATCTTCTCTCTCCAGTCCTGCCCATAGAAATGCTCAGGTCTCTCCACTGACTCAGCCGTGCCAGTTCCAGGGGAAGTATATTGGCGCGACACTCGGGTGGTTGGAGTTGTTTGTCCAGAGCTTCCTCTAGTGCTTGATAGATCTCATAGAGGGAGCACAGGAGAAGCTGAGGAAAGGAGACAAGGAAAGGATATAAACTAGGGTTAGTCTCAATACTTCCATTATACACAAAACACAGTACCTTGACCCACAACAGTTGATAGCAGCACATGATAGAATGATGGAGCATGATGATGCATGGCGCTCCAGCTCGAAAAATGTTGCATGTCCACATGGAACATTCGGATCAACTGATGGGAATTACAGTGTAGATAAGGAATCATAAGACTAATTGCGTTGTACTTGCTAGTATCTCCATTTACTAACATGCAGAAGAGGTTTAAACAGAGAGATGAATCTTTGCCTCTGTTAATGATATGTTAATGATTGATTACCTTGTACTGTGTCAGACTGACGTTTCCTCTCTGGTAGGCCAGCATCAGCTCAGTGTTCTCTGCTCTGACATGGCTGTCCTTGGTCACAGCCTTAATCTGCTCAGACAGATCACTGTGGGAGAGGGGAAAACACATTAACCCCTGTATTCAACCTGTAAAGTTGCAGCATTCTGTTCACACAGAGAGAGAGAGATGGGGGGTCATGTTAACTTCTGTTTTCAATCTGTATAAAGACTGTCTTACACACTGAGTGATGATTGACAGAAGGATGAGAGGGGAATGCCCACTGACATATAGGACAGCTGGGTGACATATCATTAGAGGTGGAAAACCAACACGGGTCTATCAATGGAGGCTAACTGCTAATGGGGATAAGATACTGCAGGTGACGGCAAAGTAGATCAGAGCAATAGACACCTACTCAGAAGAACACCCATGAAACGCTGCCTCTTGCAAAAGCAGCATGTTTCTAAGCCACTTAATAACACAGAAACAGTTTAGTTTGTCTGAGATCTTCATATACTTGGTGAGACCAGCACAGAGACAGCGTATGTTAACTGTCTGCTAAGTTCAATCAAAACACAGAAATCAGTAGATATGTATACTGCAGCCTTACCTGTCTGTAGGCTCCACTTGTGTGCACATCTTCTTGTCTGTCTCCATATCTGTGTACACAGCAGAGAAAGCATCAATATGACTGAGATAATGCGCTGCCATGCCATCTGAGCTATAACACAGTATAAACCGTATAAACACTGACATGTTGACAATAAGCCTTTAAAATGATCACACATCAGATACTTGCATGTTGCTATATGGCCCAAACAGGAATTGCAATGTCAGTTGCTATAGAAAGTTATGACTGAAAGCTATGACCCAGAAATGGCACAAAGTCAAATTGTAAATCAGTTTTCACTCACCAGTTCACAAGTTATTCAATAGTTGGTCCTTTCTTTGTTGTTATATTCCCACAATGAGAGACTGTCTTCTCCTTCTCTTTCTCTCTCTCTTTCTTTCTTTCTTTTTTCCTAAGTGTACAATCCTTACTTTGTGTGCCTCCTCTCCGGTCTACCTCTCTTTATACTGTCCTCCCCTCCTCCCTCCCTTCTTCTCTTTCACGGGTTAGCTGAGCTGAGAGAAACAGGAAGCAGTAAACCTGACTCAACAACAGCTCTGCTAGGAACAGCTATGGGAACATTGTGGAGGGAGGGACAAGGACTAAACATGACAGGGCAACTTTAGGAATACTAGTAATGGAAAACTGGGGGAGGAGGGACAAGCGCTTAACATGACAAGGCAACTTTAGGAATAGAAATGGAAAACTGGAGGGAGGAGGGCCCAATGCTTAACATGACAGGGCAACTTTAGGAACATAAATCGAAAACTGGAGGGAGGGACCAGCGCTTAACATGACAGGGCAACTTTAAGAATATAAATGGAAAACTGGAGGGAGGGGGGGACCAAGAGTAAACATGACTCACTTTTTTACCACCCTGGAAACAAGAGGGAGGAGTGAGGGAATAGCAATGGACAACTGGGGAGTATGGAGGGACTAGGACTAATCATGACAGAGCAACTTTAGGAACAACATGGAATGGTGACAGGAATGTAGGCTAGGAGGAGGGATCAGAAGTCAGCACTAACTAAACATGACAGTGTAACTTCAGCACTCTGGGGAGCAGAGGGAGGAGTGTTGAAATCCAGACTCTGTGTAAACGACACTGCACAATCACATGACTATGGTGTGTTTTGTCAAGAAGTGGTAGTAATCTCATGTTTGATGATTCAAGTTTGCTACTTGAAGTTCGCTAGTTGGCTCTTTGTGTTAGGTTTACTGTCCATTATATATATATATATATGGGGTGGCAGGGTAGCCTAGTGGTTAGACTAGTAACCGAAAGGTTCATATCCCGAGCTAATAAGTTACAAATCTGTCGTTCTGCCCCTGAACAGGCAGTTAACCCACTGTTCCTAGGCCGTCATTGAAAATAAGAATTTGTTCTTAACTGACTTGCCTAGTTAAATAAAGGTAAAAAAATAAAAAATATATATACATACATATTAAAAAAAGGTAATGAAATACATGTGATTGAATACATTTTCCATAAACTCGTGAAATACTGTAAATTCCCTAACACTAAATGCAGAAGAGGTAAGAACAATTACCCAATGTACAAGTCACATTGTGGTTTATGTGTCATTATTTTTCTGATACATAGCAACATTTCATAATGGACTCGCTGACATTGCACTCTCCTGATGTTCAAGTGCAATGTCTAGCTCAAATAAGACAGAGTCACAGACACAGTGAACTCGAAGTCCACTGTTCAAATACACACTTAGAACAAAGGGTTCCAAAAGGGTTCTTCAGCTGTCCCCATTGACCTTTTTTTGGTTGCAGGTAGAACCCGTTTTGGTTCCAGGTAGAACACTTTCGGGTTCCATGTAGAACCCTCTATGGAAAGGGATCTACATGGAACCCAAAAGGGTTCTAGCCTACTTGGAACCAAAAAGAATCTACCTGCAACCAAAAAAGGTTAATCAAAGTGTTCTCCTATGGGGACAGCTGAAGAACCCTTTAAGGTTATAGCACCTTGTGCTGTACTTTATAGTTGAGTATTATTTTGTTGAACTCCTCACCCTCCTTCCATTAGACTAACTTTAGTCTCTGTGGATGTACTGTATTTTATAGTTGAGTATTATTTTGTTGAACTCCTCACCCTCCTTCCATTAGACTAACGTTAGTCTCTGTGGATGTACTGTACTTTATAGTTGAGTATTATTTTGTTGAACTCCTCACCCTCCTTCCATTAGACTAACTTTAGTCTCTGTGGATGTACTGTACTTTATAGTTGAGTATTATTTTGTTGAACTCCTCACCCTCCTTCCATTAGACTAACGTTAGTCTCTGTGGATGTACTGTACTTTATAGTTGAGTATTATTTTGTTGAACTCCTCACCCTCCTTCCATTAGACTAACGTTAGTCTCTGTGGATGTACCGTACTTTATAGTTGAGTATTATTTTGTTGAACTCCTCACCCTCCTTCCATTAGACTAACTTTAGTCTCTGTGGATGTACTGTACTTTATAGTTGAGTATTATTTTGTTGAACTCCTCACCCTCCTTCCATTAGACTAACTTTAGTCTCTGTGGATGTACTGTACTTTATAGTTGAGTATTATTTTGTTGAACTCCTCACCCTCCGTCCACTAGACTAATGTTAGTCTCTGTGGATGTACTGTACAGTACATTCAATTAGCATGGGTAAAGAAAGATGAATAGACGGCAGGGTAGCCTAGTGGTTAGAGCGTTGGACTAGTAACCGGAAGGTTGCGAGTTCAAACCCCCCGAGCTGCCAAAGTACAAATCTGTCGTTCTGCCCCTGAACAGGCAGTTAACTCACTGTTCCTAGGCCGTCATTGAAAATAAGGATGTGTTCTTAACTGACTTGCCTGGTTAAATAAAGGTCAAATAAATAAATAAAAAAGACACCTGTTGGTTTAATTGTTAACAGTGTAACTAAATTCTGTACACACAGTGTGCTGCAATGCTGTTTGACTTAATCTCTGACTGCCAAGTCAACCTCCCTCTCTCTGTCACAACAAAGCTCTCAATCATGCCTGGAAATGGCAGTGGCAATTTGGCAATGATGTATCACACTGAGAAGTAAACAACTATTACTATTTAATTCCCTCTTGGGTCTAATATCAGTTGATGATTCATATATGATATTGTTAATATGGGTATGCATTATAAGGGTATAATTATTCGATTTTGATGCTATAATATTTGATTTAAAGGTTAATTTATTTAATGGAGAATAATCCATAACTGTAACTTTGTTGCAACCTGCAGGTCTGCAACAATGCAGCCAAATATATAGATTGCGTTTAACTGGTGTGCTAAATTGTAGCAATAAAATAATTAGTCATAAAGGTTTAGGACGTGATTTTCATGCGGAAGCAGTCAGCGATAAGAATATTGCTTTGAACGCTTACCGTGATTCAGCGACTATGTGGACGTGAGGGAAGGGGGAGCAAATGGTGTGAGAACGATTCGACCATTTCCTAAACATGAGTCCGCGGAATTTGTATCAGCTGGGACTCGCATTCCAATGGTGTTGAAATCATCCCACCAGCGAAGGAGACTTCAAATTCAGGAAATTATGGAGCAACGATTTAACGATAAATTGAGTAGAATAAGCTAGCCTGACAGTCTGTGAGTAAAAACATATGCATTTAATCACACGGCAAAATTGTAACATACATTGCAATGTTTTGAAAATAATACTTTCACAAATAATACTGATTTTGTTACTCTTTGAAAAGTGTAGGCCAATGTCTCATGTTACGTAAACCATGCGCCTTCACCCACGGGGTGCGTTATCCTGCGCTTGTGAGCGCAGCAAACTTTGAACTCTTCAAAGATGGCGACAAGCGGTGGGTGAAGTTTGGAGATGGTCCGTCAGTTCTTTGTCGACACATCGGAAAGCCAAAACGGAGCTCTCCTGTTCAGCTACCAATTCGTTGTTGAAAAACACATAGCTATTTCATAATCGAAATTACCGCGAGTGGTTGAGCAACAGAGCCACCTCCGTACTGCGTTTACATTTGTGCGGAGCAGGTAGGCAGAGTGTTTGTTTAGAGGTGGTAGAATGCACCTGTTAGCAGGTTCAAATGCATATTCTTGCCAGTGTGCCCAAGCAGCTTCTTTAGCCTATTCAGTATATTTGAACCTATACATTGTATCATGTTATGTGCATCGATTTTAATGTCTATATTACTGCCTCTCTTTCCCAGGTGTAGAAAATGGAGGGAGAGGTGGGCCTTGTGACCAGTCGCAGTCAGAGAGAGAAGAAAAGATCCTACAAAGATTTCCTGAGAGATGAGGATGAGGATGATGACCTAGTGGCGGATGAGGAACAACTTGTTGTCAAAGAACGCAAATGCAAGAAGTCATACAAGAAGAAGAGGAGACATTCAGGTTTGGAACGCGAATACATCGTGAGCGTGACTATGAAATTTGGAGCAATGGCACCCTGTTCCCTACATAGTGCACTACTTTTGACCATGGTCAGAACTAGTGCACTATGTAAGGAATAGGGTACCATTGGGACGCACATCTCCCTGTAATTTTGTCTCAATCTCATAGGTGCTGCATCTGTTCTGTACTCTTTACAGGTGACCACACCCACCCCCACAGTTGGACCAATGGCAGTGCAGGACCGGAGTTGTATGTTCTCTCCCATCACCAGTACGACCACCAGACCTGTGAATCACCAGACGAATGGTTGACAGAAGGGGAGAGATTTGAGGAAGTGAGTGAATAGGTGGGGTGAGTCTCCATTTTATGTCCTTGATTCCTTGCAGCCTCAGACATTCTCCTCTAATGAGGTTTAAGAAGGAGTCAAGGAGAGAGGAATTGAGATTC
>NC_068430.1:73838973-73991473 GCF_023373465.1 Oncorhynchus keta
TCTATCTATCTATATCAATAACTCTATCTATCTCTCTCTCACACACACTCACTCACCTTCTCTTTCTTCTCGCTCAGTCTCTCTTATCCTCGGTTTTTCTCTCCATACTCTTCCAATGTTCTCTTGGCTGGCCATTTGATCTTCAAATTTCACAATCCAAATGCTGATTTACTGTCTTCTAAATGTCTCCTCCTCCTCCTCCTGTTCCTGTGTTCTCCCAGCTCCTGTAGCCACAGCGTCTGGTCCTAACTTCTCCCTGGCTGACCTGGAGAGTCCTGGCTACTACAACATCAACCAGGTGGCTCTGGGGCGACGCTCCTCGCATCCCCCTTCCACCAGGTACATGTAGGTCTCACTTAAATTAAGTTCCCTCCACTCTATGGTTCCTAGGTGAAACAAACAGCTTAGCGGTCACACAGGTTCCACCCACTCAAAGGTTCCTAATTGAAAAGAGCTGCTCCTCCACTAGACCTGGGTTCAAATAGTATTTGATGAAGGAAAACAAATACAGTTTGAACCCAGGTATGATATCTACAGGCTGTACTCGATAGTATGTATGTGGGACATTGTAGACTGCCTCAGTTGATAACCGTTATGAGTGTTCTGGTCCATTCCATCTCTGAGAGTTCCATCTCTTTCTTCTCTCTCGTTGTGTCTCCCTGTCTTTCTGGTCTTATAAATGTGTGATGCTCTCTCCTTCCCCCCCTATCCTTCTCTCCACCTCTCTCTCTCTTTCTATCTTCTCTTGCACTGTAGGTCTGAGGTCGAGCTGTACGCAAACCTTCCACGGAGGTAGTTATTCTGACACACACACACACTGTCCTGCCGACTATACTTAAAACAAACTCAGAAAAGGTCCTGTGCTCACATCTCATATCCTTAAACGTACTCTCACCCACATCAGCCTTTCAGGTTTACCTCTGTGTCTGTTTTCAACCCTCTCCTTCCTGTCCATTTCTACTGTTCTCATCCTGCTGTCCTCTTCCTCTGCCCGAACTCTCAATGTGACTTCCCTGGTTAAATAAAGGCTGCAGGGAGACAGGAGCAGGGAGACAGTAGTGGGAGACAGGAGCAGGGAGACAGTAGTGGGAGACAGGAGCAGGGAGACAGTAGTGGGAGACAGGAGCAGGGAGACAGTAGTGGGAGACAGGAGCAGGGAGACAGTAGTGGGAGACAGGAGCAGGGAGACAGAAGTGGGAGACAGGAGCAGGGAGACAGAAGTGGGAGACAGGAGCAGGGAGTCAGTAGTGGAAGACAGGAGCAGGGAGTCAGTAGTGGAAGACAGGAGCAGGGAGTCAGTAGTGGAAGACACAGGGAGACAGGAGAGACAGTAGTGGGAAGACAGCAGGGAGACAGGAGCAGGGAGACAGTAGTGGTAGACAGGAGCAAGGAGTCAGTAGTGGAAGACATGAGCAGGGAGTCAGTAGTGGAAGACAGGAGCAGGGAGACAGGAGCAGGGAGACAGTAGTGGTAGACAGGAGCAGGGAGACAGTAGTGGTAGACAGGAGCAAGGAGTCAGTAGTGGAAGACAGGAGCAGGGAGTCAGTAGTGGAAGACAGGAGCAGGAGAGCAGGGAGACAGTAGTGGTAGACAGGAGCAAGGAGTCAGTAGTGGAAGACAGGAGCAGGGAGACAGAAGTGGGAGACAGGAGCAGGGAGTCAGTAGGGAAGACAGGAGCAGGGGAGACAGTAGTGGAAGACAGGAGCAGGGAGACAGGAGCAGTCAGTAGTGGAAGACAGGAGCAGGGAGACAGGAGCAGGGAGTCAGTAGTGGAAGACAGGAGCAGGGAGACAGGAGCAGGGAGACAGTAGTGGTAGACAGGAGCAGGGAGACAGTAGTGGTAGACAGGAGCAAGGAGTCAGTAGTGGAAGACATGAGCAGGAGTCAGTAGTGGAAGACAGGAGCAGGGAGACAGGAGCAGGGAGACAGTAGTGGTAGACAGGAGCAGGAGACAGTAGTGGTAGACAGGAGCAAGGAGTCAGTAGTGGAAGACAGGAGCAGGGAGTCAGTAGTGGAAGACAGGAGCAGGGAGACAGGAGCAGGGAGACAGTAGTGGTAGACAGGAGCAAGGAGTCAGTAGTGGAAGACAGGAGCAGGGAGTCAGTAGTGGAAGACAGGAGCAGGGAGACAGGAGGGAGACAGTAGTGGTAGACAGGAGCAGGGAGACAGTAGTGGGACAGAGCAAGGAGTCAGTAGAGGTAGACAGGAGCAAGGAGTCAGTAGTGGAAGACAGGAGCAGGGAGACAGAAGTGGGAGACAGGAGCTGGGAGACAGAAGTGGGAGACAGGAGCAGGGAGACAGTAGTGGTAGACAGAAGTGGGAGACAGGAGCAGGGAGACAGAAGTGGGAGACAGGAGCTGGGAGACAGGAGCAGGGAGACAGTAGTGGAAGACAGGAGCAGGGAGACAGAAGTGGGAGACAGGAGCAGGGAGACAGTAGTGGTAGACAGAAGTGGGAGACAGGAGCAGGGAGACAGTAGTGGGAGACAGTAGTGGGAGACAGTAGTGGGAGACAGGAGCAGGGAGACAGAAGTGGGAGACAGAAATGGGAGACAGGAGCAGGAGACAGGAGCAGGGAGACAGTAGTGGGAGACAGTAGTGGGAGACAGGAGCAGGGAGACAGAAGTGGGAGACAGGTGCAGGGAGACAGAATTGGGAGACAGAATTGGGAGACAGGAGCAAGGAGTCAGTAGTGGAAGACAGGAGCAGAGAGACAGAAGTGGGAGACAGGAGCAGGGAGACAGAAGTGGGAGACAGGAGCAGGGAGACAGAAGTGGGAGACAGGAGCAGGGAGTCAGTAGTGGAAGACAGGAGCAGGGAGACAGTAGTGGAAGACAGGAGCAGGGAGACAGGAGCAGGGAGTCAGTAGTGGAAGACAGGAGCAGGGAGACAGGAGCAGGGAGTCAGTAGTGGAAGACAGGAGCAGGGAGACAGGAGCAGGGAGACAGTAGTGGTAGACAGGAGCAGGGAGACAGTAGTGGTAGACAGGAGCAAGGAGTCAGTAGTGGAAGACAGGAGCAGGGAGTCAGTAGTGGAAGACAGGAGCAGGGAGACAGGAGCAGGGAGACAGTAGTTGTAGACAGGAGCAGGGAGACAGTAGTGGTAGACAGGAGCAAGGAGTCAGTAGTGGAAGACAGGAGCAGGGAGTCAGTAGTGGAAGACAGGAGCAGGGAGACAGGAGCAGGGAGACAGTAGTGGTAGACAGGAGCAAGGAGTCAGTAGTGGAAGAAAGGAGCAGGAGTCAGTAGTGGAAGACAGGAGCAGGGAGACAGGAGCAGGGAGACAGTAGTGGTAGACAGGAGCAGGGAGACAGTAGTGGTAGACAGAGCAAGGAGTCAGTAGAGGTAGACAGGAGCAAGGAGTCAGTAGTGGAAGACAGGAGCAGGGAGACAGAAGTGGGAGACAGGAGCTGGGAGACAGAAGTGGAGACAGGAGCAGGGAGACAGTAGTGGTAGACAGAAGTGGGAGACAGGAGCAGGGAGACAGAAGTGGGAGACAGGAGCTGGGAGACAGGAGCAGGGAGACAGTAGTGGAAGACAGGAGCAGGGAGACAGAAGTGGGAGACAGGAGCAGGGAGACAGTAGTGGTAGACAGAAGTGGGAGACAGGAGCAGGGAGACAGTAGTGGAGACAGTAGTGGAGACAGTAGTGGGAGACAGGAGCAGGGAGACAGAAGTGGGAGACAGAAATGGGAGACAGGAGCAGGAGACAGTAGTGGGAGACAGTAGTGGGAGACAGTAGTGGGAGACAGGAGCAGGGAGACAGTAGTGGGAGACAGAAGTGGGAGACAGGAGCAGGGAGACAGGAGCAGGGAGACAGTAGTGGGAGACAGTAGTGGGAGACAGGAGCAGGGAGACAGAAGTGGGAGACAGTGCAGGGAGACAGAATTGGGAGACAGAATTGGGAGACAGGAGCAAGGAGTCAGTAGTGGAAGACAGGAGCAGAGAGACAGAAGTGGGAGACAGGAGCAGGGAGACAGTAGTGGAAGACAGGAGCAGGGAGACAGAAGTGGGAGACAGGGAGCAGGGAGACAGTAGTGGAGACAGGAGCAGGGAGACAGAAGTGGGAGACATGAGCAGGAGACAGAAGTGGAGACAGGAGCAGGGAGACAGTAGTGGGAGACAGTAGTGGGAGACAGTAGTGGGAGACAGGAGCAGGGAGACAGTAGTGGGAGACAGGAGCAGGGAGATAGTAGTGGGAGACAGTAGTGGGGAGACAGAAGTGGGAGACAGGAGCAGGGAGACAGGAGCAGGGAGACAGTAGTGGAAGACAGAAGTGGAAGCAGAAATGTGTAGGCTCATTCAGGGATCGAACTGGATTCCTGCCGCAGGGGAAGCAAGTGTTGACCATTCGACTAGACTCTGGTCCAATAGTGCACTACTTTAGGCCAGGGCCCTAGTGTACTACATAGGGAATAGGAGCCATTCTTGACTCCCTCTCTCCCCTCTTCCTCTCCGCAGCTCTAACAAGAGGAAGTCGTTAGACGACAGTGAGCTGGAGAGCCCCACGGACGACGCCCTACCCCGGACGCTCCCCAGCCGCAGGCTCCTCCCAGTCCAGCGGCTGGCCCAACGACATGGATGCAGGTAGGACACTCCCCTAGCCCCCAATCTCTACCTTTACCCTTATACCTGTACCCCACCCTGGACCATTCTTACCGAACTCTTCTCTCCAAACTCACCACAACACACTGTTCTTCAAAACACCTAACTCTAAACACCCTTTCCTTCTCACTTGTCACTCACTGTTCCAAAATTCACACTGGCAAGATCATCCTCACTAGCATACCACTTAGAAAGCTTGTCCAACGCTTCATTCTAATTGGTGCGCTAGTGTGGATATTGGATTAGAGCCTGTCTCTTCTAAACTGATTTGAAACTGACTTCATAACTTCCCAGAACATCTCTTTGCTCCTGCCTCCATTTAAATTGATTCGAGACCAGAAGTGACATTCCACCTATTCATCAATACTAGTGGAGACCTTTCACACACTCTGTCTCCCTAAGACTGATTTGAGACCAGAACTGACTCCATATCCTCTTCTTCCCACCTGTAACCAGGTGGAGACCTTCATTCCCATCCCCAAGCTCACACCATGTTGACCGTCACCTGATAAGTAAGCAACAATGCAGTACAGTAACCATGAACTAACTTTACCACAATGTTATCCATGATCAATCACTACATCAACTACTGTCTTAAAAATCTTAAGCTGCCCCCTCTCTCTGCCTCTCTCTCTGCCTCGCTCTCTCTCTGGCTCTGCTCTCTCTCTCTGCCTCTCTCTGCCTCTCTCTCTCGCTCTTTCGCTTCCTCTCTCTCTGGCTCGCTCTCTCTCTGCCTCGCTCTCTCTCTCTCTCTCTCTGCCTCTCTCTCTCGCTCTCTCTTTCTCTCTCTCTCTCTCTCTTTCTCTCTCTCTTCTTTCCCCCACTCTCTCTCGCTCTCTCTCTCTCTGCCTCTCTCTCTCTCTCTCTCTTTCTCTCTCTCTCTCTCTTTCTCTCTCTCTCTCTTTCTCCCCCACTCTCTCGCCCTCTCTCCCCACTCTCTCTCCCTCTTGCTCTCTGCCCTTCGTCTCTCTATATATCTCTCATTGTTAACCCTCTCCTTCTCCACCTACAGTGCAGCACCATTTGGCCAGTGTGCAGGAGAGGAAGATAAAACATGAACATGATGGAGTGCAGTTTTTACCATGGTTAGAACATATTACACTCATATCTCCTACTGTATGTAACTCATATCTCCCTACTGTATATAACTCATATCTCCCTACTGTATGTAACTCATATCCCCCTACTGTATATAACTATATCCCCCTACTGTATGTAACTCCTATATCTCCCTACTGTATATAACTCATATCTCCCTAGTGTATATAACTCATATCCCCTACTGTATATAACTCATATCCCCTACTGTATATAACTCATATCTCCCTACTGTATATAACTCATATCCCCTACTGTATATAATTCATATCCCCTACTGTATATAATCATATCCCCTACTGTATATAACTCATATCCCCTACTGTATATAACTCATATCCCCTACTGTATGTAACTCATATCCCCTACTGTATATAATTCATATCCCCTACTGTATATAACTCATATCTCCCTACTGTATATAACTCATATCCCCCTACTGTATATAATTCATATCCCCTACTGTATATAACTCATATCTCCCTACTGTATATAACTCATATCCCCTACTGTATATAATTCATATCCCCCTACTGTATATAACTCATATCCCCTACTGTATATAACTATATCCCCCTACTGTATGTAACTCATATCTCCCTACTGTATATAACTCATATCCCCTACTGTAAATAACTCATATCTCCCTACTGTAAATAACTCATATCTCCCTACTGTAAATAACTCATATCTCCCTACTGTATATAACTCATATCCCCCTATTGTATATAACTCATATCTCCCTACTGTATATAACTCATATCTCCCTACTGTATATAACTCATATCTCCCTACTGTGTATAACTCATATCTAGCCACACTGTGTATAACTCATATCTACCTACTGTATATAACTCATATCCTCTACTGTATATAATTCATATCCCCTACTGTATATAACTCATATCTCCTACTGTATATAACTCATATCCCCCTACTGTATATAATTCATATCCCCCTACTGTATATAACTCATATCTCCCTACTGTATATAACTCATATCTCCCTACTGTATGTAACTCATATCCCCCTACTGTATATAACTCATATCTCCCTACTGTATATAACTCATATCCCCCTACTGTATATAATTCATATCCCCCTACTGTATATAACTCATATCCCCCTACTGTATATAACTCATATCCCCCTACTGTATGTAACTCATATCTCCCTACTGTATATAACTCATATCCCCCTACTGTAAATAACTCATATCTCCCTACTGTATATAACTCATATCTCCCTACTGTATATAACTCATATCTCCCTACTGTGTATAACTCATATCTCCCTACTGTATATAACTCATATCCCCCTACTGTATATAACTCATATCTCCCTACTGTATATAACTCATATCTCCCTACTGTATATAACTCATATCTCCCTACTGTGTATAACTCATATCTACCCACACTGTGTATAACTCATATCTACCTAGACTGTGTATAACTCAGTCATTCCTCTTTCAATATGTGTACACTCAGTGTATATCTGTACATACACCAACTCATACCTTCTTTACTGTTATTTGTTACCACAGCTGCTCTTTCTTTCTTTCTGTCTCTCTCTCTCTGTCTCTCTCTCTGTCTCTCTCTCTGTCTCTCTCTCTGTCTCTCTCTCTGTCTTTCTCTCTGTCTTTCTCTCTCTTTCTCTCTCTGTCTCTCACTCTCTCTGTCTTTCTCTCTCTGTCTCTCTCTCTGTCTTTCTCTCAGTCTTTCTCTCTCTCCCTTTCTCCCTCCATCCCCTTTCTCTAATTGAAAACATGTGCAGCAGTAGAAACCCTAGGGAGGGAGAGAGGGAGAGAGAGGTTCTGTGCGAGGCCCTATGGTTTGCTCAGACCTGCTCCAGTTAGCTGAGCTGTGAATTTAATTAACACACACACACATACACATGCTGTCTGCCTTAAGGCTTCCGCATGCTTCAGTACTGCTGGCACCTAGCTGAACTTGGCTTGGGGAACCAAACGAGTGTGCTTGCATACAACCTTAAAAGACCTTTGCTTGAAAAAAAAAGTGGCAATAGTACTGATTGTCCATCTTGAGGCGCCGTAGCCAGTATCCACTTCCTCAAAATAGTCAGAATTAATCTAAGATAACTCAAGAAATCTGTCATACATTTTTTGTTTTTGCAGAGGAGATCTTAGTCGCGCAATTTTACATCTAACTAAGCTGTTTGGTGCAGTATTTCTCATGTGAGAAATGTGCATTAAAACGTGTTGTTGAATGACAACAAAGCGCTGATGCGAGTAGTGCATAAAAATGGTCTGTCCTCAGTTGCAACACTCACTACCGAGTTCTAAATTGCCTCTGAAGCAACGTCGGCACAAGGACTGTTCATCTGAAGCTTAATGAAATGGGTTTCCATGGCCGAGTAGCCGCACACAAGCCTAAGATCACCATGCGCATTGCCAAGTGTCGGCTGAAGTGGACTCGCGTTCTCTGGAGTGATGAATCACGCTTCATTATCTGGCAGTCCAATGGATGAATCTGGGTTTGGCGGAAGCCAGGAGAAAGCTACCTGCCCGAATGCATAGTGCCAACTGTAAAGTTTGGTGGAGGAGGAATAATGGTCTGGGGCTGTTTTTTAACGCTACAACATACAATGACATTCTAGACAGTTCTGTGCTTCCAACTTTGTGCCAACAGTTTAGCGAAGGCCCTTTCCTGTTTCAGCATGACAGTGCCTAAAGCAAGGTCCATACAGAAATGGTTTGTCGAGATCGGTGGAAGAACTTAACTGGCCTGCACAGAGCCCTGACCTCAACCCCATCAAACACTTTTGGGATGAATTTGAACGCCAACTATGAACCAGGCCTAATCGCCTAACATCAGTGCCCAACTCACTAATGCTCTTGTGGTTGAATGGAAGCAAGTTCCCGCAGCAATGTTCCAACATCTAGTGGAAAGCCTTCCCAGAAGAGTGGAGTGTGTTATAATAGCAAAGGAGGCACCAACTCCATATTAATGCACATCATTTTGGAATGAGATGTTAGAAGAGCAGGTGTCCACATACTTTTGGTCATGTACTGTAGTGTATGTGTAACAAATCTGAGTGGCACAGCGGTCTAGTTCGATTCCAGGCTGTATCACAACCAGCCCTGATTGGGAGTCCCATAGGGTGGTGCACAATTGGCTCCAGCGTCGTCCAGGTTTGGCCGGAGTAGGTCTCATTGTAAATAACAATTTGTTCTTAACTGACTTGCCTAGTTAAATAAAGGTTAAAAACAATAAAAATGGGTTCTGGACAAAAGTAGTGAACTACATAGGAATAGGCTGGATGCAGCCCTGGGTGACCCTCTCGCCAATTCATTTAACCAAAACTAATGGACAAACCCAAATTCATTACAAATGTGAGGCATTTGTGTATATAGTATGTAATGTGTTGAGAGAGAGCTGTCGACTTTAGAGATGTGAGATGACCGTGTGTCCTTTTCTGAGGGACTGAGGGAAGGAGAAAGAGAGATGGAGAGATAGAAGGTGATCAGTTCTACTGTCTGGCAGATGAAATGAGATTTAGAATGGGAGATGGTAAGGAGATGGTAAGGTGTCCAATCAAAAACCCAACTTTCGAACACTGGGTAAAATAATATGTTAATTGTGTAGATACTCTGCTAAGATAACCAATGGTCCAAACCGCGTGTCATAATCCCTCCTTGTAGGAGGGTCAAAATTAGAGTGACTAAATCAATGGAGGCCAGGGGAAAAAGTGCTCATAAATCAGGAAAGCAACATCTAGTCAGCTAGGCTGGATGCTGTGCGAAAAGGAAGAATACCGGACAGTCTTACCAATGAACGCCTCATCTTTCTTCTCAAATCCCGAGGACATAAAACAATATAGAGGTAAGATGGGTATCAATGGATATCCATTTTGAGACATGACATGTTTTCATATTTTAGTATACAATGTTCATATTAATGCAAAGTTCCTCTTCTTCTTCGGAGATTTCTCACAAAAACAAGTGTATCTTTGTGAAATGAACACCGGAGTACTGAGCGTAACGAAAGCTTTTTTATTTTCACAACCTTTAACATTTAATTCAGCTTGCTATTTGCGACCTGTGGATGACCACCACAAAATGTGAAACGCGGCGATAACGCTGCACTGCTCTGTCAGCAGAGTTCTCTGCTTATTATGGGATGTATTAGGGTACGACATCTGACTTTTAGGATATGATGTTAACGATATGATAGAGAAAGACCCCACTGAGCGATTCAAAACATAAAGAATCAAATTTGTCTTGGCAAAATGTACTTGATAACATAAGGAAGTGGAATATCAACACCAAAGCAACACTCTACCGTGTGTGTTGCTTTCTGGAGGGTTCCACCTGCTACAGGCAAACCACAGCTGGGAGTTCCTATCCTGGTGGAGGGTAGGAAAACAAGCAAGCACACAAAAAACAAACGCCAACACACACCACCATAGTAAACCCCCTATTCTACTCCCTCCATAGCCAATTGAGCACACACATGCAAAGACAGACAGACAGACAGACAGACAGACAGACAGACAGACAGACAGACAGAGTATGTACAGTAAATGTTGCCAGCAGCCTTGCTACACACACACACACACACACACACACACACACACACACACACACACACACACACACACACACACACACACACACACAAGCTCTAGTCCCAGATGGTGCTTCTCTGTGTGTGTGTGTGTGTGTGTGTGTGTGTGTGTGTGTGTGTGTGTGTGTGTGTGTGTGTGTGTGTGTGTGTGTGTGTGTGTGTGTGTGTGTGTGTGTGTGTGTGTGTGTGTGTGTGTGCGTGTGCGTGCGCGTGTGTGTGTGTGTGTGTGTGTGTGTGTGTCTGTGTGTGTGGCCTTGGGAGTAGCAAGGCTGCTGGCGACATCTGCTCCACAGGGGCTGGAGGGAGAGTGAAGTGTGTGTGTGTGTCTCGGGGCGCTGGGGGTTAGAAATAACCATGATTTCAAATGAGTTCCAAATGATTCTGAAATGTTTAAGACCACTAGAGATTTGCAAGGGGCCTCTGCTGCTTCTAATATGAGTTAGTTAGAGCCTTTGATGGTCTTCTGCACTACTGTGTGCGTCCCAAATAGCAGTGCGCTACTTTTGACAAAACACTATATAGGGAATAGGGTGTCATTTGGGACGCAGCCTCTGTTTAGTCTGGATAAGGGAATTCCTTCTGGTTTCCCTTTTACTGCTTTAAGCCAATGTGTGTGTGTGTGTGCGCGTGCGTGCGTATGAGCGTGTGTATGAGCGTGTGGGTACATACGTGCTTGTGTGTTTGTGCGAGCAAGAGACTGTTTTGAAGGCACATCTGGTGGCAGGCCTGTTAGTGTAGAGAGGCAGAGGGGTCAACAGGAGCACTTGATTGGTTGCCAGTCCACTGCTGTGGTCTGCCAGGAGGAGAGAGGACAGTGTAGTGAGACACACACACACAGCCAGAGTAGATACATAACATGGGTCTCGTCTCTGTTATTGTAGGGGAAGCCACTGGATGAAATCCTCTGTCAGTTTGTCCCTCTGTGCTCGTATATAGTGGGGTATACACTGAGTATACAAAACATTAAGATCACCTTCCTAATATTGAGTTCCACCACCACCTTTACCCTCAGCCTCAATTCACTGGGGCATGGACTCTATAAGGTGTCGGAACCTGTCCACAGGGATGCTGGTCCATGTTGACTCCAATGCTTCCCTCAGTTGAGTCAAGTTGGCTGGATGTCCTGTGGGTGGTGGACCATTGATACACACATGAAACTGTTGAGAGTGAAAAACCCAGCAACGTTTCAGTTCTTGACACACTCAAACCGGTGCGCCTGGCAACTACTACCATACCCGACATCACAGTAACCGCTGGTGTCAGACATCACAGTAACCGTTGTTGTTAGACGTCACAGTAACCGCTGGTGTCAGACGTCACAGTAACCGCTAGTGTCAGACATCACAGTAACCGTTGTCAGACATCACAGTAACCGCTGGTGACATCACAGACTTCACAGTAACCGTTGTTGTCAGACATCACAGTAACCGTTGTTGTCAGACCGTTGTTGTCGACATCACAGTAACCGTTGTTGTCAGACATCACAGTAACCGCTGGTGTCAGACTTCACAGTAACCGTTGTTGTCAGACATCACAGTAACCCGACATCACAGTAACCGCTGGTGTCAGACGTCACAGTAACCGTTGTTGTCAGACATCACAGTAACCGCTGGTGTCAGACATCACAGTAACCGTTGTTGTCAGACATCACAGTAACCAGTAACCGTGTCAAACATCACAGTAACCGCTGTCAGACATCACAGTAACCGTTGTTGTCAGACATCACAGTAACCGTTGTTGTCAGACATCACAGTAACCGCTGGTGTCAGACATCACAGTAACCGTTGTTGTTAGACGTCACAGTAACCGCTGGTGTCAGACATCACAGTAACCGTTGGTCAGTCAGCTGGTGTCGACATCACAGTAACCATTGGTGTCAGACGTCACAGTAACCGTTGTTGTCAGACGTCACAGTATCGCTGGTGTCGCTGGTGTCAGACATCACAGTAACCGTTGTTGTGTCAGACTTCACAGTAACCGTTGGTGTCAGACGTCACAGTAACCGCTGGTGTCAGACATCACAGTAACCGTTGTGTCAGACGTCACAGTAACCGCTGGTGTCAGACATCACAGTAACCGGTGTCAGATGTCACAGTAACCGCTGGTGTCAGACATCACAGTAACCGTTGGTGTCAGACATCACAGTAACCATTGGTGTCAGATGTCACAGTAACCGCTGGTGTCAGACATCACAGTAACCGTGTGGTGTCAGACATCACAGTAACCGTTGGTGTCAGACGTCACAGTAACCATTGGTGTCAGACGTCACAGTAACCGTTGGTGTCCGACATCACAGTAACCGTTGGTGTCAGACATCACAGTAACCGTGTCAGCAGTGGAATCAGGTAACCATGGTTCTCCACCTCTCTTCCATGGCTCCAGTTAGTCTGACAGCTACAATAACACTTCACAGCCCTGGTGTCAGACATCCCCTTGCCTCCTGGTGTCAGCATCACAGTAACCGTTGGTGTCAGACGCCTAACCATTGGTGTCAGCCAGTAACCTAGCCTCCTGCCCCACAGTAACCATTGGTGTCTCCAGTAACCGTGTCAGCAGTGGAATATGGCCTCCTAGGCCCCTAGCCTTCTACATCCCCCTAGCCCACTATCCCCCTTGCCTCCTATCCTCCTAGCCCCCTAGCCTCCTAGCCCCTCGCCTCCTAGCCCCCTAGCCACATAGCCTCCTAGCCCCCTAGCCTCCTATCCTCCTATCCCCCTAGCCACATAGCCCCCTAGCCCCTAGCCCCCTTGCCTCCTAGCCCCCTAGCCACATAGCCTCCTAGCCCCCTAGCCTCCTAGCTAGCCACTAGCCTCCTATCCCCATAGCCTCCTAGCTCCCTAGCCTCCTATCCCCATAGCCTCCTAGCCCCTAGCCTCCTATCCCCCCCTAGCCTCCTAGCCCACTTGCATCCTAGCCTCCTAGCCTTGGTTATAATGAAACTCACACACACACTATACCCACTAGATCCTAGGCCTGGTTAACTAAAAATGAAATATGTCTGTTAAAGACATAAATGGTTCACACATATTAGTCACTCCCTCCCTCCCACCTGCTGCAGACTTAACTCTTTCACACCGTTTTGTTTACACGCCCCCACACTGCACTCTCTCTCCATAGACTTTCACACATACCCAGCTGGAACCGGAGGAATTGTGGTTGAATTGGATTTTTAAGGATTTTAATGTCAGGACCTCAGAAATAGACCACAAAGTTTGGGATTCTGTTAGGATTCTAGGATTAATATGAAAATGACAAAAAATTGTAAGAAAAGGTCCTGGGTCTGAATGTTAAAGTGAATGTGGGTGTGTCTGCTAATCGGTGAGTGTTTGAGTGTGTGTGGTAATCAGTGAGTGTCTGCTAATCGGTGAGTGTTTGTGTGTGTGTGGTAATCAGTGAGTGTCTGCTAATCGGTGAGTGTTTGTGTGTGTGGTAATCAGTGAGTATCTGCTAATCGGTGAGTGTTTGTGTGTGTGTGGTAATCAGTGAGTGTCTGCTAATCGGTGAGTGTGTGTGTGGTAATCAGTGAGTGTCTGCTAATCGGTGAGTGTTTGTGTGTGTGTGGTAATCAGTGAGTGTGTCTGCTAATCGGTGAGTGTTTGTGTGTGTGTGGTAATCAGTGAGTGTCTGCTTAATCGGTGAGTGTGTGTGTGTGGTAATCAGTGAGTGTCTGCTAATCGGTGAGTGTGTGTGTGTGGTAATCAGTGAGTGTCTGCTAATCGGTGAGTGTTGTGTGTTTGTGGTAATCAGTGAGTGTCTGTTTTAATCGGTGAGTGTTTGTGTGTGTGTGGTAATCAGTGAGTATCTGCTAATCGGTGAGTGTGTGTGTGTGGTAATCAGTGAGTGTCTGCTAATCGATGAGTGTTTGTGTGTGGTGTGGTAATCGGTGAGTGTGTGAGTGTGTGGAGTATCTGCTAATCGGTGAGTGTGTGTGTGTGGTAATCAGTGAGTGTCTGCTAATCGAGTGAGTGTTGGTAATCAGTGAGTGTCCGAGTGTGTGGTGTGAGTGTTGTGTGTGTGGTAATCAGTGAGTGTCTGCTAATCGGTGAGTGTTTGAGTGCGTGGTAATCAGTGAGTGTCTGCTAATCGATGAGTGTTTGTGTGTGTGTGGTAATCAGTGAGTGTCTGCTAATCGTGAGTGTTTGTGGTGATCGGTGAGAATGTTTGTGGTGATCGGTGAGTGTTTGAGTGTTTGGGTAATCGGTGAGTGTGAGTCTTTGTGGTAATGTGAGTGTGTGAGTGTTTGTGGTAATCGGTGAGTGTGAGAGTGTTTGTGGTAAATGATGAGTGTGTGAGTGTTTGTGGTGATCAGTGAGTGTGTGAGTGTGTGGTTGTGGTGGTAATCGGTGAGTGTGTGAGGGTTTGTGGTGTGTGAGTGTGTGGTAATCGGTGAGTGTGTGAAGGTTGTGTGTGTGTGTATGTGAGTGAGTGTGAGATCAAGATAATGAACCATGTTTACCATCTTATGACATGTCCATCTCAGACATTCCTAGAAAGGAAAAGAAACAAAACGAAAAAAATACTGCTACATTTTCACAGGTTCCACTCTGACATCATTCACTCTCTCCTTCCTTCACTCACATTCTCCCACGCTTTTCTCGCCTCTCCCTCCGTCCCTTCATCCCTCCCCCTCTCCATTCCGTCTGCTTGTCTTTCTCACTGAGCAGCTGCAGGCTCTATACTGTAGTTTATATACAGTGTTTCTATTTTTTGAAAGGAGCTTCATATAGCTCATGGTAGGCTGTGGAGCTTTGGAAAGAGGAGAATATTCAGCCAATCTTGGAAGACAATGGAAGTAGATTTAAAAATGCTTGTAGATTTAATTACTGCCTTGATTCAACCCTACATCAACCCTTCCCCCACCCCGAAGCCACAACTTCAACTCACCATTATATTTTTGAGGGCACTGTTTATACCAATAATTATGCAAGTCCTGAGCCCGCCAGGCTGGGATTGGTTAGGAGAACTGCCAATATCCAACAGGATTCATAACAATGCACTGTCATCAGCCAATCAAAGTGCTTTAAAACCAATCAATCAAAGAATAACAATTTTCTAATCATGAATTCCCTTTTACATGTTTTGATTTATGTGTAGCAGCCAGTCCAAACATTGTACATTAAACCCAACTCCTCTTCTACCCATTTTGATATTCTTTTTATATTGATCCCATTTATTTGTTGTTGCCAGACTGTCCTCGCCTGGTTCTCTTAAGAAGCTCCGGGGAAGTTTGATTTCAACGCCCTGTCGCCCCCAGACGAGGTCCCCCGCATGACGTTCACACACCACCCGCTGCCCGTGCTGGCAGGAGTGAGACCAGGTGAGCCCCAGCCCCAACCCCTAAAGTCCTCACCACCCTTATAGAGAAAGAGAGGGAGGAGAGAGACGGTTGATAGATGGCGTTCTCACACACAACACGATGGCAGGGGTGAGTCCAGGTGAGACCAAGCCCCACCCCTTCTTATAGATATACAGATCTCTAGACCTCACCCCCTTATAGATATACAGATCTCTAGACCCCACCCCTTATAGATATACAGATCTCTCTCTTATTGATATACAGATCTCCAGACCCAACCCCTTATAGATATACAGATCTCCAGACCCCACCCCCTTATAGATATACAGATCTCCAGACCCCACCCCCTTATAGATATACAGATCCAGACCCCCACCCCTTATAGATATACAGATCTCCAGACCCCACCCCTTATAGATATACAGATCTCCAGACCCAACCCCTTATAGATATACAGATCTCCAGACCCAACCCCTTATAGATATACAGATCTCCTTATAGATATACAGATCTCCAGACCCTACCCTTATAGATATACAGATCTCCAGACCCCTTATAGATATACAGATCTATAGATATACAGATCCTAGACCCCACCCTTATAGATATACAGATCTCCAGACCCCACCCCAGATATACAGATCTCCAGACCCAACCCTTATAGATATACAGATCTCTAGACTATAGATATACCTCTAGACCCCCCTTATAGATATACAGATCTCCAGACCCCACCCCCTTATAGATATACAGATCTCCAGACCCCCTTATAGATATACAGATCTCCAGACCCCACCCCCTTATAGATATACAGATCTCCAGACCCAACCCCCCTTATAGATATATACAGATCTCCAGACCCCACCCCTTATAGATATACAGATCTCCAGACCCACCCCCTTATAGATATACAGATACTCCCAGACCCTAGACCCCCTTATAGATATACAGATCTCCAGACCCCACCCCCTTAGATATACAGATCTCCAGACCCCACCATATATAGATATACAGATCTCCAGACCCCCCTACCCCCTTATAGATATACAGATCTCCAGACCCCACCCCCTTATAGATATAGATCTCTAGACCTCTACCCCTTATAGATATACAGATCTCCAGACCCCACCCTTATAGATATACAGATCTCCAGACCCCACCCCTTAGATATGTATGCATCTCCAGACCCCACCCCTTCAAATATACAGATCTCCAGACCTCACCCCCTTATAGATATACCGTCTCCAGACCCAACCCCCTTATAGATATACAGATCTCCAGACCCCCACCCCCTTATAGATATCTCCAGACCCAACTATAGATATCCCCAGACCCAACCCCTTATAGATATACAGATCTCTAGACCCTACCCCCTTATAGATATACAGATCTCAGACCCCACCCCCTTATAGATATACAGATCTCCAGACCCCACCCCTTATAGATATACAGATCTCCAGACCAACCCCTTATAGATATACAGATTCCAGACCCCACCCCCTTATAGATATACAAGATCTCCAGACCCAACCCTTATAGATATACAGATCTCCAGACCCTACCCCTTATAGATATACAGATCTCCAGACCCAACCCCCTTATAGATATACAGATCTCTAGACCCCACCCCCTTATAGCTATACAGATCTCCAGACCCCCACCCCACCCCACAGGCCATCATTGAAAATAAGAATTAGTTCTTTAACTGACTTGCCTAGTTAAATAAAAGTCAAATAAAAATGTCAAAAATAAATTATAGATATACAGATCTCTAGAACCCACCTCTTATAGATATACAGATCTCTAGACCCCACCCCCTAATAGATATACAGATCTCCAGACCCCACCCCCTTAGATATACAGATCTCCAGACCCCCACCCCTTATAGATACACAGATCTCTTAGACCCCACCCCCTTATAGATATACAGATCTCCAGACCCCACCCCTTATAGATATACAGATCTCCAGACCCCACCCCTAGATCCCCACCCCTTATAGATATACAGATCTCCAGACCCCATAGATATACAGATCTAGACCCCACCCCTTATAGATATACAGATCCCACCCCCCTTATAGATATACAGATCTCCAGACCCCACCCCGTATAGATATACAGACTCTAGACCCCCCCACTTATAGATATACAGATCTCTAGATATACAGATCTCCAGACCCTGCCCCGTATAGATATACAGATCCTAGACCCCACCCCTACTATAGTCACTAAGAAAGAAAGAGAGAGATGAGAGAGACCCAATTGCAGATACCACTTTCACCAGACAACCTATCAGCAGTAGTAGAATTTAACCCCACTTTGATCTGGAGAACTAGCGATAAAGATCCAGAGATCTTGACATTTATTATCATGGCCTGCAACAGTTCAATATCTCTCTCTCTCTCATCACTGTTTTCCACACTCTGTCTCACTCTTCTCTCGCTTTCCTTTATTTTGTGTGTCTTCATGCCAGTAATTCCATGCCCATGTGATCGAGCCAGTTCTGTTTCAAACAGGGCAAACACACACAAGTGTAACGGGCGTACACACACACACACTAGTTGTTTCAAACGGCCCACCTCCTCACCTTATAGAAGAACGTTGAGGATAGAAAATGGTGCTCCAGGCCTCCGGTCCGAGGGCCCTCTTCTCCTCTGAGATATGAGCCTGCCAGCTACTGTAGTCCCTGTTGAGTTTCACTTTCCAATGGAATAAATACATCCCCACTCCTCTTTCTCTCTCTCTTTTCCTCCATCCCTCTCTCTTTCTCTCTCTTGAGATTGGCCTAGTCCCCGAGCCACAAAAGCAGCCCTATCATGTAAAGGCCATTTGGACTCTTACAGCTCTCCCTTCAGTTTCACTGAATAGCTTAAAATTCTTGCATTTAGATTGAAGTGCATTGATGCAGTTATGTACCACTTTCCATTTGGTTTAGTATATGTGATGAAGGATTGGTTGAGTATACCAGAGCATGAGTTGCTGAAGGCTGTACATTCTGTTATTCTATGACTTTCTATTCTTGTGTTACGGAAGATGTGTCAGACCAACCTAGTGTATCTGATTCATAGCTGACCCCTTCCCCAGTTAGAATGTGTCTACAAACTGCTGAAGTTGAGTGTGCATTGAGTTAACCAGTGTGAGACTGAGACCAGCAGTGTTTAGGCTCCATAGGAGGAGGGGAAGGAGATAAGATGGCCGCCAGTCAGCAGAAAGTCCCTCCAGAGGCGACACTGCTATAAAGAAACCAATGAAAGGGAGGGAGAGAGAGATAAAGAGTGAGGGAGTGAGGGCGAGAGAGGGATAAAGAGAGACTGGAGAAGGGGTGAGGGAGAAAGGGGGAGAGGGATAGACTGAGGGAAAGGAGTGAGGGAGTGAGGGCGAGAGAGGGATAAAGAGAGACTGGAGAAGGGGTGAGGGAGAAAGGGGGAGAGGGATAGACTGAGGGAAAGGAGTGAGGGAGTGAGGGCGAGAGAGGGACAGAGAGAGACTGGAGAAGGGGTGAGGGAGAAAGGGGGAGAGGGATAGATTGAGGGAAAGGAGTGAGGGAGTGAGGGCGAGAGAGGGATAAAGAGAGACTGGAGAAGGGGTGAGGGAGAAAGGGGGAGAGGGATAGACTGAGGCAAAGGAGTGAGGGAGAGGCTTGACATCAGTAGCTGGGATGGAGCTATAGGCATAGACGTTGTCTGGGTTAGTTTATTTCCTGTTGGCAGGGCCTGGATGCCAGGTGTGACTGTTGTCTGTTTATTCTGGTAGTCAGTCTGGTCTAGTGAGCCCACTTTCACACACACACACACACACACACACACACACACACACACACACACACACACACACACACACACACACACACACACACACACACACACACACACACACACACACACACACACACACACACACACACACACACACACACACACACACACACACACACACACACACACACACACACACACACACACACACACACACACACACACACACACACACACACACACACACACACACACACACACACACACACACACACACACACACACACACACACACACACACACACACACACACACACACACACACACACACACACACACACACACACACACACACACACACACACACACACACCTCCATACACTGGAGAGATAGAGGGTGACAGACAGACACATTCACAGATGCAAGTCCCCTTGCAGTCTACCAACCAGCTTGCCTGTTTCCAGTGCCAAATCGCCAAGGCCACAGAATCTCAGAAGACACCGTCACACACACACACACACACACACACACACACACACACACACACACACACACACACACACACACACACACGCACAATGACTAATGTCTATAAGGGATTTAGCGGTGGGATTTAACTCTCCCAGGCTTCATACTACTGGGCCGAACCACACAGCAATGATAGGCTATGATTGATTACACATTCCCAACAAGCATTACCAACAGGAAAGTGTGTGTGTGTGTGTGTGTGTGTGTGTGTGTGTGTGTGTGTGTGTGTGTGTGTGTGTGTGTGTGTGTGTGTGTGTGTGTGTGTGTGTGTGTGTGTGTGTGTGTGTGTGTGTGTGTCTCTGACTGTCATGCTTCAGTGTGTGTGTGTGCGTATGCATGTGTGTGTGCGTAATACGTGTCTGCATTCATGTATGTGTGTATTCAAGCTGTGCTTACTGTAGATAGACAGAGAATACAGAAGAAATGTTTTGTATGAACAGGACCAGATGTTGCAGCCTTGGATGAAGATTCTGTTCATTAGATACACAAGTAGCATTCGACTCCCTGTGGTACAAACCACAGGAAATGATGTAGCGTCCTTTCTCTATCTCTCTAATCACCACACTGATAAGCACACTAATAAATCACACGCATTTACATCTATAATGCAACCTGGAGAAAATCATGTGGCGTCCACTCTCTAACGCTCTGAAATTACCACACTGATAAACCAATCTAACATCAGATGAATTAACAGATTTATTTAGCAGTAAGGATTCAGTCTAGTGTGTTAGTTACATCAGTTACTCCCTTCAATTAATGTGTTTGGATTACATCAGTTACTCGCCCAGTCTAGTGTGTTGGATTACATCATTACTCTTCAGTCTAATGTGTTGGATTATCAGTTACTCCTTCAGTCTAATGTGTTGGGATTACATCAGTTACTCCCTTCAATCTAGTGTGTTGGATTACATCAGTTACTCCCCTTCAGTCTAGTGTGTTGGATTACGTAGTTACTCCTTCAATCTAATGACTAAGTTATATCAGTTAAGTCTAATGTGTTGGATTACATCAGTTACTCCTTCAGTCTAATGTGTTGGATTACATCAATTACTCCCTTCAGTCTAATGTGTTGGATTACATCAGTTACTCCCTTCAGTCTAATGTGTTGGATTACATCAGTTACTCCCTTCAGTCTAATGTTGGATTACATCAATTACTCCCTTCAGGTCATGTGTTGGATTACATCAGTTACTCCCTTCAGTCTAGTGTGTTGGATTACAACAGTTGCTCCCTAAAGTCTAATGTGTTGGATTATATCAGTTACTCCTTCAGTCTAGTGTGTTGGATTATCAGTTACTCCCTTCAGTCTAATGTGTTGGATTACATCAGTTACTCCCTTCAGTCTAGTGTGTTGAATTACATCAATTACTCCCTTCAGTCTAGTGTGTTGAATTACATCAATTACTCCAAAAAGTTCTGGGACACTGAGTCCATGGAGAACAGAGCACCTCTCCCAGCTGCCCACTGCACTGAGGCTAGGAAACACGGTCTCCTGATAAATCCATGATTATCGAAAACTTCAATAAGCACTTCCCTCCAGCGGCTGGCCATGCCTTCGCCACCAACTACTCAACCTCGGCCTCACTCTGCCCCCGTAGTTCCTCACCCAAGCCTCTCAGGTTCTCCCTTTACCCAAATCCAGATAGCAGATGTTCTGAAGAGCTGCAAAACCTGGACCATTACAAATCAGCTGGCCTTGACAATCTGGACCCGCTATTTCTGAAACTATCTGCCGCCATTGTCGCAACCCCTATTACCAGCCTGTTCAGCCTCTCTTTTTCATATCGTCTGAGATCCCCAAGGATTGAAGCTGCCGCAGTCATCCCCCCTCTTCAAGGGAGACACCCTGGACCCAAACTGCTATGGAGCCTATATCCATCCTGCCCTGCCTATCTAAGGTCTTAGAAACCAAGTCAACAAACAGGTCACTGACCATCTCGAATCCCACCGTACACCTTCTCAAGCTGTGCAATCTGGTTTCCGAGCCGGTCACGGTGCACCTCAGCCACACTCAAAGGTACTAAATGATATCATAACCGCCATCGATAAAAGACAGTACTGTGCAGCCGTCATGCTCGGCCTCGCCAAAGCTTTCGACTCTAATCACCAAATTCTTATCGGCAGACTCAACAGCCTCGGTTTTCGGATGACTGCCTTGCCTGGTTCATGGTACTTTGCAGACAGAGTTCAGTGTGTCAAATCAGAGGGCATGCTGTCGGTCCTCTGGCAGTCTCTATGGGGTGCCACAGGGTTCAATTCTCGGGCGGACTCTTTTCTCTGTATATATCAATGATGTTGCTCTTGCTGCGGGCGATTCCCTGATCCACCTCTACGCAGACTGACACCATTCTATATACTTTCGGCCCGTCATTGGACACTGTGCTATCAAACCTCAAACGAGCTTCAATGCCATACAGCACTCCTTCGTGGCCTCCAACTGCTCTTAACGAGTAAAACCAAATGCATGCTTTTCAACCGATCGCTGCCTGCACCCGCATGCCCGACCCAGCATCACTACCCTGGATGGTTCCAACCTTGAATATGTGGACATCTATAAGTACCTAGGTGTCTGGCTAGACTGCAATCTCCTTCAGACTCATCAAACATCTCAATCAGAAAATCAAATCCAGAGTCGGCTTTCTATTCCGCAACAAAGCCTCCTTCACTCACGCTGCCAAGCTTACCCTACAAAAACTGACTATCCTACCCGATCCTCGGCTTGGCGATGTCATCTACAAAAATGGCTTCTGTACTCTACTCAGCAAACTGGATGCAGTCTATCACTGTGCCACCACTGCGAACCTTGTATGCTCTAGTCGGCTGGCCCTCACTACATATTCGTCGCCAGACCCACTGGCTCAGGTCATCTACAAGTCCATGCTAGGTAAAGCTCCGCCTTATCTCAGTTCACTGGTCACGATGGCAACACCATCCGTAGCACGCGCTCCAGCAGGTATCTCACTGTCATCCCTAAAGCCAACACCTCATTTGCCGCCTTTCGTTCCAGTACTCTGCTGCCTGTGACTGGAGCAATTGCAAAATCGCTGAAGTTGGAGACTTTTATCTCCCTCACCAACTTCAAACATCAGCTATCCGAGCAGCTAACAGTCGCTGCAGCTGTACATAGTCTATAGGTAAATATAAGCTCACCCCTTTTTTTCACCTACCTCATTCCCATACTATTTTTATACTGTTTTTTTTTATTTATTTACTTTTCTGCTCTTTTTGCACCAATATATCTACCTGTACATGCCCATCTGATCATTTATCCTCCAGTGTTAATCTACCAAAATTGTATTATTAACCTGCACTCCTCTGCCTTTGCACACACATTGTATATAGACTGCCCATTTTTTTCTACTGTGTTTGTTGGCTGCCTAATTGTTTACTCCATAGCCAAACTCTGTGTTTGTCTGTTCACTACTGTGCTTTATCTTGGCCAGGTCGCAGTTGCAAATGAGAACTTGTTCTCAACTAGCCTACCTGGTTAAATAAAGGTGAAATAAAAAAAATAAAAAATAAAACTCCCTAGTCTAATGTGTTGGATTACATCAGTTATTCTATTCTGTCTAGTTTGTGTCATATTGTGTTTCTTGTCTTTCTGAATGTGTTATATGAATTTGTGTCTGGTGGGATTACATGGACCCAACTCTCTCCTCCCTCTGTCCTTCTGCGCTTTCACTCTTCCCTCTCCTCCCCCTCTCTCTCAGGAGTCCCCGTGCCTCAGCGTCAGCTCTCCACTTCCCTCCTCCTCCATCATCAGCAGTCCAGTCCCCTTCACTCACCCCCACCTTCTTTCCACCACCAGGACCCGCTCAAGGAGTTTGTCCAATTCTAGTCTGTGACTGACTCGGGGCAGTCAGGGGAACAGGTGAGAGGTCAGGGAGGGTTGGAGGGGACATGGGACACACACAGACTGTTAGGGTTTCACATCACACAAACGGACTAAGACCCTTGCACTTCCACACGATCCGTTGTACTGGATTGACTCCCTATAGAAAACGCTGGAATATTCAGCCATGTTATCTTACTGCTCTGCTGGGATTCTACCACTAGACCAGGACACAAACCCTTCTTATGGTCCACAATCTCAGATCCCAGATGTATATTTTTCCCTCCCTTTTTAAGTTCTGTATGTCCCAGTCTAACTCCCACATTCTGTCTGTCTTCCTGCTCTAGTGTCCTCCAGTATTTATTTCCATTGTCGTCATGGTTTCTGTGTGTTTGTGTGAGACTGACTGGTGGCTAGCTGGTGCTTCCATCAGCCGTGTGTGTGTGTGTCCCTGTCCTGGGTGGTGTGTGTGCTGAGTGCTCACCCTGTCCTGTGTGGTGTCTGCTGTCTCTGCAGCCTAACGGAGGTGGTCACAGCCAAGGCAAAATGCCAGGCTCCTTCCTGCTGCCCCCGCCGCCCCCAATTAAATGCCCGTGCCCTCCCATGCCCGATTCTAAACCAATCAACACACACCCCCACGGCGGACTCAGCTCGCCATCTCCGTGTAAGTGAGCCCCCGCTCTCGCCCTCACCACTCCAGCCTTAGCCCCTCAGACCCCCTGAGATATCTAGAGATATCAAATCCTAAATAAAAATTAGCACATAGGTAGAGTTAACTCTGGGTAGAGAGGCACTCCCAACCAAGGGTAGTTGGTTGAGTCCCAAAGCCCAGTCACCACCTCCTCACTCCTGACCCAGAGGAGGCTGGGGAGGGATTAAAGTAATGAATTAATGGAACAGAGCCAAAACACTGTTGATTCAGTGTTTTTGGAGGATGGTTGGAGGATGTCCTCCAAGCCAGCCTCCTCCAACCAGCCTCCTCTGATCATGAGCGCCCTGCAGTCTCACTGTACCTCCCTGGAACAAGTACTCTATCCCTCCTGTAGAAGCAGACTACCACGCCTATGCAGAGATGCTTCTCAATCTCTCTCTCTCTCTCTCTCTCTCTCTATTCTAACCCTAGTTCTATTACTTTCTCTGTTTTTTCCTCTCTCTCTCTCTCTCTCTCTCTCTCTCTCTCTCTCTCTCCTCTCTCTCTCTCTCTCTCTCTCTTTCTCTCTCTCTCTCTCTCTCTCTCTCTCTCTCTCTCTCTCTCTCTCTCTCTCTCTCTCTCTCTCTCTCTCTCTCTCTTTCTGTGTGTGTTTCCTGCTAGCACCACAGGAGGCAGTGTAGCTAGGTTTTTCCTTCTTGTTGAAGTGTTTGTAGTGGGGGGATGATTTTTACCCTGTATTCTGTCTCTAAGTGGGTCCTAGTGTCTGGCTAACTGCTATCCTTTAATCAACCCAGACTATGCATGGTCTGTCTGACAATAGAAGACCCCTCTCTCATTTTCTTGTTTTTCTTTGATTAATTTGATATACTCATTTATTTCTTTCTTTTTTCCTTTCATTCTTGTTTTCTTTGTTAAGGAACAAAATTAGGGCGGTTGCGTGGACTCCATAAACATCACGATGCCCACTTTACCCATGATGCCCACTTTACCCACAATTCCCTTGCTTCCTTCCTTCCACATTATATCTC
Source organism: Oncorhynchus keta (assembly GCF_023373465.1). Classification (NCBI taxonomy): domain Eukaryota; kingdom Metazoa; phylum Chordata; class Actinopteri; order Salmoniformes; family Salmonidae; genus Oncorhynchus; species Oncorhynchus keta. Next base: position 73,864,358 of record NC_068430.1, read on the forward strand.
ACAACAATAAAAAAATTAAACAAAATAAAAACAACTTGAAAATCACATACATAAACAATAAATATCAATCATTAAACATATACCGCTAGGTTCTAATTGAAATGGGGGAGAAAGAGTGTCGGGCTGGGGAGTGTGCGTGCTTTACCCTCCGTTGGCTGGCTGGCTTGGTTTCTCTAGGCAGGGCGAGGTGCGTTGAGAGTCGGGCCGGCGGGAGGGGCACAAGAGAGAGGGGGCTAGACGGAGCTGCTTTGGTCACTTCCTGTTATTTTTTCTTTGTCTCTTCGTCGTCCTGTCCTTCCTACTTTCCCTCCCCACTTTTATTGTTTATAAGCCTATCTGTATCACTTTATTTATATAATATACTTTTATATAAATAAATCTACACCTCTTCTCTCCTCCTCCACCTCCTTGTCTTAATTTATCTTATTATTTTGTTCACAGTTTTCCACACACACATACACACACACACATGAATTCCCACAAACTCCTCCAACCTCCCCTCACTCTGCCCTCACTCGGTCAGAATGGCAGTGTCATTCAGCTGCCTATCATTGGAGTCCAGTAGGTACAACAACTGCCCTAAATTTGGTCCCCTTCTCTGGTCTTGAGTACCTTCACCAAAGTAACAGGAGCTCCTTATCAACAGAATGGAGCATCGGCCAGCACACAAATTATGATTATTATTTCCTATTGGTTCCCCCTATAGAGCTTATTCCTATTGGTTCCCCTCCATAGAGCTTATTCTCTATTGGTTTTCCCTATAGAGCTTATTTCCTATTGGTTCCACCCATAGAGCTTATTTCCCTGGTTTTCCCCCCTATAGAGCTTGTTTCCCTATTGGTTCCCCTATAGAGCCTATTGGTTCCATAGAGCTTATTCTCTATTGGTTTTCCCTATAGAGCTTATTTCCTATTGTTTTTCCATTAGTTCCCCCATAGAGCTTATTTCTTATTAGTTCCCCCTATAGAGCTTATTTCCTATTGGTTCACCTATAGATCCAGACACAGGGCCCTGGGCTGCAAGGTATATCTGCGACTAACAGGAGGAGGAGGCTCAGCCCAATTTACTTCACTTCCCCACAGTAACTAACCGTCATAAAGAGCTCCCATCTATCCCTGTCTGACCCTCATAAAGGGCTTCCATTTTTTCCCCAGTCTATCTATCTAGGAGACTTTGGGACTACAGTTTATATGCAGTATTATCAATGATCAAGACTGATCAATTATCAATATAGTCTTATTAATTCTAGCTCATTCTAAACATAATTTCCCAGAATCCAGTAATAACACAAAAGTGAACATGCACATATTGTACAATTGTGTGTGTGTGTTTGTGTTTGTGTGCGTGCGCGTGTGTGTGTGTGAGTGCGTGTGTGAGTGTGCGCGTATCCCGTGTGGCTATGTCTGTCTGTGTGTGTGTGTGTGTGTGTGGGTTTGAATATGCGTGGGTTTGAATATGTGGAGTTTGAATATGTGCGTGTGTGTGAATATGTGTGTGTGAATGTGTGTGTGCATGCATGTGTGTGTGACTATGTTTGACTCTGCATGTGTGTGTGTGACGGTGTATATCTCTCTCTCTGTGTAGCATACTCCACGGCAGGCTCCACAGCTCCCAACAGGTTTGTCAGCATCGGAGCAGGACAACTTTCTGAACATCCCCCAGCAGTCTCAGGTAGCTACCACCTCTCTCCGTCTCCCACTCCTCTCTCACATTTTCTGCCAAACACTGTAAACACGACAAAACACAACAATCAGACATGTTTTAAATGACTAGTTTTCAAGTATTGGTTTGCAGTCTTTGCACAATGCGCTTTTAGGTTTTACCCGGAGGACACACAGAAATCTGCACATCATCAACATTAACTTCAGGGGTGTACATGTATATAGTAGATGGCTGAGGTTTTGGCGTATCAGACTCCTTCCTCAGAGTACAGTCTACTTGTGGTGTCTCCCTGGCTGTCTGTGTTGTGCCACTGGGCTGCAGTGTGTTGGGTTGTCCTCCATTACCTACACTACTTTTCTCATTAGGGTCTAACCGCACCTGCCTGCAGACCACTCAATCCCTCCCACAGACACACATGGAAACAATCTGCATTCCTCCTATTCTGTTCTCTCGCTCTCTGTGTCTTCTCTCTCACTCTCTGTCTTCTCTCTCTCTCTGTATCTTCTCTTTCTCTGTGTCTTTTCTCTCTGTGTCTTCTCTTTCTCTCCTGTGTCTTCTCTCTCACTCTCTCTCTGTCTTCTCTCTCTCTCTGGGTCTTCTCTCTGTCTTCTCTCTCTTGTTTTGTCTCTATGTGTCTTTTCTCTCTCTGGGTCTTTCGCTCTCTGTCTTTCTCTCTCTCTCTCTGCTCTTCTCCTCTGGGTCTTCTTCTTTCTCCTTCTTTCCTCTACCTCCCCTCTCACAACTATCTTTTCAACCCTCCCTTCTTCCCCACACTCCCTCATCCACAGATGTAACCCTGGCACAGAGGAGTCGCCATACACACACACACACACACACACACACACACACACACACACACACACACACACACACACACACACACACACACACACACACACACACACACCTTCAACTGACTTACTAGTGGTTTGAGAGCAGAGACATACACTGAGTGTACAAAACATTAAAACACTGCTCTTCATGACTGCAGACTGACCAGGTGGATCAGGTGAAAACTATGATCCCTTATTGATGTCACCTGTTAAAACCACTTCAACCAGTGTAGATGAAGGGAGGAGACGGTTAAGAAGGATTTTCAAGCCTTGAAACATTTGACACATGGATCGTGTATGTGTGCCATTCAGAGGGTGAATTGGCAAGACAAAGAGATTGAAGTGTCTTTGAACAGGGCAAGGTACTGGGTGCCTGGCACAGCAGTTTGTGTCATGAACTGGGGGTGCAACTCTGTATTAGGGTAGGTGTTTCCCTAATGTTTTTACACTCAGTGAAGAACTGGTCTGAGGAGCTCTCTGGTGGCTAAACACAAGTCATGCAGGGAGAAAGAGAGAGGGGTTAGAGAAGAGAGTTAGTTCAAGCTCTGTGCTCCACAGGCGAAGGCACGTCCTGACTGTCTGGTTGCCCGTGGCAACCAGACATGATGTCATAGGCAGTTTAGCTTAGCCTTGAAGGGAGTTAAGGAGAAGTGGGAGTGGTCAGTCCTGCCAGGGATTACATTGGGGGAGAGAGAAGTTGGGAGAGAAGAAATTTGAGGAGTTAGAAGCCCAAAGGATCATGGGAAAGGGGAAAAGGGAAAAGGAGGAAGGAAAGAAAGGGGAAAAGGGAGGGAGAAACTTTCTCTCAGGGGTCCTATAGGAATGTAACAGAATAGAGGCAGAGTGTAGCTATAGGGCCCATGATTAGCTGCCTTTCCTGGGTCTACTCTGTGGAATGTTGTCTGGAGCCTGAGTAGAGCTGCCACTTAACCAGACCTGGGTTCAAATACTATTTTAAATATTTTCAATTGTACCAGAGCAAGCTCAATCCAGCCAAGAAACTATTTCCAATAGTATTGGAACCCAGCTCCCAAGTCAAATGCCAACCCTATAACTCTGTACCCTCAGTGAGTCTTATCAAACTGTGAAACCTGATCCTGGGAGTAGCTGCATGGCCTGCAGTAGTTGACTTCATGGTGTCATTTGAAACAGTAGAAAGTCTTGTGAATCATGTTACATCTAAACTTTGTACTTATTGGAGACTTTGACGGTTGAAATACTACAACGTGAAATAAGTACTTTTACAAACTGTCGTCTTGAAATGACTTACTTACATACTGTGTGAGGAATGATCAACTTAAGGTTCCTAGGCATTGGGGTATGATCGAGGCTCGGCTCAGTAAAGGGAAAAGTTGCTATGAAGGATGGCCCACTAGTGGCTAGTTAATATTTTGCATGACAACATTTTTAAAATCGATTATTTTCCTGAACCATTTATTTACTTATAAATGTGTAACTGTTGAACTTAGTGATGTTACCACATGACAAAGATGAACCTGATGTTTCCTGTATTTTATTTCTCTTCTATAGTCTTGGTTCCTCTGACAAGGCCTCCGACTCAACCGCTAGGTGTGTCATGAGAAAATTGGGAATGGAAAAACAACACAACACACAAAACAAACCAACACTGACTACAAACAAACTGCTGACACTAAAAGTATTTTTGCTCAACAACCAACAACACAAAAACAGAAAATAACCCCCAGAAGAATACCCATTTCCACAATTTGAACATTTGAACCGGAACAACCATCTCCCTATACAGAAGGCTGAAAAGAGATCGGTTGAAGTGGACAGACTCAGAACGACGACAGAACGAGGAAGAAGAGGAGGAAGAAAGATGAGGAAATGTCACACACAAAACATGTCAGAAAGCAAACAAAAATATGCAACCTGACAACTAACTGACCAATTTCGTTTATTGTTGTTTTTATATTTTATTTTCACAATGAAACTCCATGCAATGGCTGGGAGATCCACCCACACACAACAGTGTAAAACACATAGTTGGCAGAATTTGGTCATTTGAGCTATAGCTATAAACATTGTCACCACCCAAAGAACCCATTCTGTAATCCTTTAGTCTTTCCTCCTGACGGTGCTTTACGTCCCTGCTCCCTCTCTCATCTGTCAACCAGGTGTCCAGGGTTGCCCGGCACGCCCACAGCCTCACACAACCACATCCGACTGGCCTCACTGCCGCTTAATGTACTCAGCCCTGAATCCCCTCCCTCCACCCTTCTTCTGATTGGCCAAACACTGGGACACCATCCAATGGTGTGATACCATCTGCACTAGATGGCTGGTTTTAGCTTACCCTCTTGTGAAGAGCGATAGCCAATAGCATGAGCCGAGAGCGAACACAAAACAGTCAGTCAGTCAGACAGACATCACAGTCAGACAGACAGACATAAGAGACAGACATAACAGACAGTCAGACAGACAGACAGACAGACAGACAGACAGACAGACAGACAGACAGACAGACAGACAGACAGACAGACAGACAGACAGACAGACAGACAGACAGACATACAACACTATGCCCTCTTTCGTCCCCTCACCTATATGCACTACTGAAACAAATAAGGGAGGAACAGAGCGATCCAGCAGGTCGCTGAAGGCAGTGTGTGTGTGTGGGCAATGGGCTGTGGCTCTGGCATCCTGGCACTCACACATACACGCACTCACGCAGACTCAAAGTACGTACACACACACACACACACAGATCATTGTCTCCAGAACCCACACGTCTGGCAGACACAACTGATTCACTGACAATACCATTTTGTCTGTGTGTCCTTCACAGTAACATAATACATGCATAGGATCAACATCATCGTGTAATAACTAGCTTTCTTTTTTGTTTGTAGCCGTTTTCTTGCATTTCATTTTGTTTGCCGGATTAGTTTTGGTTTTGTCCCACTTGGATTCTTTGCTTATGTTTGACCTTCTTCCTAAGATCTTTTTCTTTCATCCGCTTTTTTATTTTGCAGAAAAAATATCATCTTTGTTTGCAATAACAGGCATCTCTGAAATCTCTCACAAACACCAGTACAGGAACTTGCGACAACGCCTGCCCTGCTTCACCCTGTAACCACAGTCCATTCACAGTAGCGCCCGGAGGAACACACGCTGACACCACCGTATCAAAATGCACACTACTAACACCGTCACCCTGATTCCAAACACAAAGGTGAGCCTTTATATACGAGTTTCTCCAAACTGCCTTTGATAATGGTTTTTCATTCATTTTGACATTTGTCATTTTTAATTTGAGATACCTTGTTTTTTTTCTATTGTAAATGTGATTTATTAAATTGTTATTGATATTGTAATCTTTTTTTTTATCATGACACAATAATTCAACAACAAAAAAAGCCAAACCTCACAAAATAACTGGACTGCCTAGCTGTTGGTTTCTTCCATGTGCAGGGATAGAATTGTCTGACAGCCCAGGCACTCAGAGCTAATTTTACTATAAACTCAATGTACTCAAATCATATATCACAACTATAACAATCTATGGAAGTGCCTCTGTACTCCCCTATCATGCAATTAGTTCAAATTCAGGTTGATGTTTTTGTTCACATATATGCTAAAGCTACAAAGAATGGTGATGTTTCTTCCTATATGGAAACCATTGGCTATAGGACAGAATCTTTATAGAAGACTGCAAAATGTTATAAAAAGAGAGAGATCTTAAACATATATATTTATGGTATATGCTCCTTTTTAAACTTGACTAAAATGAGCTTGTTGGCAGTTTAGTTATTTTCTGAACTCTTGAGCTAGCAGAATTCCATGATGGACAGCACCTCACTGTCACCATGACAATTCAATGAGCACCCACCCACCCTCCACAAATCTACAGTGCAGCGTTCAAAAAATGAAACAAAAATGTCCATGATGCAAAATAGATGAAACATGTCAAAATCGACAATGGAAAAATTGAAGAAAAAAGTGTTTGTTTTTTGATGGAAAGTATTATTATTGAAAAATATGTGTGGATTGAGCCACGTGCAATGCATTGGGTAGATTCATTGTGTTTTGTCTGTTAGAGATTTTTAAGAAAGCTAAGAAGAAAAGAGAAAAAAAATCTATTTGTTTCAAGTCCGATGTGCTCCTGGACTCTAAACTAACAGAGCCATATCCTAGTCTTTGTAAGTTGGGGGTATTTGTTTTTATTTTCCTTTAGTGTCTCTTTTTTAATGTTTAACGTGTACTCATTTGTTTATAAACATGTTTGGAGGGGCTGAAGGAAGAAACATTTCTTACAAAACGTTTAAAAACAAATTGAACATGGAATGAAAAACCGGTGAAATGAAAAACCGTCACTTTTACACACTATAAAGTACATTCAAACTATTACAAAATGAATGATAATGAACAAAATAATGACTACCTTTAGGAAACCGCATTTATTACTCCTCTTCTCTATTTCTATTCCTTCTCCTGTTTGTAATATTGAGTGGAGGGAGGGGTTCCTATTCCTTCCTATATTCCTCTAGTAGGTTGTGAAACAAAAGGCATTTTGGTTCAACCTTTAGATAGGACGAGAGCTGTACTGTAGGCTTATCAATGCCCACAACTACTTCTTCTGATTTCTCCCAGACTATTATACTCCTCTCTCTGAGTCTGAGCAAGGGAAAAAAACAGGAAAATGGCAGCTTAGAATTTGTTTCATTTGAGGAGCCAGCCAGTCTGTCAGAACCATGACGTAACGATAGAAATACAGTAGGCCTATGCAAAGTGAGCTTCCCTCCACCCCTTCCTTCTCCACCCTCTCCCTCATTCCCTGTAAATTCACCTTGACTAGTGCTTGTGCTGTAGTGTAGTTTCCCAGCAGTTAAAGGTTGTCCCTTAAAAAGTGCCTTTTGTTCACAGACTCCATTTTGTAATCCAGATCGCTCCCCTTTCATTCGAAATAATTCAAGGTAGAGGTGGAAGTGCCCTAAGTGCAGATCTAGGATCAGTTTACTGTATATCCTGACCTGAACCATTAGGAGGATATGCTAAACTGATCTTAGATCAGTGCTTAGTGAGCAACTTCATCCGACCTCAACCTTTGAAAAATGATCCCCCTCCATTGTATCAACCTTCCCATAAATCCTTTCCCTTTCCAAAATCCGTATATATATATAGTACAAAAAAGGAAACTGGTGTGAATTAGTTCTTTACTTTTTATTGATAAATGATGGGAAAAAAATACTGAAAAGGCAAAAAAAAACTTGTTCTCGTTCCCCTTGCTCTCTGGCTTTTTCTTCTTCCCTCCGTCTCCTCTCCTCTCCTCTGTCTATCTGTTCTCTCGTAGACACCGGAGTAGTCTGTAACTGTGTCCTCTCTCTCTCCTTCCCCCTCCCTCCCTTCCTTCCTTCCGTTGATGGAAGGGGTTGTTGAAAAAAAAAAATGCCGAAACTTTTGTCTTGAGCAGAATGCAGTTAGCTCACGTTATTCTTGTCTGTATTGCCTCTTCTTCACATTGTATACCATTACCCATCCTCTTCAGCTTCTCCATTCAAACAGCTAATGTAAGTGAACAAATTACACCAATGGGCTTTTGGGGTGCGCCTGCCCAGTGTAGGGTAGGACTGGGTGTTAGGGGTTATGGGGGTAAAGGTCTTAGGGGGTCAATAATGTTGGGGTAAAGGAGAAATTATAGGGGTACCTTTTGGGTGTTTGAGGCTGCTCTTCTGCTGTGACAAGTTGGGAGTTTTTATTTTATTTATTTTGTTTTATTTTATTCCTTTATTTTTATTTTGACTTAATTTGGATTTTTGCTTTCATAGTTCCTAACTATCAGGGTATGCCGTCATTGAAACTCTATAAGAGAGTCTTGGACTGTAAATGAAATGCTACAAGCACCTTATAACTACTGGCTGAGAAAAGGGGGTTTGCAATACTACCAGCACACACACACACACCTAGTCATGTATCAAATACTCTAAACTCTTGTATTATTATTGTGAGGTTTTATCTAGTGAAGCCAGGAGCAGTATTAGCCATTGGCAAAACACACACCACAACCCACCATATAGAGCCAGCATGAACCAGGCTTGAGGCATACTCTCAAGTGAAACGTAGAGATATCAGTTTTGAATGCCAGGCTCTAAAAACTCTGTTCCATTTTTGAGATTATTTTTTTTTTTTATTTTTTTGTGGTGTCTAGACAGTACGCCCTTTGACCCGTGACCCTACGCCCTCAGAGCAGAAGAGCCCCACTCATGCCTGTGGCTCTGTCTGAAATCGCACCCTATTCCTACATAGTGCACTACTTTTTCACTATTCCCATAGGGCCCTGTTCAAAAGTAGTGCACTATGTAGGGAATAGGAGTACCATTTTAAATGCATCCCATGTCTTTGTGTATAAGAAACACCCCCAGAGCTCTATAGGTGAAATGCATGTGTTAATTACAGTTTCTTTTCCATAAGAAGAAAAACACAGTTTGAGCAGAGCAGCACCTTGATTGAATAAAAGGATGTTCTTGACTGTAGCATCTTGACTGTGTTGTGTCTTTATTTATGATCATGACTGAGAATGTAAATGATGATAGTGGAACCTCATACCTACATGACAAGTTCAGGTAGTTTGATGTGGAAAGGTAGCCATACAGTGAAGGATGTTCTTGACTGTTGGATCTGTGTTGTCTTCATTATTATGACTGGAAATTAATATGATGAAGGGATATACAGTGGGGCAAAAGTATTTAGTCAGCCACCAATTGTGCAAGTTCTCCCACTTAAAAGATGAAAGGCCTGTAATTTTCATCATAGGTACACTTCAACTATGACAGACAAAATGAGAAAAAAATCCAGAAAATCACATTGTAGGATTTTTTTATGAATTTATTTGCAAATTATGGTGGAAAATAAGTATTTGGTCAATAACAAAAGTTTATCTCAATACTTTGTTATATACCCTTTGTTGGCAATGACAGAGGTCAAACGTTTTCTGTAAGTCTTCACAAGGTTTTCCCACACTGTTGCTGGTATTTTGGCCCATTCCTCCATGCAGATCTCCTCTAGAGCAGTGATGTTTTGGGGCTGTTGCTGGGCACCGGACTTTCAACTCCCTCCAAAGATTTTCTATGGGGTTGAGAGCTGGAGACTGGCTAGCCACTCCAGGACCTTGAAATGCTTCTTACGAAGCCACTCCTTCGTTGTGTTTGGGATCATTGTCATGCTGAAAGACCCAGCCACGTTTCATCTTCAATGCCCTTGCTGATGGTAGGCTTTGTTACTTTGGTCCCAGCTCTCTGCAGGTCATTCACTAGGTCCCCCCGTGTGGTTCTGGGATTTTGCTCACCGTTCTGGTGATCATTTTGACCTGGGGTGAGATCTTGCGTGGAGCCCCAGATCGAGGAGATTATCAGTGGTCTTTATGTCTTCCATTTCCTCATAATTGCTAATTGATTTCTTCAAACCAAGCTGCTTACCTATTGCAGATTCAGTCTGCACAGCCTGGTGCAGGTCTGCAATTTTGTTTCTGGTGTCCTTTGACAGCTCTTTGGTCTTGGCCATAGTGGAGTTTGGAGTGTGACTATTTGAGGTTGTGGACAGGTGTCTTTCATGCTGATAACAAGTTCAAACAGGTGCCATTAATACAGGTAACGAGTGGAGGACAGAGGACATTTACATTTACATTTAAGTCATTTGAGTGGACACCAGATCTGGAACAGATCTAAATCTTGTAAATAGGATTGTTACCTTACTTACCTATCCTAGGTCTTGATTGACTCGCTGTCCTGGCGTCGTGAGGGAGTTTGTTCCACCATTGGGGGCCAGAGCAGCGAACAGTTTTGACTGGGCTGAGCGGGAACTGTACTTCCTCAGTGGTAGGGAGGCGGAGCAGGCCAGAGGTGGATGAACGCAGTGCCCTTGTTTGGGTGTAGGGCCTGATCAGAGCCTGGAGGTACTTTCCCTCACAGCTCCGTGGCAAGCACCATGGTCTTGTAGCGGATGCGAGCTTCAACTGGAAGCCAGTTAGAGCGGAGGAGCGGGGTGACAGGAAGGTTGAACACCAGACGGGTCTTCTGGATGAGTTGTAGGGTTTAATGGCACAGGCAGGAGCCCAGCCAACAGCGAGTTGCAGTAATCAAGATTTGCCTGTTTCTGGTGTCCTTCCTGTGACGGCTCTTTGGTCATGAACCTACAGGAACGGGACACCGCCTTGAGTTAGTTGAGAACGTCAGGGTGTTGTCCAGGACACGCCAAGGAGCGCTCTGGGGAGGAGGACACAATGGAGTTGTCAGCCGTGAGCGAGATCATCTTCCCCGGGAGAAGAGGAGGTTGTTACAGTCATCTGTCTTTCGCACTGGTCATCAGAAAGGGGAAGGAAGAAGATTAATCTGCATAACAAGGTTTCAAGTGACTTGGTTCTTAAATAAGTTGTTACAGGTCTGTGAGAGCCAGAAATCTTGCTTATTTGTAGGTGACCAAATACTTATTTTCCACCATAATTTGCAAATAAATTCATTAAAAATCCTACAATGTGATTTTCTGGATTTTTTTTCCCTCATTTTGTCTGTCATAGTTGAAGTGTAACTATGATGAAAATTACAGGCCTCTCTCATCTTTTTAAACGCTATTTAGCGCGCACCACTAACTAAGCTAGCCGTTTCACATCCGTTACATTAGCAGTGGGGAAAAGTACCCAATTTCATACTTCAGCAAAAGTAAAGATACTTCATAGAAAATGACTCTAGTAAAAGCCACCCAGTAAAGTACTACTTGAGTAAAAGTCTAAAAGTATTTGGTTTTAAATATACTAAAGTATTAAAAGTATACTGAACAAAAATATAAACGCAACAAGTGTTAGTCCCATGTTTCATGAACTGAAATAACATATCCCAAAAATGTTCCATATGCACAAAAAGCTTTTCTCTCAAATGATGTGCACAAATTTGTTTACATTGCTGTTAGTGAGCATTTATCCTTTTCCAACAATCTATCCACCTGACAGCTGTGGCATTTCAAGAAGCTGATTAAACAGCATGATTATTACACAGGTGCACCTTGTGCTGGGGACATTAAAAGGCCAATCTAAAAATGTGCAGTTTTGAGGGAGTGTGCAATTGGCATGCTGACTGCAGTAATATCTACCAGACCTGATGCTATTCTCCAGTCATGTGAAATCCATAGATTAGGGCCTAATGAATTTATTTCAATTAAGTGAGTTCCTTCTATGAACTGTAACTCAGTAAAAATATTTGAAATATTTTGTTCAGTGTAAATGTTATTGCAAAAATATACTTAAGTATCAAAAGTAAAAATGTAAATCCTTTCACATTCTTGATATTAAGCAAACCAGACGGAATGATTTTCTTTTGTTTTATGGATAACCAGAGACACACTCCAACACACTGACATTGTTTACAAACAAAGCATTTGTGTTTAGTGAGTCTGCCAGATCAGAGGCAGTAGGGATGACCATGGATGTTCTCTTGGTAAGTACTTGAATTGGACAATTTTTCTGTCCTGCTAAGCATTCGAAATGTAACGAGTACGGGGAAAATGTATGGAGTAAAAATTACATTATTTTCTTTAGGAATGTAGCGGAGTAAAATGTGTCAAAAATATATATAGTAAAGTACAGATAACCCCAAAAAACGACTTAAGTAGTAATTTAAAGTATTTTTACTTAATTACTTTACACTACTGCTTATTAGGCATATTTTCTCGTCCACCTACCCGCCATTTTTTCGAAAGGCAACTTCCGGATCTCCCAACTTCCTATTAACTAGCTACGTCACTTCCGTGTATACAGTTTGTAAACAAAGCCAAAACAAAGATGGATTCATCAAGAGGTTTAATCTAAAAATATAGTCAGATCGAATAACACATTGAAATCGGTGTCATTTACAGTTCGCTGACTTAGGTATTGGAAAATTAGAGACAGCATTTACATGTCGTTGTTTCGAGCGATATTGACTTTTATTTCGAAGTTACACAGCGATTAGAATAGTTTTTCTGCATCGACGTTGGAGGGCTGTTGTTCATTCCTATTTGCTAGCTACCCCGCAGGCGAGCTAAAAAGACAACTTATTTAGCAAGACACGTAAAAATATTTGTTTTTGTTGCTTATCTTGCTGTCCTGTTAGCTAGCTGTCCTGTTCGTATTGGGGGTTGTGTGTGCTGGTCCAGTTCAATGGGGAACTGTTTGTCTTCGCAAGGCGCCGACGACTTGTCTCTCCTCAACGAGTCCCAGGAAGCCAGTGTTCCAGGAGACCCTCCACCGCCTTACCAGGTAAATTCAGGACGAGATGGATCACATCTATACCGGGGATTCATTGATAACAATGTCAACTAACTGTCCACGTTGTTAAATTAGCCTAGTCGTATGTTGCATGGGCTGTGTTTTGTATATTTTCTGCTCATTTCGTATTCTGTCAGAAGTTTAGGGTTCACTAGTAAGCTATAACTGTCATGTGAGAAATTCTGGCATGGTTTAGCTTACAAACACCTATAAATGCTTTCTGTCCATTTCCCCATCAAGTCAATGGTATAAAATCTGACTGAGAGAGTAGAGGATCCACATGTAGTTTTGGGGGGGGTCCAGAGACTCCCCAATGACTATATCATGGGTTACCCTGTACCCATCTCCACACATTCCATACAGGAGCGTGTCCACGCGCCAGTGTACCACCCCACCCCCAGTCAGACGTGCCTGGCCAGCCAGCTAACAGAGGAGGAGCAGGTCCGTATCGCCCAGCGGATTGGCCTCATCCACCACCTCCCCAGAGGCATCTTCGACCCCGGCTCTGAGCCCTCTGACAAGAAAGTCAAAGAGTATGTTTTTTCTGCCCTGTGACCAACCATATAGTTTTTCTTGTAGCTCAACCAATTTAGACACTAATTTACTAGCAATGTCCTATTTCTAGTCACATTATCTTGAGCCATGCATGGCCCAGAAGGATATTAGTGGGTTCTCACCTCATCCATTACCAAGTGTATGTAAGTTAGCTGTAGGCCTCTTATTATTTGAAACCTGTACCACATTTTGACTAAATGCTATCTATCATGTCGTGCGCCTCACTCTCTCCAGGTGCGCGATCTGCATGAATGACTTTGAGTATGGCGACCCCATCCGGTTCCTTCCCTGCCTGCACATCTACCACGTGGACTGCATCGACACCTGGCTGATGAGGTCCTTCACATGTCCTTCCTGTATGGAGCCTGTGGATGCCGCCCTGCTCTCCTCCTATGAGACCAACTGAACTGGTCTCATAGGAGACCAGTTCACTCATCTGAGCAGTCTCTGGCTGGGTCCTGTTCATTAGGCCAAACAGAAGAAAATTGATTAAAGCAGGGAGGGACTTGACCTGGACTTGTCCAATAAGAAGTGCTTGTTAAATTTTTTTCAGTTGCAAAACTATTCCGTATTTAATGTACTACTTTTCACCAGAGCCTTATAGGCCCTGATCCAAAGTAGTGCATTAAATAGGGAATAGGGTGCACACAATCCTAGAAACTTCCCCCTTAACAGAGGTGCCAAACGCCCTTATGACACATCACCTCTTTAACCTGGATGTTCTGTCCTAGTCACACAGCCCTGGGAGGAGTGATGGGTTGTGTCAAAATATATATATTTTTTAAATGTAACCTTTATTTAACTAGTGGAGTCTGTTAAGAACAAATTCTTATTTACAATGGCGGCCTACACCGGGCCAAACTCAGACGGCGCTGGGCCAATTGTGTGCCGCCCTATGAGACTGCCGGTTGTGATACAGTATGGATTTGAACCAAGTGGTCTGTATAGTGACGCCTCTAGCACTGAGATGCAGTGTCTTAGACCACTGCGCCACTTGGAAGCTCCATATGTAGGGTGTACCACACTGAGTGTGTTGAAAGTGGGGTGTTCTACTCTGTATTGGGGCTTTTGGAATTAGGAACATCTGTCTCTTTCGCCTTTTCAGACTTGTTGCCAAATACATCTTAAGTGAAGTGAAGGATATAGATGGAGATCTTTAGAAGTCATGATGAGAGATATTATTGACAACTGATTTCACCTTTGGATGATCTGAGGGTGGTAGACTAGAGATTGGCCCATTAGTTTAGTTTATGTAGGCTGGTCTTGGATCTGTTAGTGCTGTCTTCTTGACAACAGCTGATAAGACGGCACAAACAGATCTATATCTTTGTTTATGTGGTTGGTTTATTTTAATTCCCTTTTCAATCATCCCCCTCCAGACTAAAATGTGCAATATGATGTGAGGAAGTGCTAGAATTGCACCGTTCTGATTGGTCAAAAGAAGGTGACCCCCGACCTTAACACTGCTGTCTCGGCCAATTAGCTTTAAGACGGGTATGGCCTTGAATGTCTCTCAAAAATGCACAGGGCTCTTGACTAGAATGCAAACATTTTTCTCATTAAATGGCAATCGTAGAGAGAGAAAAAAGTTCACAAAATAATGAGATATGAGAATAAGCTATGAGGTCTCCATCCCATGCCGGTCTAGTAGGTTACCTCATGACTTACTACTGGCCTCATACCTTTATTGGAGATGTTGGATTTGTATGTATGTTGTTTTACAGGGTGGGTTGTTGTAGCTGTTAGTTAGTCTGGTTCCAGATCTATTTGTGCTGTCTTGCCAAGGTGGCCAGCCTTACTGGGCTAGCTCTTAGTACCTTAAACTGCATTTTCACCTTGGATCTTTTTCCTTACAAAGCTTTGCCTTGACTGTGTCCTGTCTTCCTCTTATGAGATCATGGTTTGTTGTTGTTGTTCATTCTTATGTTTACTGTTAGTGAGTGACTTTTTCGTCCAACATGGCAAACTAATCCCTATATAATGCACTATTTTTGAGCAAAGCACGATGCAGGAACTGGTCAAGAGTAGTGCACTATGTAGGGATTAGGGTGCCATTTTGGACGTGGCCCAAAATGCTGTGCCATTATCTATCCCTGAATTCTATGCACCTTGGGATCTCCTCTGGTACCGTGTAGGTCTGGGACTGTATTCACAAAGAGTCTTAGAGTAGGAGACCGTTTTGCCTTTTGGATCATAGTTATATGTACTCCTAGTCTTTGTGACGACAGGCCTTGAATCAGGACAGAGGAAATCTATTTTGTTCTTCTTTTCCCTCTTCCTTCTTCTATTTCTCCTACTACTCACTCTATTGTCTCTTTGAATGACTTTATTGTAGAAGTGTTTGACAAGAGAGAAAGAGAATATTTTACACTGTTTTGGATACTGTGTGTAAAGGTTGTATCTGGAGTGTTTTCCAATGTTGTCAGAAAATGTGTTTGTGAATATAGCTCTTTTTTTGTATTGTAGTGATGATCTATTCTACATGATTGAATTCCAGAGGCTTTTAAACTGTTTTGTCGATCGATTATTGGACTAAAATGAATAGGAAACTCTTATTGATTGACTGTGGTTTGATACTAACAAAGTAAGGACATGTGAGAGAGGTTACAGACTCAAACTGAGGAGAATAGAATGGATTGTGACTTGAAACCATTCTGAATGTAACTCTTGATGGTGGACATTACTGTGGTGAAGTCAAAACCAGGAGCGTATTTGAAATGTAACCTCATCACCAACTCTCTTCAGGTGAAAGTGGGGAAAGTATGGCTGCTATTCAGTTCAGTCCTAGACCTATGCCCTTTTAGGTGAACGTGAGCCAACTCCTGTGAAGTACAATCATTTCTGATACTCGTGTCATTGTTTTAGTCTCCTTGAAGCCGGAGATGGAGAGTGTGTCTACTGAAAGAAGAATATGATTAGTCAGACTCTTCCTGGCTGCTGTTTCTGGGTTTTGTAATGTGTGTGTGCAATGAGGGCTCAGCTTTTAGGAAAAACTACAATAAAAAGTGAATGCCAAATCTAAGCTTCTTCATATATGGCTTCTTATTACCATATTCTAATTTTGTATGTGTTTCGTCATAGTTGTTACATTGTTTTAGCAATTTGTAATAATGAATTGCAAGTGCACCATCTTTGGCATAACAGGTTAGCTAGATTGAGGTGTCTGGTGATTCCAGTGTATCCCACCCACAGGATGCTTTCACCATCATAGTTCACCCATCTATCGTCCGCTACAGTGAGGTCATCAAGAAAGAAAACCCTATTTACATGTTTTTTTTTTTTTGCCTGCTAAGAATGGAAGAGAGATGACCTCAATGATGACACAGATGTCTTCTGTCCCCTGCTAGACAAGGACCACCTCAATGATGACACAGATGTCTTCTGTCCCCTGCTAGACTAGGACCACCTCAATGATGACACAGATGTCTTCTGTCCCCTGCTAGACAAGGACCACCTCAATGATGACACAGATGTCTTCTGTCCCCTGCTAGACAAGGACCACCTCAATGATGACACAGAGGTCTTCTGTCCCCTGCTAGACAAGGACCACCTCAATGATGACACAGAGGTCTTCTGTCCCCTGCTAGACAAGGACCACCTCAATGATGACACAGAGGTCTTCTGTCCCCCCTGCTAGACTAGGACCACCTCAATGATGACACAGAGGTCTTCTGTCCCCTGCTAGACTAGGACCACCTCAATGATGACACAGATGTCTTCTGTCCCCTGCTAGACTAGGACCACCTCAATGATGACACAGAGGTCTTCTGTCCCCTGCAATGATGACACAGACACAAGGACCACCTCAATGATGACACAGATGTCTTCTGTCCCCTGCTAGACAAGGACCACCTCAATGATGACACAGATGTCTTCTGTCCCCTGCTAGACAAGGACCACCTCAATGATGACACAGAGGTCTTCTGTCCCCTGCTAGACAAGGACCACCTCAATGATGACACAGAGGTCTTCTGTCCCCTGCTAGACAAGGACCACCTCAATGATGACACAGAGGTCTTCTGTCCCCTGCTAGACAAGGACCACCTCAATGATGACACAGAGGTCTTCTGTCCCCTGCTAGACTAGGACCACCTCAATGATGACACAGAGGTCTTCTGTCCCCTGCTAGACTAGGACCACCTCAATGATGACACAGATGTCTTCTGTCCCCTGCTAGACAAGGACCACCTCAATGATGACACAGATGTAGACTTCAATGATGTCTTCTGTCCCCTGCTAGACAAGGACCACCTCAATGATGACACAGATGTCTTCTGTCCCCTGCTAGACAAGGACCACCTCAATGATGACACAGATGTCTTCTGTCCCCTGCTAGACAAGGACCACCTCAATGATGACACAGAGGTCTTCTGTCCCCTGCTAGACAAGGACCACCTCAATGATGACACAGAGGTCTTCTGTCCCCTGTCTTCTGTCCTGTCCCCTGCTAGACAAGGACTACCTCAATGATGACACAGAGGTCTTCTGTCCCCTGCTAGACAAGGACCACCTCAATGATGACACAGAGGTCTTCTGTCTGTCCCCTGTAGACAAGGGCCCTGGCCATGTTCAGGGAGCAAATAAGGAGGGTTTCTTTATGTCATCTTAAGAGTCCTATCTCCTAATATACTCAGCAAAAAGGAAACATCCTCTGTCAACTGCATTTATTTTCAGCAAACTTAACATGTGTAAATATTTGTATGAACATAAGATTCAACAACTGAGACAAACTGAACAAGTTCCACAGACATGTGACTAACAGAAATGGAATAATGTGTCCCTGAACAAAGGGGGGTCAAACGTAATGGTCAGTATCTGGTGTGGCCACCAGCTGCATTAAGTACTGCAGTACACCTCCTCCTCATGGACTGCACCATATTTGCCAGTTCTTGCTGTGAGATGTTACCCCACTCTTCCACCAAGGCACCTGCAAGTTCCTGGACATTTCTAGGGGGAATGGCCCTAGCCCCCACCCTCCGATCCAACAGGTCCCAGACGTGCTCAATGGGATTGAGATCCGGGCTCTTCGCTGGCCATGGCAGAACACTGACATTCCTGTCTTGCAGGAAATCACGCACAGAACGATCAGTATGGCTGGTGGCATTGTCATGCTGGAGGGTCATGTCAGGATGAGCCTGCAGGAAGGGTACCACATGAGGGAGGACGATGTCTTCCCTGTAACGCACAACGTTGAGATTGCCGGCAATGACCTATGATGCTGTGACACACCACCCCAGACCCTCCACCTCCAAATCGATCCCGCTCCAGAGTACAGGCCTCGGTGTAACGCTTATTCCTTTGACAATAAACGCGAAACCGACCATCATCCCTGGTGAGACAAAACCGTGACTCATCAGTGAAGAGCACTTTTTGCCAGTCCTGTCTGGTCCAGCGACAGTGGATTTGTGCCCATAGGCGACGTTGTTGCCGGTGATGTCTGGTGAGGACCTACCTTACAACAGGCCTACAAGCCCTCAGTCCAGCCTCTCTCAGCCTATTGCAGACAGTCTGAGCACTGATGGAGGGATTGTGCGTTCCTCGTGGAACTCAGGCAGTTGTTGTTGCCATCCTGTATCTGTCCCGCAGGTGTGATGTTGGGATGTACCGATCCTGTGCAGGTGTTGTTACACGTGGTCTGCCACCACGAGGACGATCAGCTCTCTGTTATGTCTCCCTGTAGCGCTGTCTTAAGCGTCTCACAGTACAGACATAGCAATTTATTGCCCTGGCCACATCAGCAGTCCTCATGCCTCCTTGCAGCATGCCTAAGGCACGTTCACCCAGATGAGCAGGAACCCTGGGCATCTTTCTTTTAGTGTCCTAAGTTTTCATAACTGTGACCTTAGTTGCCTACCATTTGTTAGCTGTTAGTTTAACGACCATTCCACAGGTGCATGTTCATTAATTGTTTATGGTTCATTGAACAAGCATGGTAAACAGTGTTTAAACCCTTTACAATGAAGATTTGTGAAGTTATTTGGATTTTTACGAATTATCTTTGAAAAACAGGGTCCTGAAAAGGGGAGGTTTCTTTTTTTGCTGGGTTTATATGCAGGCCAGACTGGCCAGTAATAGGTTGATAATGCCTATTTTATTATTTCAGTTGCCTAATAGGTTCATACTGCCTATTTTATTATTTCAGTTGCCTAATAGGTTGATAATGCCTATTTTATTATTTCAGTTGCCTAATAGGTTGATAATATATAATAACTTTGACATACTGTAGACGTACTGTAGACGTTCTGTAGACGTACTGTTGACATACTGTAGACGTACTGTAGACATACGGTTGACATACTGTAGACATACTGTAGACATACTGTTGACATACTGTAGACATACTGTAGACATATGGTTGACATTCTGTAGACATACTGTAGACATACTGTAGACATACGGTTGACATACTGTAGACGTACTGTAGACGTACTGTAGACATACTGTAGACATATGGTTGACATTCTGTAGACATACTGTAGACATACTGTAGACATACGGTTGACATACTGTAGACGTACTGTAGACGTACTGTAGACATGCTGTAGATATACGGTTGACATACTGTAGACATCCTGTTGACATAATGTTGACATTATATGCTATTGTCCAGTAGGCTACAGAGATCTGTTTAGTGTCTTACTGAAATCAGATACGTCCATCCTGTTGGCGGCACTAATCAGATTGAAATGACATTAGTATTGACCACCGTCTCACCAAAATGAATGAATGCTACAGTGTGATTGAGTGGCTTGTAGACTACTACAGGAATGTCAGTGCCTCTAGAAAACTGTAGACATACGGTTGACATACTGTAGACATACTGTTGACGTACTGTAGACATACTGTAGACATACTGTAGACGTACTGTAGACGTACTGTAGACGTACTGTTGATGTACTGTAGACGTACTGTAGACATACGGTTGACATACTGTAGACATACTGTAGACATACTGTAGACATACGGTTAACGTACTGTTTACATACTGTTGACATACTGTAGGCATACTGTTGACATACTGTAGACATACTGTAGACATACGGTTGACATACTGTAGACATATTAGACGTACTGTTGATATACTGTAGACGTACTGTAGACACTGTTACTTAGAATTTAGACATACTGTAGACATACGGTTGACGTACTGTAGACATACGGTTGACATAAGACATGCTGTAGACATACGGTTGACGTAGTAGACGTTTAGAACTGTAGACGTACTGTTTTACTGTAGACGTACGGTTGACATACTGTAGATGTACTGTAGACGTACTGTAGACATACGGTTGACATACTGTAGACATACGGTTGACGTACTGTAGATGTACTGTAGACATACTGTAGACATACGGTTGACGTACTGTAGACATACGGTTGACATACTGTAGACATACGGTTGACATACTGTAGACATGCTGTAGACATACGGTTGAGGTACTGTAGACATACGGTTGACTATTTACTGTAGACATGCTGTAGACATACGGTTGACATACTGTAGACATGCTGTAGACATACGGTTGATACTGTAGACCTAGATACTTTATTAGACATGCTGTAGATATACGGTTGACATAATGTTGACATTATATGCTATTGTCCAGTAGGCTACAGAGATCTGTTTAGGGCCTTACTGAAATCAGATACTCCATCCTGTTGGCGGCACTTATCAGATTGAAATGACATAAGGTGAATGCACCAATTTGTAAGTCGCTCTGGATAAGAGCGTCTGCTAAATGACTTAAATGTAAATGTAATAGGTTGATACTGACTATTTCATTATTTCATTTACCTAATAGGTTGATACTGCCTATTTCATTATTTCATTTACCTAATAGTTTGATACTGACTATTTCATTATTTCATTTACCTAATAGGTTGATACTGCCTATTTCATTATTTCATTTACCTAATAGGTTGATACTGACTATTTCATTATTTCATTTACCTAATAGGTTGATACTGCCTATTTCATTATTTCATTTACCTAATAGTTTGATACTGACTATTTCATTATTTCATTTACCTAATAGGTTGATACTGCCTATTTCATTATTTCATTTACCTAATAGTTTGATACTGACTATTTCATTATTTCATTTACCTAATAGGTTGATACTGCCTATTTCATTATTTCATTTACCTAATAGGTTGATACTGACTATTTCATTATTTCATTTACCTAATAGGTTCATACTGACTATTTCATTATTTCATTTACCTAATAGTTTGATACTGACTATTTCATTATTTCAGTTACCTAATAGTTTGATACTGCCTATTTCATTATTTCACTTACCTAATAGGTTGATACTGCCTATTTCATTATTTCAGTTACCTAATAGGTTGATACTGACTATTTCATTATTTCAGTTACCTAATAGTTTGATACTGACTATTTCATTATTTCAGTTACCTAATAGGTTGATACTGCCTATTTCATTATTTCAGTTACCTAATAGGTTGATACTGACTATTTCATTATTTCAGTTACCTAATAGTTTGATACTGACTATTTCATTATTTCAGTTACCTAATAGTTTGATACTGCCTATTTCATTATTTCAGTTACCTAATAGTTTGATACTGACTATTTCATTATTTCAGTTACCTAATAGGTTGATACTGACTATTTCATTATTTCATTTACCTAATAGTTTGATACTGACTATTTCATTATTTCATTTACCTAATAGGTTGATACTGACTAT
The DNA here is from genome assembly GCF_023373465.1 of Oncorhynchus keta. Lineage (NCBI taxonomy): Eukaryota > Metazoa > Chordata > Actinopteri > Salmoniformes > Salmonidae > Oncorhynchus > Oncorhynchus keta. Next base: position 73,886,377 of record NC_068430.1, read on the forward strand.
TTCATTATTTCATTTACCTAATAGTTTGATACTGACTATTTCATTATTTCAGTTACCTAATAGGTTGATACTGACTATTTCATTACATGTATTCTCTGCTTAACAGCAGGCATCTTTATTCCTAAAGGCTCATAATTCTAGATAAACAAATATTAGAATCATTAAATACGTGAATGTCTTATATTTTGTGTTGATAATGAATCGTCTGTCTGAAATGAAAACCAGGACATGTAAATCCATGGAATCCAAACGAATGTGTTGTGTCCTTCTATATGACATATGCAAATGTATTAGAATAAATCAAGACTACGAAAAGACTGTCTTAACATCGTTTTCACGTGCTCAGCTAATAAACGAACAAACCAAAAGTATGCTTATAGCAGAATAAAGTACTTTTAGGTTCAATTGTATACACACATGTTGCATTTGAGCAAAATGTTTGAAAAGCTCTTCATAAATAAGTTGTCATTTTGAGTGAAACTATCCTGTAGACATGACATTATTTAAGCATTCAGAACAGTCTTCTTGGTAACGGTGGTAACGAATGGTATTGAACCTTATGATGAGCCAAAGGTCAGTCAAGTTGGTCAGGGAGTTGGTTAACTTAAGATAAAAGCATCTGCCAAATTTCATATACAGCTCTGGAAGAAATGAAGAGACCACTGCAAAACGATCAGTTACTCTGGTTGTACTATTTATAGGTATGTGTTTGGGTAAAATTTACATTTTTGGTTTATTCTATAAACTACTGACAACTTCCAAATAAAAATATTGTCATTTAGTGCATTTATTTGCAGAAAATGGACAGGTCATGGGTTCAGGTCTGGAGTCAGGGTTCAGGTCTGGAGATTGGGCTGGCCATGACAGGGTCTTGATCTGGTGGTCCTCCATCCACACCTTGATTGACCTGGCTGTGTGGCATGAAGCATTGTCCTGCTGGAAAAAAACAATCCTCAGAGTTGGGGAACATTGTCCTGCTGGAAAAACCAATCCTCAGAGTTGGGGAACATTGTCCTGCTGGAAAAACCAATCCTCAGAGTTGGGGAACATTGTCCTGCTGGAGAAACCAATCCTCAGAGTTGGGGAACATTGTCCTGCTGGAGAAACCAATCCTCAGAGTTGGGGAACATTGTCCTGCTGGAGAAACCAATCCTCAGAGTTGGGGAACATTGTCCTGCTGGAGAAACCAATCCTCAGAGTTGGGGAACATTGTCCTGCTGGAAAAACCAATCCTCAGAGTTGGGGAACATTGTCCTGCTGGAGAAACCAATCCTCAGAGTTGGGGAACATTGTCCTGCTGGAGAAACCAATCCTCAGAGTTGGGGAACATTGTCCTGCTGGAGAAACCAATCCTCAGAGTTGGGGAACATTGTCCTACTGGAGAAAACCAGAGTTGGGGAACATTGTCCTACTGGAGAAACCAATCCTCAGAGTTGGGGAACATTGTCCTACTGGAGAAACCAATCCTCAGAGTTGGGGAACATTGTCCTGCTGGAGAAACCAATCCTCAGAGTTGGGGAACATTGTCCTGCTGGAAAACCAATCCTCAGAGTTGGGGAACATTGTCCTGCTGGAAAACCAATCCTCAGAGTTGGGGAACATTGTCCTGCTGGAAAACCAATCCTCAGAGTTGGGGAACATTGTCCTGCTGGAGAAACCAATCCTCAGAGTTGGGGAACATTGTCCTGCTGGAAAAACCAATCCTCAGAGTTGGGGAACATTGTCCTACTGGAGAAACCAATCCTCAGAGTTGGGGAACATTGTCCTGCTGGAGAAACCAATCCTCAGAGTTGGGGAACATTGTCCTGCTGGAAAAACCAATCCTCAGAGTTGGGGAACATTGTCCTGCTGGAAAAACCAATCCTCAGAGTTGGGGAACATTGTCCTGCTGGAAAAACCAATCCTCAGAGTTGGGGAACATTGTCCTGCTGGAAAAACCAATCCTCAGAGTTGGGGAACATTGTCCTGCTGGAAAAACCAATCCTCAGAGTTGGGGAACATTGTCCTGCTGGAGAAACCAATCCTCAGAGTTGGGGAACATTGTCCTGCTGGAGAAACCAATCCTCAGAGTTGGGGAACATTGTCCTGCTGGAAAAACCAATCCTCAGAGTTGGGGAACATTGTCCTGCTGGAAAAACCAATCCTCAGAGTTGGGGAACATTGTCCTGCTGGAGAAACCAATCCTCAGAGTTGGGGAACATTGTCCTGCTGGAGAAACCAATCCTCAGAGTTGGGGAACATTGTCCTGCTGGAGAAACCAATCCTCAGAGTTGGGGAACATTGTCCTGCTGGAAAAACCCATCCTCGGAGTTGGGGAACATTGTCCTGCTGGAAAACCACCCCATCCTCAGAGTTGGGGAACATTGTCCTGCTGGAAAAACCCCCCATCCTCAGAGTTGGGGAACATTGTCCTGCTGGAAAAACCAATCCTCAGAGTTGGGGAACATTGTCCTGCTGGAGAAACCAATCCTCAGAGTTGGGGAACATTGTCCTGCTGGAAAAACCAATCCTCAGAGTTGGGGAACATTGTCCTGCTGGAAAAACCAATCCTCAGAGTTGGGGAACATTGTCCTGCTGGAGAAACCAATCCTCAGAGTTGGGGAACATTGTCCTGCTGGAAAAACCCATCCTCGGAGTTGGGGAACATTGTCCTGCTGGAAAACCAATCCTCAGAGTTGGGGAACATTGTCCTGCTGGAAAAACCCCCCATCCTCAGAGTTGGGGAACATTGTCCTGCTGGAAAAAACCAATCCTCAGAGTTGGGGAACATTGTCCTGCTGGAGAAACCAATCCTCAGAGTTGGGGAACATTGTCCTGCTGGAGAAACCAATCCTCAGAGTTGGGGAACATTGTCCTGCTGGAAAAAACCCATCCTCAGAGTTGGGGAACATTGTCCTGCTGGAAAAACCCCCCATCCTCAGAGTTGGGGAACATTGTCCTGCTGGAAAAACCCCCCATCCTCAGAGTTGGGGAACATTGTCCTGCTGGAGAAACCAATCCTCAGAGTTGGGGAACATTGTCCTGCTGGAGAAAACCAATCCTCAGAGTTGGGGAACATTGTCCCTGGAGAAAACCATCCTCAGAGTTTGGGAAAATTTTCCCGGTGGAGAAACCCATCCTCAGAGTTGGGGAAAATTGTCCCGCTGGGGAAAACCAATCCTCAGAGTTGGGGAACATTGTCCTGCTGGAGAAAACCAATCCTCAGAGTTGGGGAACATTGTCCTGCTGGAGAAAACCAATCCTCAGAGTTGGGGAACATTGTCCTGCTGGAGAAAACCAATCCTCAGAGTTGGGGAACATTGTCCTTGGAGAAACCAATCCTCAGAGTTGGGGAACATTTCCTGCTGGAGAAACCAATCCTCAGAGTTGGGGAACATTGTCCTACTGGAAAACCTTCCTCAGAGTTGGGAACATTGTCCTGCTGGAAAAACCAATCCTCAGAGTTGGGGAACATTATTGTGTTGTTTAAAAATGAATATGAACTGATTTTCTTAGCATTTTTCGAGGTCTGACAACACTGCATATTTTTTGCTATTTTGACCAATTGTCATTTTCTGCAAATAAATGCTCTAAATTACATTTTTATTTGGAATTTGGGAGAACTGTTGTCAGTAGTTTATATAATTAAACAAAAATGTAAATTTTACCCAAACACATACCTATAAATAGTAAAACCAGAGAAACTGATCATTTGCAGTGGTTTCTTAATATTTTCCGGAGCTGTATATTACCTCTGCCTATCCTGCCATTCATTGTAATTATACTGGTATGGGATTCATCCCTGACCAAGATGGCTGCCATGTTTGCCCAATTATGGAAATGTGAGGGTTTATTGTCACATCTTCTCCTGCTACACCCCCTAGTGGACATTCGGTGTCTCCTTGACCTGCAGCCATTTCCCCAGTTCTCTCCCTCTCGCTCTTCTTGTCTCTCTCTCTGTGTGATTGTGTGGTTGGAGACAGGTGTGCTGGAGTCAGAACAGTTCCCCACCAGCTGCAACCCGTTCCATAATCAAGATCTCTACAAATACTCAATCCTGCCACTTCCACTCTGCCAGATCGTAATCTCATTTTGCCGCTCTGACTGGTTCCTGTCTCCTGTTCCACATTTCGCTACCCTGTTCTGAATTCAACTCATCATCACTCCCTTGGATTCCCCTCCAGACCTGTTTACCCTGTCCCAACCCAGCTCACTCCAACCTCAGCCTCCACATCGGGTTTCCTACAACTCATCCAAGCTTCCCTGGATCTGCACTTCATCTCTCCCTGTGTTGCAATAAATATCTTGGTTCATTCATCCCTGTTTCCTGGTCTGAGTCTGCTCTTGGGTTCTCCTGTGCTGCTCCGCTTAACATTTGACAATGCCCCTCTAGTAATTCAATAGGCTCTCTATGGGTTTACACCGGCCCGCAGGACACATGGCAAATTCAATTGTATGATGACAAAAACGTTGCTTGATATTGAGCGCCATCAAGTGACGTCACTGTGTAAAACACCTCAATATTAGTTTATGAAGACAAATCACTTCATAACCTATACCTGGCGTTGTGGCATACACACCTCTCTCCATTTTGTTTGTTTGACTACATAGGAAGTGATAAATAACAGGTCAAACGCAGCCCGTCATATCCCTTATAAGTTTGTATGAGTTCAAATGAATGGCCAGTTAGCGCTCTGCACACTGGTTCCAGAGCGAATGATGGCCTGTCTTACAGAGAAGCTCATCAGAGAGTTCCTGACCCTTCAGGGGCAGGCAACACTGTCAACCGACATCCATGTCAATCACATGAGGGGATGGATCATCTTCAATGTTCAGAAAGCCTTCCTGAAAAAGTGAGAGCGACCTCAAGGTCCACAGGAAGTCAACCTGTCCAACACTTTCCTGTTTAGCTAATAATGAAGCTAAATACATGGCCAAAATACGATAAGTCTCTTTGCTGAATATATGACGCAAAGTGACTGATATGCGTTCTGTGTTTCATTTGTAGATTTCAGGAAGAGAGAGGGGAGAAAACCCTGCCTCGTTGAGCTGGTAAGAAATATACTTCACTTTATAACCATCGAGATGTGAAAGATCCATAATAGCCTGATCAAAAGGTGTGTCAGGTGTTCAAAATGAGTTGTAAATGCTTTTGCTTTCATTCGTATAAACATTTGCCACTGCTAATATGCAACTCAATATTCCACTAAATTCAAACTCACAGACAGGCATTGAAGGTGAGGAGTCGGCACAGGCTCGTTAACATCAAGCAGGATGTTTGGAGAGAGCTCAATGTGGAACGATGCCCGTCTCTCCGGTCTACTGGAAAGGAATGACCAGCTTCTCTTATCCCTGTGTGTGACTATTTAATTATTATTTAAATTTTTAAATTTTACCTTTATTTAACTAGGCAAGTCAGTTAAGAACAAATTCTTATTTTCAATGACGGCCTAGGAACAGTGGGTTAACTGCCTGTTCAGGGGCAGAACGACAGATTTGTACCTTGTCAGCTTGGGGATTTTAACTTGCAACCTTCCGGTTACTAGTCCAACGCTCTAACCACTAGGCTACCCTGCCGCCCCATGTTCAGTGTAATACTGTCGGCATGCTGTGTGTTTCATAAGAAATACATGCAGTGCATTCAGAAAGTATTCATACCCCTTGACTTATTCCACATTTTGTTGTGTTAAAGCCCGAAATTCTAAATTGATTAAATATTTGTTTTTTTCACCCATCTACACACAATACTCCATAATGACGAAGTCAAAACAGGATTGTAGACATTTTTGCAAATTTATTGAAAATTGAATATTTAAATATCTTATTATAGACTGCTGTTTTAACCTCTATCAATAGTCATAAGAGGAGCATTTAGAGATCACATGGAAAAGAGAGAAATACATTCCACAGGAAGTCAGGGAGGTCGTGGAGAGCCTGGTGGACATGGCAGCAGGAAGAGACAGCACAAGGGACATCGTCCAAAGAGCCCTCACTGAAATCGGGACCAAGGTGACGAGCTGCCTCCAAGACCTTCTCGAAGCAGGTCGTGGTGCTCAGTTAAACCATCAGGACATTATCTCCCAGGTAATTCTTCAAGTGACTTACAAACTCTTTCGGAACTGACTTTCTCTGAAGGTCACCCCTCTTTTGAAGGATGCAGAAGCTCTCCTATGATCCTTGTTATGGGCCAGGCCACGGGGGGGCAGCTGGTCAACACTCTTCAGCAGTCCACAGATCCACAGGTGGTGAAGAGGGTTAAACCAAGGCCTTATACCCTTTAAAGGGTTAATACATTATGTTATGATAAACTGTAAGGTCTCCTCTTCAGGACCTCTCTGTGTGTGTGTTAACCTTTTTTGAGTGTTGTGACCTTCAGACACTATCAGAAGGTGTTTACGTTCAGACTCCTCCTGTCTGGACCCCACCGTGGTTATCTGGTTGACCGACAACACAAGGCTGCCACAGACCTGATGAAACCAGCCACCTATCAGAAGGTGTTTACGTTCAGACTCCTCCTGTCTGGATCCCACCGTGGTTATCTGGTTGTCCGACAACACAAGGCTGTCACAGACCTGATGAAACCAGCCACCTGTCAGAAGATGTTTACGTTCAGACTCCTCCTGTCTGGATCCCACCGTGGTTATCTGGTTGTCCGACAACACAAGGCTGTCACAGACCTGATGAAACCAGCCACCTGTCAGAAGATGTTTACGTTCAGACCTCCTCCTGTCTGATCCCACCGTGGTTATCTGGTTGTCCGACAACACAAGGCTGTCACAGACCTGATGAAACCAGCCACCTGTCAGAAGATGCTTACACTCGTTCACCTTGTCATGACCCTGTACTTGTGATGAAAGGTCAAGTTTTGGTCCAACCCACTTCTGAGCTTTTAATTGCTGATAAGATGGTTACTGCTGTCAGGGGAGGTTAGATTTATTAAAATGTTGTTGCCAGGGAAACTCACGCAAGGAGGACTGGGAGAGGCTCTATGAGTTACAGGATGTCTTAGACATTTTGCAGAACTTGGGGAGAAACTATCATATACTGTTATATTGTACTCCGTACCAACTTCTGCCTAGAAATGTTATTACTAAAGGAGTATTTTTTAATGCTTAAACAACGAGTCTGTGTTTCCTTTCTATTACTAATGTATGTTTGATAATTATATAGACCTGATCATTTGTTGAAGAAATTGACCAACAGTGGCCAGGAACATCATGGCGAACCTGGAGGAGATACTAGGCCCCAGAATGGTGCCGGCGAGAGACTTGGACTGGGATCAAAGATCTTCAACCTCTACGTGGTTTGCCTTGTAGCTCTGTGGATTGCTAAGAGTGTACCTGATCGGTTTGCTGCTAAGAAGGAGGGACATTATTACTCAGAGTATGATGGAGAACCATACTCTAAGTTCTTGTTCAAAGAAGACATAGCGCTGAAGAAGCAAGGAAAAAGCAACCCTCCCAAGCTGTGTCAGACTGAGCCACTGACCTCTAGCTCGGCACCTGACCAGGGAGACATTAGAGCAGAAACACAGCAGAATGAGGAAGTTAGTGACCCTTTCCCCGGAATCGATGAGGAGGACAAACCAAAGCTGATGAGGAGGATTCGCAACATCTTCAGAAGGAAATGTAATGAAGGGGCTTCTAAAGCCTATCATCACCACAAGACTCGTATACTAGAAGAGAATTCTAACAGCCTGACATTGTTATCTAATTTGTCTGTTATTATTTGGGAAATAGAAGGATGGGATTTGCGCCTTAGCATTTCTGATTAGAAACCCCACAAGACAAGACTCTGTTCCACAGAACTGGAACAGCCTGATATTTTTTTGTTCCTATTTTATTCTTGTTTTCTTCATTTTGAAGTATATTAATGTAACTTTTTTATGCACACTGATTGAGATAAAATTACATGTTCAATCTATATTGTTACTCTGTGGTTGGATGTTGATAGAGGAAAGGATTTGAAATCATGTAGACGATGAAGAAATGATCTGTGCATTTTATACCCCACATGGTATATACTTTTTTATTAAAAATGTACAAATATATACAATATATACAAATATTTTTGTTGAACAAATTTCACAAACAGTATAACTGACTTTACAAAAATGGATTTGACAGGTAGAAATATTACAGTAGTAATGGCTACATCTTGAGATTGTAAATGAAAAAGGATAGATTTCATTTTGCTCTCATTTTCACAGTGACATTGATAAATGATTCAGAAATGTCACTAAATGTTCAGGAGTACTAGTCTATTTCTAGTGTACTAGTGATTTTATACTGGTGGACATTGAGTCAGTACTGCCAGTCAGACACACGGACATGTATCAATACCATACACATCCTAACTCATAGTTTAATGTGGCTACATACAACACAGGAACTATAAGAATTTATATTACTAAGTTATTACTTACTTCTGTACAGTATTTCCTTTTTTTTAACAACTTTTAAAACTATTTAGGATCAACAACATTATAAAATATGGGGTCCTTCATTCTCTTTAAAGTCTTTAAAGTACAAAAATACTCCCAACATCATCTAGGTCTAGGGTAATCTTCTGTTATGGACGGATTCAACTTTGCTGAAAACACTTCTTTACAACTTTAAAAAGCATACATTCCCATGCCAACCGTTGCCAGGGCGACACAGATCCCCAGCACCATTCTGAAGAGGGGTGATGCGTTGACCAGACTGGTCTGGATCTGAAGGGATCTAGCAGTCAGTTTCTCTCCTGAGAAAAGGAGGAATTATTAGTATTATCTAACACACTAACTGCAGAAGTACTAAATATCACCGTCATCATATTAAGTCGTGTGTGTGTGTGTCCGTGCGTGTGGTGTCTGTGTGCGTGCATGCGTTCGCACATGCATGTGCCTATGCGTGTGTGTGTGTCTATGCCTGTGTGTGTGTGTGTATATATCTGTGTGTGCGTAACTTACCATCAGCCAGTTTGGAATGTGTCGACGTGTGTCTTGTGCATCTATTTCTGGTTGTCGTATGCATGACCTCACTTTCCCTCTCTGTCACAGACACCATCTTCTGAAGATCGTCAAAGACCTGCATCACAGACAGAGGCAAGACATCAGTCAAAAGTCAGTCATCATATGTACGAAGAGCCAAGAAGCTCATAAAAAAAAAAACGAAAAATGGCACTCACTTAGCTTATAGTTGAACACCAACCCTAATATCTAACCTTATATCCCCCCTAAACCATGACTGTCCTGTTTCCCTATTCCTCGTCACCCCCTCATCCTCCACTCCTCCTCCTCCTCTCCTCCCTCCTCTCCTCCTCCTCCTCACCTGGATGTTCAACTCGAAGGCTCTGACAGCCTCCTCCAGCATTCCTTTCCTCTCCTCCTCCTCCAGCTCTATGCTGTTCATTCTACTCCTGTACAGCTGTTTGAACAGGTTGGGGCTGCTCACGCCCGGGAAGGAAAAGAACGACAGACCCTCGCCACCCTTCAGCCCCAGAGACTTCTGAGTAATACGGCCAAGGACTTGTCCGCCAGATAGGTCGCCGAGGTAGCGGGTGTACGCGTGGGCCACTAGATACTCAGGGTTGTCTTTGCCGATCTGTGGAGGGAAGGAGAGAAGGAGAGAGAGAGTCAGTACAGTCACTGGTGGGAATGCACTATAAACCCATTCCAATTTTTAACAATTTTATTATCTCAACTAACATTTGGCTGAATTTACATTGGATTTTTGAAACCCTCATTTGCCCCCTTCATGGTTACATAAGGCAGGGTTTTCCTAAACTGGTCCAGGGGCCTCCTCTGGGTGCACGTTTAGTTTCCCCTAGCACTAAACAGATGATTCAAATAATCAAAGGTTGATGATGAGGTAATTATTTGAATCAGCTGTGTGGTGCTGGGGAAAAAACTAAAATGTGCACCCAGGGGAGGCCCCTGGACCGAGTTGGGGAAACCCTGTTATAAAGCATTATGGTACGATTCAAGTTCCACAGACCAGTCCAGTTTAATACACACCTGTCTGAGTCTATGGGCATATATTTTAGTGGCAGCCGGTACAACAATCTTCTCTCTCCAGTCCTGCCCATAGAAATGCTCCAGGTCTCTCTCCACTGACTCCAGCCGTGCCAGTTCCAGGGGGAAGTATATTGGCGCGACACTCGGGTGGTTGGAGTTGTTGTCCAGAGCTTCCTCTAGTGCTTGATAGATCTCATAGAGGGAGCACAGGAGAAGCTGAGGAAAGGAGACAAGGAAAGGATATAAACTAGGGTTAGTCTCAATACTTCCATTATACACAAAACACAGTACCTTGACCCGCAACAGTTGATAGCAGCACATGATAGAATGATGGAGCATGATGATGCATGGCGCTCCAGCTCGAAAAATGTTGCATGTCCACATGGAACATTCGGATCAACTGATGGGAATTACAGTGTAGATAAGGAATCATAAGACTAATTGCGTTGTACTTGCTAGTATCTCCATTTACTAACATGCAGAAGAGGTTTAAACAGAGAGATGAATCTTTGCCTCTGTTAATGATATGTTAATGATTGATTACCTTGTACTGTGTCAGACTGACGTTTCCTCTCTGGTAGGCCAGCATCAGCTCAGTGTTCTCTGCTCTGACATGGCTGTCCTTGGTCACAGCCTTAATCTGCTCAGACAGATCACTGTGGGAGAGAGAGAGAGGAAAACACATTAACCCCTGTATTCAACCTGTAAAGTTACAGCATTACTGTACTGTTCACACAGAGAGAGAGAGATGGGGGGGGTCATGTTAACTTCTGTTTTCAATCTGTGATAAAGACTGTCTTACACACTGAGTGATGATTGACAGAAGGATGAGAGGGGGAATGCCCACTGACATATAGGACAGCTGGGTGACATATCACTTAGAGGTGGAAAACCAACACGGGTCTATCAATGGAGGCTAACTGCTAATGGGGATAAGATACTGCAGGTGACGGCAAGTAGATCAGAGCAATAGACACCTACTCAGAAGAACACCCCATGAAACGCTGCCTCTTGAAAAAGCAGCATGTTTCTAAGCCACTTAATAACACAAGAAACAGTTTAGTTTGTCTGAGATCTTAATATGCTTGGTAGAGACCAGCACAGAGACAGCGTATGTTAACTGTCTGCTAAGTTCAATCAAAACACAGAAATCAGTAGTATGTATACTGCAGCCTTACCTGTCTGTGAGCTCCACTTGTGTCTGCATCTTCTTGTCTGTCTCCATATCTGTGTACACAACAGAGAAAAGCATCAATATGACTGAGATAATACGCTGCCATACTGTCTGAGCTATAACACAGTATAAACCGTATAAACATGACATGTTGACAATAAGCCTTTAAAATGATCACACATCAGATACTTGCATGTTGCTATATGACCCAAACAGGAATTGCAATGTCAGTTGCTATAGAAAGTTATGACTGAAAGCTATGACCCAGAAATGGCACAAAAGTCAAATTGTAAATCAGTTTTTTCACTCACCAGTTCACAAGTTATTCAATAGTTGGTCCTTTCTTTGTTGTTATATTCCCACAATGAGAGACTGTCTTTCCTTCTCTTTCTTCTTTCTTTCTTTCTTTCTTTCTTTCTTTCTTTCTTTTTTTCCTAAGTGTACAATCCTTACTTTGTGTGCCTCCTCTCCGGTCTACCTCTCTTTATACTGTCCTCCCCTCCTCCCTCCCTTCTTCTCTTTCACGGGTTAGCTGAGCTGAGAGAAACAGGAAGCAGTAAACCTGACTCAACAACAGCTCTGCTAGGAACAGCTATGGGAACATTGTGGAGGGAGGGACTAGGACTAAACATGACAGGGCAACTTTAGGAATACTAGTAATGGAAAACTGGGGAGGAGGGACAAGCGCTTAACATGACAAGGCAACTTTAGGAATAGAAATGGAAAACTGGAGGGAGGAGGGCCCAATGCTTAACATGACAGGGCAACTTTAGGAACATAAATCGAAAACTGGAGGGAGGGACCAGCGCTTAACATGACAGGGCAACTTTAAGAATATAAATGGAAAACTGGAGGGAGGGGGACCAAGAGTAAACATGACTCACTTTTTACCACCCTGGAAACAAGAGGGAGGAGTGAGGGAATAGCAATGGACAACTGGGGAGTATGGAGGACTAGGACTAATCATGACAGAGCAACTTTAGGAACAACATGGAATGGTGACAGGAATGTAGGCTAGGAGGAGGGATCAGAAGTCAGCACTAACTAAACATGACAGTGTAACTTCAGCACTCTGGGGAGCAGAGGGAGGAGTGTTGAAATCCAGACTCTGTGTAAACGACACTGCACAATCACATGACTATGGTGTGTTTTGTCAAGAAGTGGTAGTAATCTCATGTTTGATGATTCAAGTTTGCTACTTGAAGTTCGCTAGTTGGCTCTTTGTGTTAGGTTTACTGTCCATTATATATATATATATGGGGTGGCAGGGTAGCCTAGTGGTTAGACTAGTAACCGAAAGGTTCATATCCCGAGCTAATAAGTTACAAATCTGTCGTTCTGCCCCTGAACAGGCAGTTAACCCACTGTTCCTAGGCCGTCATTGAAAATAAGAATTTGTTCTTAACTGACTTGCCTAGTTAAATAAAGGTAAAAAAATAAAAAATATATATACATACATATTAAAAAAAGGTAATGAAATACATGTGATTGAATACATTTTCCATAAACTCGTGAAATACTGTAAATTCCCTAACACTAAATGCAGAAGAGGTAAGAACAATTACCCAATGTACAAGTCACATTGTGGTTTATGTGTCATTATTTTTCTGATACATAGCAACATTTCATAATGGACTCGCTGACATTGCACTCTCCTGATGTTCAAGTGCAATGTCTAGCTCAAATAAGACAGAGTCACAGACACAGTGAACTCGAAGTCCACTGTTCAAATACACACTTAGAACAAAGGGTTCCAAAGGGTTCTTCAGCTGTCCCCATTGATTTTTTTTTTTGAGACTCTTTTTGGTTCCAGGTAGAACCCATTTTGTTCCAGGTAGAACACTTTCGGGTTCCATGTAGAACCCTCTATGGAAAGGATCTACATGGAACCCAAAAGGGTTCTAGCCTACTTGGAACCAAAAAGAATCTACCTGCAACCAAAAAGGTTAATCAAAGTGTTCTCCTATGGGGACAGCTGAAGAAGTTATAGCACCTTGTGCTGTACTTTATAGTTGAGTATTATTTTGTTGAACTCCTACCCTCCTTCCATTAGACTAACGTTAGTCTCCGTGGATGTACTGTACTTTATAGTTGAGTATTATTTTGTTGAACTCCTCACCCTCCTTCCATTAGACTAACTTTAGTCTCTGTGGATGTACTGTATTTTATAGTTGAGTATTATTTTGTTGAACTCCTCACCTCCTTCCATTAGACTAACGTTAGTCTCTGTGGATGTACTGTACTTTATAGTTGAGTATTATTTTGTTGAACTCCTCACCTCCTTCCATTAGACTAACTTTAGTCTCTGTGGATGTACTGTACTTTATAGTTAAGTATTATTTTGTTGAACTCCTCACCCTCCTTCCATTAGACTAACTTTAGTCTCTGTGGATGTACTGTACTTTATAGTTGAGTATTATTTTGTTGAACTCCTCACCCTCCTTCCATTAGACTAACTTTAGTCTCTGTGGATGTACTGTACTTTATAGTTAAGTATTATTTTGTTGAACTCCTCACCCTCCTTCCATTAGACTAACTTTAGTCTCTGTGGGATGTACTGTACTTTATAGTTGAGTATTATTTTGTTGAACTCCTCACCCTCCTTCCATTAGACTAACTTTAGTCTCTGTGGATGTACTGTACTTTATAGTTAAGTATTATTTTGTTGAACTCACCTCCTTCCATTAGACTAACTTTAGTCTCTGTGGATGTACTGTACTTTATAGTTGAGTATTATTTTGTTGAACTCCTCACCCTCCGTCCACTAGACTAATGTTAGTCTCTGTGGATGTACTGTAAAGTACATTCAATTAGCATGGGTAAAGAAAGATGAATAGACGGCAGGGTAGCCTAGTGGTTAGAGCGTTGACTAGTAACCGGAAGGTTGCGAGTTCAAACCCCGAGCTGCCAAAGTACAAATCTGTCGTTCTGCTCCTGAACAGGCAGGAACTCACTGTTCCTAGGCCGTCATTGAAAATAAGAACTGACTTGCCTGGTTAAATAAAGGTCAAATAAATAAATAAAAAAGACACCTGTTGGTTTAATTGTTAACAGTGTAACCTAAATTCTGTACACACAGTGTGCTGCAATGCTGTTTGACTTAATCTCTGACTGCCAAGTCAACCTCCCTCTCTCTGTCACAACAAAGCTCTCAATCATGCCTGGAAATGGCAGTGGCAATTTGGCAATGATGTATCACACTGAGAAGTAAACAACTATTACTATTTAATTCCCTCTTGGGTCTAATATCAGTTGATGATTCATATATGATATTGTTAATAAGGGTATAATTATTCGATTTTGATGCTATAATATTTGATTTAAAGGTTAATTTATTTAATGGAGAATAATCCATAACTGTAACTTTGTTGCAACCTGCAGGTCTGCAACAATGCAGCCAAATATATAGATTGCGTTTAACTGGTGTGCTAAATTGTAGCAATAAAATAATTAGTCATAAAGGTTTAGGACGTGATTTTCATGCGGAAGCAGTCAGCGATAAGAATATTGCTTTGAACGCTTACCGTGATTCAGCGACTATGTGTACGTGAGGGAAGGGGGAGCAAATGGTGTGAGAACGATTCGACCATTTCCTAAACATGAGTCCGCGGAATTTGTATCAGCAGGGACTCGCATTCCAATGGTGTTGAAATCATCCCACCAGCGAAGGAGACTTCAAATTCAGGAAATTATGGAGCAACGATTTAACGATAAATTGAGTAGAATAAGCTAGCCTGACAGTCTGTGAGTAAAAACATATGCATTTAATCACACGGCAAAATTGTAACATACATTGCAATGTTTTGAAAATAATACTTTCACAAATAATACTGATTTTGTTACTCTTTGAAAAGTGTAGGCCAATGTCTCATGTTACGTAAACCATGCGCCTCCACCCACGGGGTGCGTTATCCTGCGCTTGTGAGCGCAGCAAACTTTGAACTCTTCAAAGATGGCGACAAGCGGTGGGTGAAGTTTGGAGATGGTCCGTCAGTTCTTTGTCGACACATCGGAAAGCCAAAACGGAGCTCTCCTGTTCAGCTACCAATTCGTTGTTGAAAAACACATAGCTATTTCATAATCGAAATTACCGCGAGTGGTTGAGCAACAGAGCCACCTCCGTACTGCGTTTACATTTGTGCGGAGCAGGTAGGCAGAGTGTTTGTTTAGAGGTGGTAGAATGCACCTGTTAGCAGGTTCAAATGCATATTCTTGCCAGTGTGCCCAAGCAGCTTCTTTAGCCTATTCAGTATATTTGAACCTATACATTGTATCATGTTATGTGCATCGATTTTAATGTCTATATTACTGCCTCTCTTTCCCAGGTGTAGAAAATGGAGGGAGAGGTGGGCCTTGTGACCAGTCGCAGTCAGAGAGAGAAGAAAAGATCCTACAAAGATTTCCTGAGAGATGAGGATGAGGATGATGACCTAGTGGCGGATGAGGAACAACTTGTTGTCAAAGAACGCAAATGCAAGAAGTCATACAAGAAGAAGAGGAGACATTCAGGTTTGGAACGCGAATACATCGTGAGCGTGACTATGAAATTTGGAGCAATGGCACCCTGTTCCCTACATAGTGCACTACTTTTGACCATGGTCAGAACTAGTGCACTATGTAAGGAATAGGTACCATTGGGACGCACATCTCCCTGTAATTTTGTCTCAATCTCATAGGTGCTGCATCTGTTCCGTAATCTTTACAGGTGACCACACCCACCCCCACAGTTGGACCAATGGCAGTGCAGGACCGGAGTTGTATGTTCTCTCCCATCACCAGTACGACCACCAGACCTGTGAATCACCAGACGAATGGTTGACAGAAGGGGAGAGATTTGAGGAAGTGAGTGAATAGGTGGGGTGAGTCTCCATTTTATGTCCTTGATTCCTTGCAGCCTCAGACATTCTCCTCTAATGAGGTTTAAGAAGGAGTCAAGGAGAGAGGAATTGAGATTCACCTGGGGACTAAGGCCTCTTTCTGGAGATGGTTAGTAAGAGGAAGACCAAGTTGCCCTCTAGACACTGATCTAAATTATGTCTAGCATTTCCCCACTAGTGATTAATGTTAAGGATATAGGGAGGGTGTACTGATCCTAGATCTGTGTCTAAAAGAGCAGCTTCTAGGTGTTATTGTGTAAAATGGACAGCAGAGGGCAGTGCTTGGTAAGTTTCCTTCCACTGATCTTCTTTTCTGCTTCTTACTCATCCCCCCTCTCCCAGAGTAGGGAGGAGTCTACCATGCCTTCGTTCTGGATGTACATGGACGACCAGCAGAACGAGATAAGAGCGGAGGCCTCTACAGCTAGTTGCAGTCTCATGACCCCTGATACCACAGACTCACCCATGTTGACAGGGCCTGAGGTAGACCCAGTGAACGCAGCGGCCCACCTACAGCTGCTGGGGGAATCGCTGTCTCACATTGGCCACCGGCTTCAGGGAACTAAGGTGGGCTGGTTGAACACTGTTGGTTTCATTGTCCTCACACTGAAAGGCTACTGAATACGGACATGTCATGATAACATTGTTTCATTGTCCTCACACTGAAAGGCTACTGAATACGGACATGTCATGATAACATTGTTTCATTGTCCTCACACTGAAAGGCTACTGAATACGGACATGTCATGACAACATTGTTTCATTGTCCTCACACTGAAAGGCTACTGAATACGGACATGTCATGATAACATTGTTTCATTGTCCTCACACTGAAAGGCTACTGAATACGGACATGTCATGATAACATTGTTTGATTGTCATAACACTGAAAGGCTACTGAATACGGACATGTCATGATAACATTGTTTGATTGAAGTTGCTGATAGTTTGATGAATCTCGCTCTCTTTGGCCCTGACCCTCCCTTTATTTCTGTCTCTTTCCCTGTCGGTGTCTCTTTCTGTCTCTCTCTAGGAGATGATGGCAGTGTCAGGTAGTCTGTCTGTGTTACTGGACTCTCTACTGTGTGCCCTGGCTCCCCTGGCCTGTCTCACCTCTCTGGTCCCCGAGCTACGCAGCTGCCCTTCACACTCACACACACTGGTGAGGCTTACACACACACACACACACACACACACACACACACACACACACACACACACACACACTGGTGAGGCTTACACACACACACACACACACACACACTGGTGACACACACACACACACACTCACACACACACACACACACACACACACACACACTCACACTCACACACACTGGTGAGGCACACACACACACACACACACACACACACACACACACACACACACACATACACACATTCAGTAGCTGTCAAATGATTAGGACCCTCACCACCAACTTCTATTATCCCCATCTTTCTTCTAGGCAGAGACTCTGGACAACATTGCCTATGTGATGCCTGGTTTGTGAAGTCTGTCTGATGAGGAGAAGAGCCTTAACCAGGGCAAACAGGACGTTGTCATACTTTGAAGATGTTCCTTCCTGTCTGTTTGGGGCCTTTTGAAGGGATGGGGGATAAGTAAGCCGTTTGTTTTAAGAGGGGCTTTTAAGCGAACGTCCCAATCTGCACGTCCCGCTCTACTTTACCTCCAAAGTTATCTGGGTTCATATTGAATTTGAAAGATAAACCATTTGTTTAGTTTCATTTGTTCAATTAAAACGTGTTTTGTTCATGCACTCGTTTTGATATTTATCCAACTTGGCAAGAGCTTCTAATCAATGGTTCATGGATTATTGTTCCAGATGAAATACTTTGACTATTTAAGATAATCATTTCCACTTTTGAGCTCTGACTCATCACGTAAGACTGTCAGTGTCTGTTCTCACAACAGCCACATGTTTTTAGACTGTCAGTGTCTGTTCTCACAACAGCCACATGTTTTTAGACTGTCAGTGTCTGTTCTCACAACAGCCACATGTTTTTAGACTGTCAGTGTCTGTTCTCACAACAGCCACATGTTTTTAGACTGTCAGTGTCTGTTCTCATGTTTTTAGACTGTCAGTTCTGTTCTCACAACAGCCACATGTTTTTAGACTGTCAGTGTCTGTTCTCACAACAGCCACATGTTTTTAGACTGACAGGATGTCAGACAATACCGGAGGCGCCAGAGTGCTTCTTCTGGTTCTAGAACTTTAAAACACTGCAGTGGGTTTGGTTCTAGAACTGTAAAACACTGCAGGGGTTTGGTTCTAGAACTGAAAACACTGCAGGGGTTTGGTTCTAGAACTGAAAAACACTGCAGTGGGTTTGGTTCTAGAACTGTAAAACACTGCAGTGGGTTTGGTTCTAGAACTGTAAAACACTGCAGTGGGTTTGGTTCTAGAACTGAAAAACACTGCAGTGGGTTTGGTTCTAGAACTGAAAAACACTGCAGTGGGTTTGGTTCTAGAACTGAAAAACACTGCAGTGGGTTTGGTTCTAGAACTGTAAAACACTGCAGTGGGTTTGGTTCTAGAACTGTAAAACACTGCAGTGGGTTTGGTTCTAGAACTGTAAAACACTGCAGTGGGTTTGGTTCTAGAACTGTAAAACACTGCAGTGGGTTTGGTTCTAGAACTGTAAAACACTGCAGTGGGTTTGGTTCTAGAACTGTAAAACACTGCAGTGGGTTTGGTTCTAGAACTGTAAAACACTGCAGTGGGTTTGGTTCTAGGTAAAACACTTTGGTTCTAGAACTGTAAAACACTGCAGTGGGTTTGGTTCTAGAACTGTAAAACACTGCAGTGGGTTTGGTTCTAGAACTGTAAAACACTGCAGTGGGTTTGGTTCTAGAACTGTAAAACACTGCAGTGGGTTTGGTTCTAGAACTGTAAAACACTGCAGTGGGTTTGGTTCTAGAACTGTAAAACACTGCAGTGGGTTTGGTTCTAGAACTGTAAAACACTGCAGTGGGTTTGGTTCTAGAACTGAAAAACACTGCAGTGGGTTTGGTTCTAGAACTGTAAAACACTGCAGTGGGTTTGGTTCTAGAACTGTAAAACACTGCAGTGGGTTTGGTTCTAGAACTGTAAAACACTGCAGGGGTTTGGTTCTACAACTGAAAAACACTGCAGTGGTTTTGGTTCTAGAACTGTAAAACACTGCAGTGGGTTTGGTTCTACAACTGAAAAACACTGCAGTGGTTTTGGTTCTACAACTGAAAAACACTGCAGTGGTTTTGGGAAAAACACTGCAGTGGTTTTGGTTCTAGAACTGAAAAACACTGCAGTGGTTTTGGTTCTACAACTGAAAACACTGCAGTGGTTTTGGTTCTACAACTGTAAAACACTGCAGTGGGTTTGGAACTGTAAAACACTGCAGTGGGTTTGGTTCTAGAACTGTAAAACACTGCAGTGGGTTTGGTTCTACAACTGTAAAACACTGCAGTGGGTTTGGTTCTACAACTGTAAAACACTGCAGTGGGTTTGGTTCTAGAACTGTAAAACACTGCAGTGGGTTTGGTTCTAGAACTGTAAAACACTGCAGTGGGTTTGGTTCTAGAACTGTAAAACACTGCAGTGGGTTTGGTTCTAGAACTGTAAAACACTGCAGTGGGTTTGGTTCTAGAACTGTAAAACACTGCAGTGGGTATCTTGCTACTTGGGTATAATTTTCCAGGGCCACGTTCATTTGCCAGAAGTTGTTGAACGTTGCAGATCGACTAGAAGTGCCATGAATAGAGCCAATGTGATTCCTGGTTCTACATGTCAAAGAGGCATGTTTGTTCTACGTAGCCTATTTCTGTTAACATTCCAAAACGGTGCGTCCTGCTGTACAGATATTCAACCACACCCGTAGAACTAATCTAGCTCGTAATGTCCCATCACATATACAGTACCAGTCAAACGTTTGGACTCATTCCTGGCCTTTTCTTTACTTTTACTATTTTCTACACTGGAATAATAGTGAAGACTAAACTGAAATAACACATGGAAACATGTCGTAACTAAAAAAGTTTAAGTCAAAATATATTTTATATTTGAGATTCTTCAAGGTATCCACCCTTTGCCTTGATTAACAGAATGTGACTGGCAGAACGGATGTTGTATGTGGAGGATGAGGGCTGCAGTAGATATCTCAGATGGGGGGGAGTGAGGCCTAAGAGGGTTTTATAAATAAGCATCAACCAGTGGGTCTTGCGACGGGTATACAGAGATGACCAGTTTACAGAGGAGTATAGAGTGCAGTGATGTGTCCTATAAGGAGCATTGGTGACAAATCTGATGGTGGACTTGTAAAGAACCTCCAGCCGCACCCTTACCTGCCCTGTTAAAAAGTCATTTCTGGAAGTTCTTTACTTAATGCCTTTGAGGCAATCCGTTGTGTTGTGACAAGTTAGGGATGGTATACAGAAGACAGACCAAGTCCATATTATGGCAAGAACAGCCCTATATAAGCATAGAGAAACAACAGTCCGCCACTACTTTAAGACAAGGTCAGTCAATCTGGAACATTTCAACAACTTTGAAAGTTTCTTCAAGTGTAGTTGCAAAAACCAAGTGCTGTGATGAAACTGGCTCTCATGAGGACCGCCACAGGAAAGGAAGACCCAGAGTTACCTCTGCTGCAGAGGATAAGTTCATTAGAGTTACCAGCCTCAGAAACTGCAGTGCAAATAAATGTTTCAGAGTTCAAGTAACAGACACAGCATAACATCAACTGTTTAGAGTAGACTGTTAATCAGGCCTTCATGGTTGAATTGCTGCAAAGAAACCACTACTAAAGGACACCAATAAGAAGAGGAGACTTGCTTGGACCAAGAAACACGACCAATGGACATTAGACCGGTGGAAATGTTTCCTTTGGTCTGATGAGTCCAACTTTGAGATTTTTGGTTCCAACCTCCATGTCTTTGTGAGACGCAGAGTTAGTGAACGGATGATCTCTGCATGTGTGGTTCCCACCGTGAAGCAACAGGACAATGACCGTGAACACATCTCCAGGCTGTTTAAGGGCTATTTGACCTAGAAGGTGAGTGATGGAGTGCTGCATCAGATGACCTGACCTCCACAAACACCCAACCTCAAACCAACTGAGATGGTTTGGAATGCAGAGTGAAGAAAAAGCAGACAACAAATGCTCAGCATATGTGGGAACTCCTTCAAGACTGTTGGAATTCCTCATGAAGCCGGTTGAGAGAATGCCAAGAGTGCAAAGCTGTCATCAAGGCAAAGGGTGGCTATATGTTTTGATCTGTTAAACATTTTTTTGGTTACTACATGATTCTGTATGTGTTATTTGGTGGTTTTGATGTCCACTATTATTCTACATTGTAGAAAATAGTAAAAATAAAGAAAAACTCTTAAATGAGAAGGTGTCCAAACTTTTGACTGGTACTCTAGATTGGTACCCACTCTCTTCAGCGTAGGCCATCGCCACCCATGTACCCCTCATTGGCTGTGGTGAACGTTTGGCGTGAGTGTCACTGTTTACCACTCAGCCTCTCCACGGAATACCTGGTGGCCTCTGAACAATAGAGCCAGAGAATGTTGGTGTGTTTCAGCGTGCGCGAGAAAGGGAGGGTGTACTAGGTAGACCGGTGACTCCCTAATACCGACACTCCTTAATCCATGTAGTTTGGCTGTATTTAGAGGTTGATGAGGAAGGATAGGTGTTGCCATAACAGACTGATAGAGGTGAGGAGGGTTACACAGGAGAGACAAGCCGGTTCAGAGCGACTGGGTTCATCTGAGAGAAGGAAGGAGAAGACACAGGGATACAGACAGAAAACCCAGCAACCCGTTCCAACAAACTCCTACCTGGGTAAGGGGGATACCTCAGTAGATTTAGGTGGTTGATGTGTGTACCGTGTATGTCAGCCAGGAGGGTTCTTAAAACGGAACATATCATAGACTGTAAGGTATTTAAAAGCCTTGAATTTCTTCATATTTCACATGATCTAATCTAAATCGAAGACGCCTGTGAAAGTGAAGCTGTTGCTACAGTACTGTTTCTCCTACACCTCGCGGAGGTCTTCATTTGACCTCAACCCCTGATGCAATGCCACCCTGCCATGTGTAGGCAGTAAACGATATATGGTTGTTTAAACTGATCATAATGCACAGCATCAGGTCTGGTCCAGTTTCCCTGCTATAGGAGAACAGGAGTGTTAAGAGTTCACAGGACAT
Source organism: Oncorhynchus keta (assembly GCF_023373465.1). NCBI lineage: Eukaryota > Metazoa > Chordata > Actinopteri > Salmoniformes > Salmonidae > Oncorhynchus > Oncorhynchus keta. Next base: position 73,908,613 of record NC_068430.1, read on the forward strand.
GGTCGTCTGTGGTTAGAAACACGGGACATAAACAACAGGTTGTCAGGGCGTGTCTAACTGAAGTAGATCTACATATGCTGTATATGTCGTACTGTTTGTGCGGTTTTTATGTTCTGGTGCTGTGAGCTTGCAGTGTACATTGTGTGTTTGAGTATTACTCCACACGTTGTTCTGAACAGTATGTCGTTGGACAGGCCTGGCAGGGGTATGTCGTTGGACAGGCCTGGCAGGCGTGTGGGGGTGTGGCTGGAAATTGGTCACCTGTGCACATGATGCATGCACACACAATGAAAGAGAGATGGGGGAGAACATTTGGTTTGACACTACACAGGCAGATCAGTGAACACAGACAATACCTCACCTGTAACTTGAATCTTTGCATCTCTGATACACACATTCCAATTGAAAGATAGATACACACACACCAGACACACTGCTTCAAAGGTGTTCACTGACAGTAAGCATTTATTTGTAACACCTCTTCTGGGTTATCTTTTGAATGATAATTGCCACAGGATGACTGACCCAGGTTAGATGATAAGACAAGAGGCAACCCAGCCCACATTTCCAGTTGAACTTTCAGGTGTGTTAATCATGGCAGTTAGACAGACTGGGTGTGAGAGAGAAGCCTGCGGCTACACACAAAGACACACGCCCTTACATTTTATTCCACGCTGATAACTAGTGGTATGGAGAACAAAGTCATTTATTCACGTGAATGAACATCATCTTGACCATTGAGCTGTAAGTACTGTAAGTAATACCTCTTCAGTATCTGTAACTAATCTCTCTCTCTTTCAGCTATGACTGACGTCCTCCCCGGCAGCCATGCCAGAACTCCAGAGCCAGAGCTCCGCCTGGTCCTCCTCGGGACCATCGGCTGTGGCAAGACCCTGTCAGGAGACACCCTCCTGGGCCAGTCCTCCTCCGGCTCTCCTTCCTCCTCTGGTTCTTCCCCCAGGCTTTGCCAGCTGAGGCCTGGGGCCTCCGAGGGCCGGAGGTTGACCGTGGTGGAGGCCCCTCGCTGGTACTGGAGCGGGGGCCACATGGAGGCTGGGGTGAGGAAGGAGACAGAGAGGGTACTTGAGCTGGCTGCCCCGGGGCCACACGCCTTCCTGCTGCTGGTTCCTGTCGGCCAGTTCACAGAGGTGGGTCTAATAATTCTCTAATCGTTCAGAGAAGTTCTATGTTTCTTTGTTATTGCGTCTCTGGTGTTTTGTCATGTAGTTTTACTACGGTGTTGTGAGTCCTGAACAGTCTCTGTGTTATTTCCTTTTGTTTGACTTATGATGCACATTGTGCTTATGAATACCATGTATTTGCATCGTTTTAATTGATCCAGGTGGAGCACAGAGTGCCCGCTGAGCTGGAAGAGGTGTTTGGGGAGGGGTGTTGAAACACACCCTGGTGCTGTTCACCTGTGGAGACTACCTGATGGGCCAGGGGGCGGGGCAGTACCTGGAGGGAGAGGACCCTGGGCTCAGGGAGGTGATTGACAGGTGTGGGGGCCAATACCACGTCCTCAACAACCGCCGACCGCAGGACAGGGAGCAGGTCAGGGAGCTGCTGGAGAAGGTAACCATGACAACCCTTCCATCTTATAATGATAGTGATGACAGTGGATCCAATTGATGTAGTGCCTGTATGTGCTTCTTCTGTCAACTTGTAGGACCCACCCACTTTATTGACACATCACTTTATTGACACATCACTTTATTGACAAATCACTTTATTGACACATCACTTTCAAATACTTTATTACTATGTCCACGGAATGTTGCAAATACGTATAACCACCCTGTTGGTATTGTATATTTGAGGCACTGTGCTTTATTTCAGGTGGAGGACATGGTACAAAAGAACAGAGGATGCTACATACGACAAAACACCCTGCAGAGAGAGATGGAAGAACAAGGGAGGGAGAGAGAGAGGGAACTGAAGGAGAAGGTGGAAGAACAAGGAAGGGAGAGAGAGAGGGAACTGAAGGAGAAGGTGGAAGAACAAGGGAGGGGGAGAGAGAGGGAACTGAAGGAGAAGGTGGAAGAACAAGCGAGGGGGAGAGAGAGGGAACTGAAGGAGAAGGTGGAAGAACAAGGGAGGGGAGAGAGAGGGAACTGAAGGAGAAGGTGGAAGAACAAGGGAGGGAGAAAGAGAGGGAACTGAAGAGGTACAAAGTGGAGGAGAAAGAGACTGTGCTGGAATCTAGACACGTCACAAACACAGAGACACGCAGATATTGTGGAAGCCAGAGAAGAGAGGTTACACCTAACTCTGCTATAGAGAGGAGAAGAGAGGAAGAGAGGGAAGAGATCAAGAGAGGGGAAGAGAGTGAGGAGATGGAAAACTGGAAGGAAGAGATGGAGAAGATAAAGAGGGATGAGAGAAGGAAGAGCAGGAAAGAGAAGGAAGAGATGGAGAGAAAAATAGAGGAAGAGTGGGAGAAGAGAAGAAAAGATGAGATGGAGAAGAGAAGGAAGAGGGAACTGAAGGAGAAGGTGGAAGAACAAGAGGGAAGAAAAGAACTGAAGGAGAAGGTGAGAAGAAGGAGAAGGTGGAAGAACAAGCGAGAGAGAGAGAGAACTGAAGGAGAAGGTGAACTGAAGGAGAAGGTGGAAGAACAAGCGAGGGGGAGAGAGAGAGAACTGAAGGAGAAGGTGGAAGAACAAGCGAGGGGGGAGAGAGAGGGAACTGAAGGAGAAGGTGGAAGAACAAGCGAGGGGAGAGAGAGGGAACTGAAGGAGAAGGTGGAAGAACAAGCGAGGGGAGAGAGAGAGAACTGAAGGAGAAGGTGGAAGAACAAGCGAGGGGGAGAGAGAGGGAACTGAAGGAGAAGGTGGAAGAACAAGCGAGGGGGAGAGAGAGAGAACTGAAGGAGAAGGTGGAAGAACAAGCGAGGGGGAGAGAGAGGGAACTGAAGGAGAAGGTGGAAGAACAAGCGAGGGGGAGAGAGAGGGAACTGGAATCTAGACGCGTCACCAACACAGAGACACGCAGATATTGGGGAAACAGGAAAAGAGAGGTTACACCTAACTCTGTTATAGAGAGGAGAAGAGAGGAAGAGAGGGAAGTGATCAAGAGGAGAAGGGAAGAGATGGAGAGGAAAAGAGAAGAAGAGATTGAGAGGAGAAGGGAAGAGGGGGAAGATATGGAAGAGAAAGTGACTGTGAAACCCTTGGTTAACTGTCTTCAATCAACACCAGCACAACAGCAGCAGTCAAAAAAGCCCCAGAATGGTGGTCCAGCACTGTTCACAAGGATCCCTAGTTTCCATCTGACTGAAGGTAAAGACCCATTTTGTATGGAAATTGTCCACTAGTCACACTTCGGTATGGATATATATGTCCATTACTCAAACCAAGCTCAAACAAACTACTTTGACACTGAAAGTAATGTGTGGCAATGAAGGGTTGTTCACTAGACTGTGTTCCTCTGTTGTAACTCTGTTGTAATCTTTTTGTCTCTAGAGGGCGATATACTCTCACAGCTGTCCGAAATCGAAGCAAAACCAGCCCAGAAAGTTGTTAATACCTGTAAGTCACATACTTCTCAGTGTAACACAACAATGTCAATTATGGTGTTCTTTAACTTTTCCCCCATTTCATCTGAATGTGAGAAAGATCTAAAAATACTGTCTGTCCTTGTCAGTCTGCCACAGAATCAACAGCTTTGGAGTGATCTAAACATACTGTCTGTCATTGTCAGTCTGCCACAGAATCAACAGCTTTGGAGTGATCTAAACATACTGTCTGTCCTTGTCAGTCTGCTACAGAATCAACAGCTTTGGAGTGATCTAAACATACTGTCTGTCCTTGTCAGTCTGCCACAGAATCAACAGCATTGAAGTGATCTAAACATACTGTCTGTCCTTGTCAGTCTGCCACAGAAACAACAGCTTTGGAGTGATCTAAACATACTGTCTGTCCTTGTCAGTCTGCCACAGAATCAACAGCATTGGAGTGATCTAAACATACTGTCTGTCCTTGTCAGTCTGCCACAGAATCAACAGCTTTGAGTGATCTAAACATACTGTCTGTCCTTGTCAGTCTGCCACAGAATCAACAGCATTGGAGTGATCTAAACATACTGCCTGTCCTTGTCAGTCTGCCACAGAATCAACAGATTTGGAGTGATCTAAACATACTGTCTGTCCTTGTCAGTCTGCCACAGAATCAACAGCATTGGAGAGAAGACAACCACCCTCCTCCTCCTCCTCCCAGTCAGAGTTGCGTGTGGTTCTGCTGGGTAGGTCAGGGTCAGGGAAGAGTGCAGCAGGTAATATCATACTGGGGCGGGAGGAGTTTGTGTCTCGACCAGACATTACCACAGCCGTCACCAGGACTGTCAGACTGTCAGAAGAGCAGGGCCCTCGTTGCCGGGAGACGGGTTAGTGATTGTTTAATCGTTATTACAGCTTTATTGGGTTTCTATTTTCTTAATCATTGAATAATATGAGGTCTATTGAGGTCTATTGACTTCTATTGAGGTCTATTGACTTCTATTGAGGTCTGCAGTTTGACTTGTTTCAAACTGAAACCCATCAAGTATTATGGCTAAGAATGTTATAGTGTTAATGACTGTAAACACTTTCACAGTAAATGGGGGGGGTCAAGTTGAACTTTTGCGTCAGTAAAATCAATATAGTAGTGACCTCAAATGACGAGCTACATGCCAGTAATTTCAGACCTCAACAAATCCTCTTCTCCTCCTCTTTATCCTCCCTCTAACCTCCAGGTGGCAGTGGTGGACACTCCAGACTGGTTCCGCTCCGAGCACCCTCCCGATGTGGTCCGTTCCCAGCTGTCGTCCTGTGTGGCCCTCTCGGCCCCTGGCCCCCACGCCTTCATCCTCTGTGTCCCCGTAGACCAACCAGCCCAGGCAGAGCTACAGGCTCTAGGGGCCCTAGAGAAAGTCTTTGGTCCCGGGGCGGTCCGGACCCACACCCTGGTCCTCTTCACTCACTCCGATCGGTTGAAGGAGAGCGGGAAAGTGGGAGTGGAAGGAGTGGAGAAGTATATCTCCAGCCAGAGGAGAGATTTGTTAGAGTTGGTTAAACGATGTGGGGATCGGTATCATGTGATGGAGAGAGGGAGCGGAGGAGAAGGCGAGGAGGAGAGGAAGAGGAGGAGTGTGGGGGAGTTATTGGATAAGGTGGAGCAGACGGTGAGAGAGGGAGGAGGAGAGTGTTTCTCCTGTCCGCTCTTCCAGGAGGCGGAGGATAGGGTGAGACAGAGACAGGAGGAGATAGTGAGGGAGAGGAGGGGAAGAGGAGAGGAGGTGAAGAGACAAGCGCTTCATTCCTACTCCATGCAGCCCTTGAGAGAGACAGAGGAAGATGAGGAGGAGAATGAGAGAACGAGAGAGGAGGCGGAGAAGAGTGTGAGCGCCCTGGAATTGGAAAATCTTCCCTCGCTCTCGTCCTCTCCTGCATGGTATTCGTCGCTCCTTCGCTCGGTGTGGGAGAAGGTGGGGGCGGGAGCGAGTAAGGTCCCCAAGCTGACGGCTGGAGGTGCGCTGCTGGGTGGGGTGGTGGGCGTGTTCTTTGGAGGGCCCATAGGGGGAGCTATAGGGGCCACTGCTGGATCTGTGGTCACTGAGGTGGGGAGAAGGAGGTTTAGCCAGACAAAGAACTCAGCAGAAGAGACAGATGCCACAGGGAGAATAGAAGGAGAAATCTTGGACAAGGTGTTGAAAACAGAGTGAGAGAGTCAGATCCGCACACGTTGATATGGATGTACAGTACAGCATGTTATGAGAGATTATTTGATAGGTTTCTACCTATGATATATATCCACCTGTGACCGTGCAGACGTTGTATATATCTGTGATTATAAACTGGGTTGGTCGAGCCCTGAATGATGATTGGCTGACAGCCATGGTATATCAGACAGTATACCACGGGTATGACAAACATTTATTTTTACTGCTCTAATTACATTGGTAACCAGTTGATAATAGCAATAAGGCACCTCGGGGGTTTGTGATATATTGCCAATATACCATGGCTATATACCACGTTGCGTCGTGCCTAAGAACAGCCCTTAGCCGTGGTATATTTTCCATATACCACACCCCCTCGGGCCTTATTGTTTAAACATAATGTTGGTAATATTGTATATCTGTGAATATAATGTTGGTAACATTGTACAACATATACTGATGTTTAAGTTGTTTTGCAGCAAATACCGGTTCTCATTGACTACTTCAATGTTTTGTTGTATTTCTTTTCCAGCTATTACAATTATGACTTGATTATTCAAATTACATTCAACATGGTTTCTTTAAATGTTAAACTACTATTGTGCATATAGTTAATGGGTTTATTAATGCTAATAAAACACATTGCATGATAATATCATTCAGTTGTGTTTGAAGGCCTACAATATGTAATAAAACCCAGAGGGGAGGCAGAGGCAAGGGGGTATTATCTCCATGTCCCAGACTGCTTTGCCTCACCCTCCAGGCCTCTTGTATCAATAGGACTGGATAGAGCAGGTCTAGGACACCACCCCCTACCACACCAACCACCTCTCCCCTGTGTGATCTGATCCTCAGGGGCCTCCGTAGTTCACCCTACAAGCTCTCACAGTCTCACGTCAGAATTAGACGTTCATCCATGTTTCTCAAACGTCAAATTTCAATGTGTTTGAGGTTGAGTTTAGGCGTTAACATGAATGGTTCATGTAACGATTAAGGTTTGGCATAGGCTTAAAACAAAACAACTTTATATCACTGGATTCGAACATGCAACCTTTGACCCTTTGGAACCACAGACAGATGGTTATGCTCATCTACAATGCCCTAGAAAAGCCCAAAACCTTGGCCGGCCATGGAGCGCACCACTGTTGGCCTGCACGGAGGAGCCGGCCGTGGTGGAGCCAGCCATGGAGCGCACCACTGTTGGCCTGCACCGAGGGAGCCGGCCGGCCGGCAGTGGTGCGCACCACTGTTGGCCTGCACAGTGCCGGCCGTGGTGCGCACCACTGTTAGCCTGCACGGAGGCCGTGGTGCGCACCACTGTTGGCATGCAGTTGGCCTGCACGGAGGGGAGCCGGGTGGTGCGCACCACTGTTGGCCTGCACGGAGGAAGCCAGGGCCAGGTTGGCAGTCAGAGATGGAGGCTAGAGGCAGAGGCAATAAGGTTATGTAACCAGTCCTTCCTGTTGTGTCAGAACGACCGGGTGTGGTGGGGGGTCTGAGAGAGAGAAAGGGAGAGGGAACGAGGGCCTTTGTGGCTGATTTTCTGTTATTTCCGCCTCTTTTTTTTGCCCTTCCCTCTCTCCCCTCTTCCATGCATGTAGCGGTTGATTGCACCACAGTATCCCCATCAGGCAACTTAATGGCTGTAGATGAGACAGCACTAACTGTAGAGCCATTTCCTGGCCACCTGATAGCTGGAGACACGCAGCCAACCTGGGGGAAAGGGTTGAAGGGGACACCAACTAGGGACATTTTTGACGGTACGATGGTATTTGACAGTATATATTTTTTTTTTATAATAAAAGTTCTAAATATACTTCATGAGTAGTGCAGGACCGTAGGGAGGGTGGCAACAAATACATTCTAGGTGGTTTCAACGGGGCTTTCTCTTCTGATTGCTTTATACTGTTCAATCAAACTTCATCCTAACATTATTTTCAGCATTTTCATCCATTTCTGCGTTTCTTCACTCTGTACCACTTTATCATCTCTCTCGCTGTACCACTTTATCATCTCTCCTCGCTGTACCACTTTATCATCTCTCCTCGCTGTACCACTTTATCATCTCTCCTCGCTGTACCACTTTATCATCTCTCCTCGCTGTACCACTTTATCATCTCTCCTCGCTGTACCACTTTATCATCTCTCTCGCTGTACCACTTTATCATCTCTCCTCGCTGTACCACTTTATCATCTCTCCTCGCCGTACCACTTTATCATCTCTCCTCGCTGTACCACTTTATCATCTCTCCTCGCTGTACCACTTTATCATCTCTCCTCGCTGTACCACTTTATCATCTCTCCTCGCTGTACCACTTTATCATCTCTCCTCGCTGTACCACTTTATCATCTCTCGCTGTACCACTTTATCATCTCTCTCGCTGTACCACTGTATCATCTCTCCTCGCTGTACCACTTTATCATCTCTCCTCGCTGTACCACTTTATCATCTCTCCTCGCTGTACCACTTTATCATCTCTCCTCGCTGTACCACTTTATCATCTCCTCGCTGTACCACTTTATCATCTCTCCTCGCTGTACCACTTTATCATCTCTCCTCGCTGTACCACTTTATCATCTCTCCTCGCTGTACCACTTTATCATCTCTCCTCGCTGTACCACTTTATCATCTCTCCTCGCTGTACCACTTTATCATCTCTCCTCGCTGTACCACTTTATCATCTCTCCTCGCTGTACCACTTTATCATCTCTCCTCGCTGTACCACTTTATCATCTCTCCTCGCTGTACCACTTTATCATCTCTCCTCGCTGTACCACTTTATCATCTCTCCTCGCCTTACCACTTTATCATCTCTCCTCGCTGTACCACTTTATCATCTCTCCTCGCTGTACCACTTTATCATCTCTCCTCGCTGTACCACTTTATCATCTCTCCTCGCTGTACCACTTTATCATCTCTCCTCGCTGTACCACTTTATCATCTCCTCGCTGTACCACTTTATCATCTCTCCTCGCTGTACCACTTTATCATCTCTCCTCGCCGTACCACTTTATCATCTCTCCTCGCTGTACCACTTTATCATCTCTCCCGCTGTACCACTTTATCATCTCTCTCGCTGTACCACTTTATCATCTCTCCTCGCTGTACCACTTTATCATCTCTCCTCGCTGTACCACTTTATCATCTCTCCTCGCTGTACCACTTTATCATCTCTCCTCGCTGTACCACTTTATCATCTCTCCTCGCTGTACCACTTTATCATCTCTCCTCGCTGTACCACTTTATCATCTCTCCTCGCTGTACCACTGTATCATCTCTCCTCGCTGTACCACTTTATCATCTCTCCTCGCCTTACCACTTTATCATCTCCTCGCTGTACCACTTTATCATCTCTCCTCGCTGTACCACTTATCATCTCCTCGCTGTACCACTTTATCATCTCTCCTCGTACCACTTTATCATCTCTCCTCACCGTACCACTTTATCATCTCTCCTCGCCGTACCACTTTATCATCTCTCCTCGCCGTACCACTTTATCATCTCTCCTCGCCGTACCACTTTATCATCTATCCTCGCCCTACCACTTTATCATCTCTCCTCGCCGTACCACTTTATCATCTCTCCTCGCCGTACCACTTTATCATCTCTCCTCGCTGTACCACTGTATCATCTCTCCCTCGCTGTACCACTGTATCATCTCTCCTCGCTGTACCACTTTATCATCTCTCCTCGCTGTACCACTTTATCATCTCTCCTCGCTGTACCACTTTATCATCTCTCCTCGCTGTACCACTTTATCATCTCTCCCCGCTGTACCACTTTATCATCTCTCCTCGCTGTACCACTGTATCATCTCTCCTCGCTGTACCACTTTATCATCTCTCCTCGCTGTACCACTTTATCATCTCTCTCGCTGTACCACTTTATCATCTCTCCTCGCTGTACCACTTTATCATCTCTCCTCGCTGTACCACTTTATCATCTCTCCTCGCTGTACCACTGTATCATCTCTCCTCGCTGTACCACTTTATCATCTCTCCTCGCTGTACCACTTTATCATCTCTCCTCGCTGTACCACTTTATCATCTCCTCGCTGTACCACTTTATCATCTCTCCTCGCTGTACCACTTTATCATCTCTCCTCGCTGTACCACTTTATCATCTCTCCTCGCTGTACCACTTTATCATCTCCTCGCTGTACCACTTTATCATCTCTCCTGTACCACTTTATCATCTCTCCTCGCTGTACCACTGTATCATCTCTCCTCGCTGTACCACTGTATCATCTCTCGCTGTCCCACTGTATCATCTCTCCTCGCTGTACCACTTTATCATCTCCTCGCTGTACCACTTTATCATCTCTCCTCGCTGTACCACTTTATCATCTCTCCTCGCTGTACCACTGTATCATCTCTCCTCGCTGTACCACTGTATCATCTCTCCTCGCTGTCCCACTGTATCATCTCTCCTCGCTGTACCACTTTATCATCTCTCCTCGCTGTACCACTTTATCATCTCTCCTCGCTGTACCACTGTATCATCTCTCTCGCTGTACCACTTTATCATCTCTCCTCGCTGTACCACTTTATCATCTCTCCTCGCTGTACCACTTTATCATCTCTCCTCGCTGTACCACTTTATCATCTCTCCTCGCTGTACCACTTTATCATCTCTCCTCGCTGTACCACTGTATCATCTCTCTCCTCGCTGTACCACTTTATCATCTCTCCTCGCCGTACCACTTTATCATCTCTCCTCGCCGTACCACTTTATCATCTCTCCTCGCCGTACCACTGTATCATCTCTCCTCGCTGTACCACTGTATCATCTCTCCTCGCTGTACCACTTTGCTCATCTCTCTCCTCGCTGTACCACTTTATCATCTCTCCTCGCTGTACCACTTTATCATCTCTCCCTCGCTGTACCACTTTATCATCTCTCCCCGCTGTACCACTTATCATCTCTCCTCGCTGTACCACTGTATCATCTCTCCTCGCTGTACCACTTTATCATCTCTCCTCGCTGTACCACTTTATCATCTCTCCTCGCTGTACCACTTTATCATCTCTCCTCGCTGTACCACTTTATCATCTCTCCTCGCTGTACCACTTTATCATCTCTCCTCGCTGTACCACTGTATCATCTCTCCTCGCTGTACCACTTTATCATCTCTCCTCGCTGTACCACTTTATCATCTCTCCTCGCTGTACCACTTTATCATCTCCTCCTGTACCACTTTATCATCTCTCCTCGCTGTACCACTTTATCATCTCTCCTCGCTGTACCACTTTATCATCTCTCCCGCTGTACCACTTTATCATCTCCTCGCTGTACCACTCTTATCATCTCTCCTCGCTGTACCACTTTATCATCTCTCCTCGCTGTACCACTGTATCATCTCTCCCGCTGTACCACTGTATCATCTCTCCTCGCTGTCCCACTGTATCATCTCTCCTCGCTGTACCACTTTATCATCTCCTCGCTGTACCACTTTATCATCTCTCCCGCTGTACCACTTTATCATCTCTCCTCGCTGTACCACTGTATCATCTCTCCTCGCTGTACCACTGTATCTCTCCTCGCTGTCCCACTGTATCATCTCTCCTCGCTGTACCACTTTATCATCTCTCCTCGCTGTACCACTTTATCATCTCCTCGCTGTACCACTGTATCATCTCTCCTCGCTGTACCACTTTATCATCTCTCCTCGCTGTACCACTTTATCATCTCTCCTCGCTGTACCACTTTATCATCTCTCCTCGCTGCTGTACCACTTTATCATCTCTCCTCGCTGTACCACTGTATCATCTCTCCTCGCTGTACCACTTTATCATCTCTCCCGCTGTACCACTTTATCATCTCTCCTCGCTGTACCACTTTATCATCTCCTCGCTGTACCACTTTATCATCTCTCCTCGCTGTACCACTTTATCATCTCTCCTCGCTGTACCACTTTATCATCTCTCCTCGCTGTACCACTTTATCATCTCCTCGCTGTACCACTTTATCATCTCTCCTCGCTGTACCACTTTATCATCTCTCCTTGTACCACTGTATCATCTCTCCTCGCTGCACACCACTTTATCATCTCTCGCTGTACCACTGTATCATCTCTCTCGCTGTACCACTTTATCATCTTATCATCTCCTCGCTGTACCACTTTATCATCTCTCCTCGCTGTACTTTATCACTGTACCACTTTATCATCTCTCCTCGCTGTACCACTTTATCATCTCCTCGCTGTACCACTTTATCATCTCCTCGCTTACCATTATCTCTCCTCGCTGTACCACTTTATCATCTCTCCTCGCTGTACCACTGTATCATCTCTCCTCGCTGTACCACTTATCATCTCTCTCGCTGTACCACTTTATCATCTCTCCTCGCTGTACCACTTTATCATCTCTCCTCGCTGTACCACTTTATCATCTCTCCTCGCTGTACCACTTTATCATCTCTCCTCGCTGTACCACTTTATTATCTCCTCGCTGTACCACTTTATCATCTCTCCCGCAGTACCACTTTATCATCTCTCCTCGCTGTACCACTTTATCATCTCTCCTCGCTGTACCACTTATCATCTCTCCTCGCTGTACCACTTTATCATCTCTCCCCGCTGTACCCACTTTATCACCACTGTATCATCTCTCCTCGCTGTACCACTTTATCATCTCTCCTCGCTGTACCTGTGTTTATCTTTGTATCTGTGAAAAGTTACTTTTTCTTCCTCGCTGTACCACTTTATCATCTAGGGTTCCTCGCTGTACATAACACTAGGTTTCCATAACTGTTACTTTATCATCTCTCCATAACTAGGGTTCCACTAGGTTTCATAACAGGTTTTTCCCGCTTACCACCTGTTTCATAACTAGGTTTCTATAACTAGGTTCATAACTATGTTTGAAAAGGTTTTACTAGGTTTCCATAACTAGGGTTCCACTAGGTTTCCATAACTAGGTTTCCATAACTAGGGTTCCATAACTAGGTTTCCATAACTAGGTTTCTTTAGGTTTCCATAACTAGGTTTCCATAACTAGGGTTCCATAACTAGGTTTCTATAACTAGGTTTCTATAACTAGGTTTCCATAACTTTTCCATAACTAGGTTTCCATAACTAGGTTTCCTCTAGGTTTCCATAACTAGAGTTTCCATAACCACTAGGTTTCTATAACTAGGTTTTTCCATAACTCCTAACTAGGTTTCCATAACTAGGTTTCCATAACTAGGTTTCCACTAGGTTTCCCATTAGGTTTTTCCATAACTAGGTTTCCATAACTAGGTTTCCATAACTAGGTTTCCATAACTAGGTTTCTATAACTAGGTTTCCCACTAGGTTTATAACTAGGTTTCCATAACTAGGTTTCCATAACTAGGTTTCCATAACTAGGTTTCCATAACTAGGTTTTCCCATAACTAGGTTTTTCCATAACTAGGTTTCTATTAGGTTTCCATTAGGGTTCCATAGCTAGGTTTCCATAACTAGGTTTCCATAATAGGTTTCCATAACTAGGTTTCCATAAACTAGGAAGCTAGGTTTCCATAACTAGGTTTTCCATAACTAGGTTTCTATAACTTTTTAACTAGGGTTCCATCAGGTTTCTATAACTAGGTTTCCATTAGGTTTCTATAACTAGGTTTCCATAACTAGGTTTCCATAACTAGGTTTCCATAACTAGGTTTCCATAACTAGGTTTCCATAACTAGGTTTCCATAACTAGGTTTCCATAACTAGGTTTCCATAATTAGGTTTCCATAACTAGGTTTCCATAACTAGGTTTCCATTTCAGGTTTCATAACTAGGTTTCTATGTAACTAGGTTTCCATAACTAGGTTTCCATAACTAGGTTTCCATAACTAGGTTTCTATAACTAGTTTCCATAACTAGGTAGGGTTCCATAACTAGGGTTCCATAACTAGGTTTCCATAACTAGGTTCCATAACTCCATAACTAGGTTTCCATAACTAGGTTTCCATAACTAGGTTTCTATAACTAGGTTTCCATAACTAGGTTTCCATAACTAGGTTTCCATAACTAGGTTTCCATAACTAGGTTTCCATAACTAGGTTCCATAACTAGGTTTCAGGTTTCATAACTAGGTTTCCATAACTAGGTTCCATAACTTTCCATAACTAGGTTTCCATAACTAGGTTTCCATAACTAGGTTTAACTAGGTTTCCATAACTAGGTTTCTATAACTAGGTTTCCATAACAACAGGTTCCATAACTAGGTTCCATAACTAGGGGTTCCATAACTAGGCATAACTAGTTTCCATAACTAGGTTTCCACAAACATAATTAGGTTTCCATAGGTTTCTATAACTAGGTTTCCATAATTAGGTTTCCATAACTAGGTTTCCATAAAGGTTTCATAACTAGGTTTCCATAACTCCATAACTAGGTTTCTATAACCAGGTTTCTATAACTAGGTTTCATAACTAGGTTTCCATAACTAGGTTTCCATAACTAGGTTTCCATAACTAGGTTTCTATAACCCATAACTAGGTTTCCATAACTAGGTTTCCATAACTAGGTTTCCATAACTAGGTTTCTATAACTAGGTTTCTATAACCAGGTTTCTATAACTAGGTTTCCATAACTAGGTTTAACTATAACTAGGTTTCCATAACTAGGTTTCTATAACTAGGTTTCCATAACTAGGTTTCATAACATAACTAGGTTTCTAGGTTTCCATAACTAGGTTTCTATAACTAGTTTCCATAACTAGGTTTCTATAACTAGGTTTCACTAACCAGGTTTCTATAACCAGTTTCTATAACTAGGTTTCCATAACTAGGTTTCCATAACAGGTTTCATAACTAGGTTTCCATTAACAGGTTTCCATAACTAGTTTCTATAACTAGGTTTCCATAACTAGGGTTCATAACTAGGTTTCCATAAGGTTTCCATAACTAGTTTCCTATAAGTTTCCATAACTAGGTTTCTATAACCAGGTTCCATAACTACCAGGTTTCCATAACTAGGTTTCATAACCAGGTTTCCATAACTAGGTTCATAACTAGGTTTCCATAACTAACTAGGTTTCATAACTAGGTTTCCATAATAATAACTAGGTTCTATAACATAACTAGGTTTCTATAAACATAATTAGGTTAATCTGTGTTTCTATAACTAGGTTTCTATAACTAGGTTTCCATAACTAGGTTTCCATAACTAGGTTTCCATAACTAGGGGTTCTATAACCAGGTTTCCATAATTAGGTTTCCATAACTAGGTTCCATAACTAGGTTTCTATAACTAGGTTTCCATAACTAGGTTTCCATAATTAGGTTTCCATCCAATATGCACATTTTCCCACCAGTGGTGTGTTTCCACCAAACTGACTGGTTGATGATAAAATCAGTTCTGATGACGTAGTGCACAAAAACATGTCTTTTTTCGGTGAAGGTTTCATTTACTGAATAAAATGGAAAGTTCAACGTGTTTTCATCACTTTTTTACCGATAGTTGTGACACAAAACCTGTTGCATTAAATAGCATATGCCGACTCTGGTCGTGCGCGCCAGCCAACAACAGCTATACAGTGCAGGTAATGCAGGCTGTGCAGGTAGGCTCGTCTACATGGTGAGATTATTATGGAGAGAGAGAGAATATTTTGTCCAACAGCAGTCAAGCATCAATCATCATGTCACCAGAATAAGACATTTTTGGAAAGGTGTATCAAGAGGACCACACATCATATCATCGTGTGACTCCAAGTTTATGTCGATATGATGGTTATTATTTGCGCATAAAGGGATTTCCACCGCCATTTCACGCATAATACATTTTACTGACACAAATAGATGCCACCATTTCAAACTAACAAATGATCTGTCAGCATTTACAAAATTGTACCTAAACGTACTGTTTCATAGCTGTCATGATATTACCACCCCTTACCCCCCACACCACCACCCCTTACCCTCCACCACCACCTCACCAACACCCCCACCTCCCCACCACCACCCCTTACCCTCCACCCCCCCCTCACCAACACCCCCACCTCCCCACCACCACCACCACCCCTTACCCTCCACCCCCCCCTCACCAACACCCCCACCTCCCCACCACCACCCCTTACCCTCCACCACCCCCTCACCAACACCCCCACCTCCCCACCACCACCACCACCCCTTACCCTCCACCCCCCTCACCAACACCCCCACCTCCCCACCACCACCACCACCCCTTACCTTCCACCACCACCTCCCCACCACCACCACACCTTACCTTCCACCACCACCTCCCCACCACCACCCCTTACCCTCCACCCCCCTCACCAACACCCCCCACCTCCCCACCACCACCACCACCACCAACACCCCCACCACCACCACCCCTTACCCTCCACCCCCTCACCAACACCCCCACCTCCCCACCACCACCACCCCTTACCCTTACCCTCCACCCCCCCACCAACACCACCACCACCCCTTACCCTCCACCCCCCTCACCAACACCCCCACCTCCCCACCACCACCACCCCTTACCCCCCACCACCACCACCACCACCACCCCTTACCCTCCACCCCCCACCACCACCACCTCCCCACCACCACCCCTTACCCTCCACCCCCCTCACCAACACCCCCACCTCACCACCACCACCACCCCTTACCCTCCACCCCCCTCACCAACACCCCCACCTCCCCACCACCACCACCACCCCTTACCCTCCACCCACGCCTCCATTTCCACACCCGTTTGCAGCTGCACTGAAGGGACAGAATGGACACGTTGTCCATCGTGGACTGGAGGTTAAAGCGACCGCCACCCGGTCGCTTTAACTGTTTTTCCACGTCCGGGATTCTCACGGTACTGTCATCACTCAGCTATGTCCGGCTTGGGGACATCAGCAGGGAGCATTTTTCCACCTTTCTTATTCCGAACTGGTACTCTCTCTCTCTCTCTCTCTCTCTCTCTCTCTCCCTCTCTCTCTCTGTCTCTGTCTTTCTCTCTCTGTCTCTCTCTCCCGCTCTCTCTCCCGCTCTCTCTCTGTCTCTCTCTCCCGCTCTCTCTCTCTCTCTCTCTCTGTCTCTCTCTCTGTCTCTCTGTCTGTCTGTCTGTCTGTCTGTCTGTCTGTCTGTCTGTCTGTCTGTCTGTCTGTCTGTCTGTCTGTCTGTCTGTCTGTCTGTCTCTCTCTGTCTCTCTCCCTGTCTCTCTCTCTCTCTCTCTCTCTCTCTCTCTCTCTCTCTCATGGTTATAAATCTGCCCTGTGACTAACCAACACAAACAAACAACCATAAACAGAAGGATTGAAACCATGTATTGAATGAAGCTCATTTCCTAAATGTAATGGAGGACTGATTGAGTGCAGACAAGGCATTCTCTCAGAGTGGTATTATAGGGGTAGTGTTAGAGTTGAGCTGGGCACACACTGGTTGAATCAGCGTTGGTTCCACGTCATTAAAATGAAATGTTGAACCAACTTGGAATAGACTTTGAATCTGTGCACAGTGGGTAGGGTTAGGGCTATAGTTTGTTATGGTTGAGCTGGGATGTGGGACAGGAAGTTGGTGTTAGGGTTGAGCTGGGATGTGGACATGAAGTTGGTGTTAGGGTTGAGCTGGGATGTGGACAGGAAGTTGGTGTTAGGGTTGAGCTGGGATGTGGACAGGAAGTTGGTGTTAGGGTTGAGCTGGAATGTGTGGACAGGAAGTTGGTGAACTTAGGGTTGAGCTGGGATGTGGACAGGAAGTTGGTGTTATGGTTGAGCTGGGATGTGGACATGAAGTTGGTGTTAGGATTGAGCTGGGATGTGGACAGGAAGTTAGGTTAGGATTGAACTGTGATGTGGACAGAAGTTAGGGTTAGGGTTGAACTGGGATGTGGACAGGAAGTTAGGTTATGGATTGAACTGGGATGTGGACAGGAAGTTAGGGTTATGGTTGACCTGGGGTGTGGACAGGAAGTTAGGGTTCATATTAATTCATTCATATTAGATAAATAAAAATACAAAATGTTCTTATGTGCACTTTCTCACAACACACTTTTTTATAGGATCACAAACCAACTTACAGCCATAAAATAAGCACGGGTTGATTTTCTGAACACAAAAACACATCTTCACCCCTTCACACAACAACTTTGCCAGCGACTAGACTGTCTGTTCTCAAACTGGACACAGCAGCGAAACAATTGTATGGGTTGAGAAATTGTGCTGATAACAGGGCTGCATGTATTCTGGAGTGCAATAAGAGGATGTTGAATAAGGAAGAGAGAACTAAAACACTCTTTATTTCGGTCAGCTAGCACGGTCAATAAACCAGTATGGCACCTATTCCCTACATAGTGCACTACTTTGACCAGTAGTGCACCAAACAGGAAATAGGGTGCCATTTGGGACAACTGTGTCACAATGTTGTCCTCTAAGGGAGGGAGGGTGGGACCATCTTCTTCATCTGACTAAAGAAAGAAAATAGGAAACTTCAAAATTGCCACATAAACTACTGGCTGAAGGTTACCGTCATTGATGTTTTTTGATGTCTCAAACTTCAGGAAGCAAAAAGCCATGAGGTCAACATGGCTCCTTCAGAGGTTTTAGGCAACTGACACTGTGCTGACTGGATGTACAAACAGTCAATCCTACATTTCCCAGGTAGCCCTATAGAAGCCTCAGTTCTGATGAAACAGCTTACGTTACCCAGAAAGCCTCAGTCCCACACTGCAGGACACAAAATCCAGACAGAGGGGCAGTCAAACACTACCACAAACTGCTACAAGAACTCAGAACTGACCTTGCAGATATACCATGTTATTGAAAGAACTACATTGATTCCAAAAGTCTCATAGATTGCTGGTAGAGTAGTAAGTATACTGTACATTTTTGTCCTTTCTGTCAGTTTGTCAGATATTACTTGCCATCAGGTATTCAATTTTGTCCTCTTTGTGACGCCACATGTCATGTCACCGCTGGTCGTTGGCAAGTGTCACCGCAGTCCGAATCTGTCCTTTGACCTTTCCCCGAATGCCTCACGGCACCACCATTGAGCTCTTAGCCCCGCCCCCCCCAGGTTCTCCTCACTGTCTGTGTTGCTATAGCAACTGGAGGTCGGGGGAGGTTGCCATGGCGATGATCGATGAGTCTGTGGAGTCTCCTCTGTCGTGGTAGACCATAGTTGAAGAGGGGAGTGTCACCCTGGAAAAGTGGGTGCATATCCTTGTTGTTCAGCCCCACTTGGGCCCTCTCATCCTGGGTCTCCTCCTCAGGTGAGCCCTGGCTTTGTCTTGGGACTGGTCGTTGAGCAGGGTGACAAGGAAGTCGATGTACTTCATGGCCAGTCGGAGGATCTCATTCTTGGAGAGCTTCTTGTCCGGAGGGTGGGTGGGGATGAGCCTACGGAGGTCTGAGAAGGCCCCGTTGACGTTCTGCTGGCGCCACCGCTCCCGGCTGTTGGTGAACACACGCCTCGCCAGCTTCTGAGGAGGGCCCGCTGGATGAGGATACACAGGCACAGTGCATTAAATACACATACGTACTAGTATGCACATTTACATACACGCAACTGAATATAAGGAAGGTGTTCCTAATATTTGGTATACTCAGTGTATATCACAGGAGGTTGGTGGCAGCTTAATTGGGGAGGACGGCTTGTGGTAATGACTGGAGCGGAATCAGAGGACTGGTATCAAATCCATCACATACATAGTTTCCAGGACGCCATTCCATTTACTCCGTTTCGACCATTATCATGAGCTGTCCTCCCTCAGCAGCCTCCTGTGGTGTATGAGTATATACATACACTACATAAACTGTTTCTCATTCATTTATCATATGCTGGTATTGGTCAGTAGTCCATGGACAGTCACACCAGTTTATCTTCTATTTACCATCACTGAGATCCAACTCATAGTGTGAGGAGGACCGTCTCTTGATGCTTCTACTGGAAAAGATTCCATAGTTACCAGAGGGACCAAGATGAGAACTGAGAGAGAGAGAAGGAGAGAATCAAATCAAATCAAATCTCATTTTAACGGTCGCACAAATATTTAATAGATGTTATTCCAGGTGTAGTTAAATGCTTGTGTTCCTAGCTCCAACAGTGCAGTAATATCTAACATACACAACAATACACATGAATCTTGGAATTAAGAAATATAGAAACATTAAGACAAGCAATGTTGGAGTCCGGAGTACAAACGTATATATACAGTTGAAGTCAGAAGTTTACATACACTTAGGTTGGAGTTATTAAAACTAGTTTTTCAATCACTCCACAAATGTCTTGTTAACAAACTATAGTTTGGCAAGTCGATTAGGACATCTACTTTGTGCATGACACAATTCCAGTGGGTCATGGCTTTAGAAGCTTCTGATAGGCTCATTGACATCATCTGAGTCAATTGGAGGTGTACCTGTGGATGTATTTCAAAGGCCTACCTTCAAACTCAGTGCCTCTTTGCTTGACATCATGGGAAAATCAAAAGAAATCAGCCAAGACCTCAGAAAAAATGGTAGACCTCCACAAGTCTGGATCACCCTTGGGAGCAATTTCCAAACACCTGAAGGTACCACGTTCTGTACAAACAATAGTACGCAAGTATAAACACCATGGAAACACACAGCCGTTATACCGCTCAGGAAGGAGATGCGTTCTGTCTCCTAGAGATGAACGTAATTTGTGCGAAAACTGCAAATCAATCCCTGAACAGCAAACAGCAAAGAACCTTGTGAAGATGCTGGAGGAAAAAGGTACAAAAGTATCTATATCCACAGTAAAACGAGTTCTATATCGACATAACCTGAAAGGCCGCTCAGCAAGGAAGAAGCCACTACTCCAAAACCGCTATAAAAACTGACTACGGTTTGCAACAGCACATGGGGACAAAGATCGTACTTTTGGAGAAATGTCCTCTGGTCTGATGAACACAAATGGAACTGTTTGGCCATAATGACCATCATTATGTTTGGAGGAAAAAGGGGGATGCTTGCAAGACGAAGAACACCATCCCAACCGTGAAGCACGGGGGTGGCAGCATCATGTTGTTGGGGTGCTTTGCTGCAGGAGGGACTGGTGCACTTCACAAAATAGATGTCATCATGAAGCAGGGAAATTATGTGGAGATATTGAAGCAACATCTCAAGACATCAGTCAGGAAGTTAAAGCTTGGTCGCAAATGGGTCTTCCAAATGGACAATGACTCCAAGCATACTTCCAAAGTTGTGGCAAAATGGCTTAAGGACAACAAAGTCAAGGTATTGGAGTGGCCATCACAAAGCCCTGACCTCAATTCCACAGAAAATTTGTGTGCAGAAGGAGGCCTACAAACCTGACTCAGTTACACCAGCTCTGTCAGGAGGAATGGGCCAAAATTCACCCAACTTATTGTGGGAAGCTTGTGGAAGGCTACCGAAATGTTTGACCCAAGTTAAACAATTTAAAGGCAATGCTCCCAAATACTAATTGAATGTATGTAAACTTCTGACCCACTGGGAATGTGATGAAAGAAATAAAAGCTGAAATAAATCATTCTCTCTTGTGACATTTCACATTCTTAAAATAAAGTGGTGATCCTAACTGACCTAAGGCACTAGGATTAAATGTCAGGAATTGTGAAAACTGAGTTTAAATGTATTTGGCTAAGGTGTATGTAAACTTCCGACTTCAACTGTGTTTATTTGTGGTGGGACGTGTAGACATTGTGGACAGTATGTGGATAGAACATGTAGTATATCTGAAGAATACGTAGGATAGACTGTTAACCCACTGTTAACCCACTGTTAACCCACTGTTAA
Source organism: Oncorhynchus keta (assembly GCF_023373465.1). NCBI lineage: Eukaryota > Metazoa > Chordata > Actinopteri > Salmoniformes > Salmonidae > Oncorhynchus > Oncorhynchus keta. The sequence continues at coordinate 73,930,009 of NC_068430.1, forward strand.
CCCACTGTTAACCCACTGTTAACCCACTGTTAGGCCGTCATTGAAAATAACAATTTGTTCTGAACTGACTTGCCTGGTTAAATAAAGGTAAAATAAATAAATAAATAAAATAAAAAATATGTATAGCAATAGTTAAATATAATGGCCTTGACTAGACTTCAGTATAACCATATGAAAGTGGGTAAAACTGTATGTAAATATTATGAAACATTATTATAGTGGCGTCCAAAGAGGGAGGAACGTGAGAGAGTTTTCATTGGAAATGAAAGATAACAAACAAAAGTATCAAGCAATAAAATAATATAAACTGTAGAAGTACAAACGATGCTATTCAGGGAGTAAATCATATTTTAAATGGTTTTCAAATTGTTAAATGGATTTGAAATGGAAAAAAACCCATTTCAGATTGACTGAGGGGAGAAAGCGAGCAAAGCGATCTGTATGGTGATTATGTTTGGGATGTTGATGGAGTGTGCATGCTGTCAGCAGGCTCTCTCTCGTTAGGGCTGACACCGGCAGAGACATGCTGCTAAAATAGAACAACGTTCCTGCTGAAAATGAAGAGGAAGAAGGACATTTCATCATAGTGATTCTAGGACATGGGAAGTAGTCGTTCTAGTTGAATAATTGGTTAGGATTAAGGGTTAGGAAAAGCAGAAAGAGAAATCTATGTTATAAACAGTCAGTTGTTGTAGTGAAACTGTCAGTTATAGTGAAACAGTTTGCCATACAGTATCAGAAAGCCAGTCATAACATGAAATATGATAATGCAAGTGGAGGCTGCTGAGGGGAGGACAGCTCATAAAAATGGCTGGAATGGAGTCATTGGAATGACATCAACCACATGGAAACCACGTGTTTGATGTCATTCCATTGACTCCATTCCAGCCATTATTATGAGCTGTCCTCCCCTCAGCAGCCTCCACTGGATAATGGAATATAATGTGAATATGAAACATTTCCCTATCACCTGCTGAAGAAGTGGTGTGGTGGCAGGTACTGGTGGGTCAGCAGGGGGCCCTGGGAGGGGATCGGTGGGGCCCCTGGTCTGATCCCTGACAGGGAGGTGAGCTGGGTGAGGCGGATGCCCCGTGGTGGTGGGTGTGATGGTAAGGGTCATGGTGATGGGGGTGGTTGGGGATGGGGTGCAGGGTGGTTAGAGGGGTGTTACTGGGGAGGGAGAGAGGGTGGGGGGTTTACTGTGTCCCAGACTAATAACAGGGATGTGGGGAGGGAGGGGGCAATAGAGGAAAAGGAGGAAGAAGAGGAGGAGGATGGGGGAGGATGGCAGGGGTAGTGGATGTAGACACTGGGGCTGGGAGAAGGGGAGGCGGAGAGGAGGAGGGGGCTTTCGGAGAGGAGCAAATTAAACCTCCTCCCTTGGTGTTGTTTGTTTCCATGGAGACCGGTGGTTCAGGTGCGATGTTGGTGGCGGCAGGGTGGTCAAGCAACTTGGTAGGGGACTCTGGAGGTGGAGGAGGGGAGGCAGGGGGGCTAGGTGGGACAAACCTGTCTCCCGGACTCCCTGATTCATTAACCGGCGGTGGGCTACTAGTGTCAAGTGAAGCCGGTGAGGGGGCCTGCTGAGGGCTCAGTCGTTCAGACTCCGATAGGGGGTCAGAGGTGGGGGAGGCAGAGGGGGGGTTCAGTTTCTCCATCATGGTACCTGTGGGAAGGCACCCCACCACTGCACCCCTCACCCCTTCCGCTGTTCTGTCTCTCTCACCCAGCATAGTGTCTCGGCCACTAGCTGCTGCTGCTAGACACCTATAGACCTCCACAGACCTCTCTCAGCCCCGAGCCTCTCCAGCCCCTCAACCTACTCCAGATAATATCCCCTTATTATGCTGTTAGTCCCCTGGTCCTCCTGAACAACGGGTTGTCTACTGCTGTTATTAATCAGTCCAGAGATGTCTGTGATGGGCTGTGTGGGTCCTGGGTTTTCAGGGGTCAGGAGTCTGTGGGTTGTGTTGATCCTAAGGCTGATGCCCTCGGGTTTGGCTCAGTCCAGTCTTATTGTCACCTCTCATTCTGAGGCCTGTTGCGTGTGTGAGAGCGAGTGCGTGTGTGAGAGCGAGTGTGTGTGTGTGTGAGTTTGTGTGTGTGTGTGAGAGAGAGAAGGAAAAAGGAGAGAGCGTGTGAGTGTGATCTTGCATTCATGGCCCCACTCAAGAGGCTGTGTCCAATCTACAGTGGCTGGGCAGACGATGCTCACATCAATAATCATGTGCCAGTGTTTACTAGTGGTGTGACCGAGGCGTCTCTGGATCTTCTTGGAGCTCCACAGCAGACTGGTTGGTCTGGTTTTAAGTTTAGTAGTCTAGACGTCTTTTTCCCATAGTACATCCTGAAGAATAGCCAAGTACGTTGTCTTTGAATGAGTCACCATCGGCCGACACTGTTGATTAGTCCCCCAGTCTGTCTGTCTGTCTTTTCGGATATGAATCAAACTGTCCATACAATCCACATTGTCCCAGGTGCATAAAGGTTGGACGGTTTTCAAACCTGTAGAACAAAAGAGATAAGACATATTTGCTTTAAATGATTTAGTGGGTCAAATACTGGAATGAAGTTGGCAAGCCATCCCTTAATGGATTCATTGGCACATAAACAAACATTACAATAATTCACTTTGGTAATTTAGTGATAATTCTTCTGGAAGTGGTGAATATAAAATAAATCTAGATTAAGAATTTTGAATTAATTAGGAAATTAAAATAATACATTTTTCCATATATAAATCTACATCAAAGCTAAATCTAGTATCCCTGGCCCTCTCACGAGCTGATGACAGGCTCAACATGGTTGTCATGGGTGTCCATTGTTTGGTATCATACTGCGTGTGTGTTTTCCTCATTTCAAGGAAGTTCACAGTTTTCTTATAGGTTCTGCTTCTGCAAGACTTGGATGATTCATTAATTCATGGCTGGACTTCAACGGTCTCTTCTCCTTATACAAAGCCTTATGTTCGGGGCCAATCCAACACATCACTGAGTACCTGCCTCTGTATTACCAAGCAAGGTGGTGGCTGCATCATGGCAACGGTACGCTCGACATCAGCAAAGGCTGGGGGAGTTTTTTAGGATAAAAAGAAACGAAATAGAGCTAAGCACAGGCAGAATCCTAGAGGAAAACCTGGTTCAGTCTGCTTTCCAACAGACACTAGGAGACAAATTCACCTTTCTGCAGGACAGTAACCTAAAACACAAGGCCAAATCTACACGGGAGTTGATTACCAGGAAGACGGTGAATGTCCCTGAGTGGTGAAGCGAGGACAGCTCATGTGAAACTACAGTTTAGACTTTTATCTGCATGAAAATGGCTGTCTAGCCTTAATCCCCAACACCTCGACAGAGATTGAAGAATTTAAAAAATGATAATGGGCGAATATTACACAATACAGGTGTGTAAAGCTCTTAGAAACGTACCAAGAAGCCTCACAGCTGTAATCGCTGCTAAAGGTGTTACTAGCATGCAGTGACTCAGGGAGGTGAATACTTATCTAATCAAGAAATATTACTGTTTACTTTTTCATTCATCGAACAAAAAATGTTTGAATTTTTCTTCCACTGACATTCCAGAGTATTTTGTGTAGATCATTGGTAAGAAATGACATATGAATCTACACATTTTTGAGAGAGAGAGAGAACAGGCAAGGTGAGCTTTTCAATATAAACATTTGATTAATAGAAAAGTTTAATAAAAAAAACAACAATGGAACAAATTCTCCCAAAGATGTGTTGGAGTCTTTCTTTTTGTTACATGTTTTTTTTTTTTATATATTTTATTATTTGCAATCAAATGATAATGTTTAATTCATGTTCGTAATGATTCAGAATTGTTTTTTGTTATTCCTTGTTTCCTTTGACATGAGACAAAAATCAAATTGTATTTCTGTGTAAACTCAATGCACTCATTTGTTGTTAATTTCAAGTCATAAATTATGAATATAATTTGGTGGTCTTATATCTGTATGGCTGCAAAGATATATATATTTTTATGTATATGGTGTTATGTTTATTATAGCTGTGGTAAATACACAAACATGTATTTTATTGTAATGTTTTCTATGTTATTTATTTGATCAAAGTACAGGCAAAAACATATAACAGGTTTTCCTCCATAAAAATATTTTGCACAAAGAAAAATGAACTATAACTTCATGCAATAAATTAACAACAATAACTTACGATAAATTGAGAAATGGCTTTGAACTCAATAGCATTTACCCTATACAGTAATATTTAAATTGACCAGTGCAGACCTACTCACCTACGCAGCATGAAAACCAGCGTGCTCTGTCAGTACAGTTGTTTACCCACAGGACCCTACAGTACCATAGGTAAGGTAGCACATGGCACATCTACTTTCCGTCCTCCTTAAATAAATTGGGAACTCCAGTAATGTTTAAAAAAAGATGTAATATCAAAAATCCAAAAGACCAAGAGATTAAGTCAAAAATTGGTCAAGGAATAACAAAATAAACAAAATGCCCTTTTGAATCCTTTGTGGTGATTCTGTTGAACGAAGGAGCACAAGCTGACAAGGTGATGCTGACCATGTCGTACTCGTGTTCTTATGTCATTCTCTAGTTCCCAATCTCTCTTTCTTTACTTTCTTCCCTTCTCTCCCTCCATGCCAGGAAGAGACAGAGCTCTAGTTGGATGGCGAGAGAGAGAGAGGTGAGAGAGAGTAAAAGAGAGAGAGAGAGAGAGAGAGAGAGAGAGAGAGAGAGAGAGAGAGAGAGAGAGAGAGAGAGAGGGGGCAAGAGAGAGAGGGAGCAAGAGAGAGAGAGAGAGAGGGGGCAAGAGAGAGAGGGAGCAAGAGAGAGAGGGGGCAAGAGAGAGAGGGAGCAAGAGAGAGAGGGAGCGAGAGGGAGCGAGAGAGAGAGGGAGCGAGAGCGAAGGGATAGACAGAGACACAGAAGAGAAAAAGAGAGAGAGAGAGAGAGAGAGAACTTCGTTGCAGGGAGAGTTTTTCCGCTCCCCACTGGTCAAGAGGATGTGCTAGTACAATGTGGTGGCTACTGATAACGCTCTCAAAGCCGCCTGTGGCCCGCAGATAAGGAAATGTACCCCCCTCCTCTCCTCTCCCCCTCACCCCAACCCCAATACCAACACACGCTCGCGCATACATGCGCATGCACACGTACGCATGCGCATACAATCTCACTCTGTATAGACATACACTCATGGGTTCACACACACACACAGGCACGCATCATTCCACCAGGGCAGCCAATCCTATCCAGCCAATATGAAGGGACTTGGACAGTAACCATAATGGAGGGAATGTGTTTGCATCACAATAGAATAACACCACAAAGGAAGCCATGCAGACACCTACAGATAATATATCTTATTGGGGAAAACCTAATATATCCATGTCCTATTTCAACTACTTCCCTGTCTGCAGCACTTGCAGCACCATGGCTCTGACAAGTGTTTACCATAAGATCAACAGAGGTGGGAAAAGGTAGACAGATAGAGAGAAAGAAAAGGATAGAGCGAAAAAAGATAGAAATGGAGACAGTCCTGGTTGTTTCTGTGATTACATCATCACACCTGTGGCACTGCACTGCATGGTGGCCAATACTGTCATCTCAGTAACTTTCCTCAAGACTCTGCTTCCTCTCTCTCTCTTTCTCTCTCTCAAGGTCAATTCCTCTTTTTTATTGTCTCCGTCATTTCCTACCCAGACAGTCTGAAAGACAAACATTGCAAAGGCCCCAGAGAATGATGACCATTCGGGACCTGTGATGGCATGTTCGTTTACATATTAAACCAATCATCATGAGTTTAGCTCCTATGAGTTTAGCTCCTATGAGAATAGCTACTATGAGAATAGCTACTATGAGTTTAGCTACTATGAGTTTAGCTACTATGAGTTTAGCTCCTATGAGTTTAGCTACTATGAGTTTAGCTACTATGAGAATAGCTACTATGAGTTTAGCTACTATGAGTTTAGCTCCTATGAGTTTAGCTCCTATGAGAATAGCTACTATGAGTTTAGCTCCTATGAGTTTAGCTCCTATGAGAATAGCTACTATGAGTTTAGCTCCTATGAGTTTAGCTCCTATGAGAATAGCTACTATGAGTTTAGCTCCTATGAGTTTAGCTCCTATGAGTTTAGCTACTATGAGTTTAGCTCCTATGAGAATAGCTACTATGAGTTTAGCTACTATGAGTTTAGCTCCTATGAGTTTAGCTACTATGAGTTTAGCTCCTATGAGTTTAGCTCCTATGAGTTTAGCTACTATGATTTGAGCTCCTATGAGTTTAGCTACTATGAGTTTAGCTCCTATGAGTTTAGCTCCTATGAGTTTAGCTACTATCAGTTAGCTCCTATGAGTTTAGCTACTATGAGTTTAGCTCCTATGAGTTTAGCTCCTATGAGTTTAGCTACTATGAGTTTAGCTCCTATGAGAATAGCTACTATGAGTTTAGCTCCTATGAGTTTAGCTACTATGAGTTTAGCTCCTATGAGTTTAGCTACTATCAGTTAGCTCCTATGAGTTTAGCTACTATGAGTTTAGCTACTATGGGTATTGCTACTATGGGTATAGCTACTATGAGTATAGCTACTATGAGTTTAGCTCCTATGAGTTTAGCTACTATGAGTATAGCTACTATGAGTTTAGCTCCTATGAGTTTAGCTACTATGAGTTTAGCTACTATGGGTATTGCTACTATGGGTATAGCTACTATGAGTATAGCTACTATGAGTTTAGCTACTATGGGTATAGCTACTATGAGTATAGCTCCTATGAGTTTAGCTACTATGGGTATAGCTACTATGGGTATAGCTCCTATGAGTTTAGCTACTATGGGTATAGCTACTATGAGTTTAGCTACTATGGGTATAGCTCCTATGAGTTTCGCAACTATGGGTATAGCTACTATGAGTTTAGCTACTATGAGTTTAGCTACTATGGGTATTGCTACTATGGGTATAGCTACTATGAGTATAGCTACTATGAGTTTAGCTCCTATGAGTTTAGCTACTATGAGTATAGCTACTATGAGTTTAGCTACTATGGGTATAGCTACTATGAGTATAGCTCCTATGAGTTTAGCTACTATGGGTATAGCTACTATGGGTATAGCTCCTATGAGTTTAGCTACTATGGGTATAGCTACTATGAGTTTAGCTACTATGGGTATAGCTCCTATGAGTTTAGCTACTATGGGTATAGCTACTATGAGTTAAGCACCTGCAGTTTCAGTTGAAAGCACTCAAATAAATATAACTACATCTAATATTGTAGCAAGGCTGTATCTATCTGGGTGGATTTGCGTGTAACGTATAAAAAGCAACATGCGGTCTGAAGACAATTCCCCTGAGTCAGGCTTTTTGCCTGCTACCAGATATATATTCTGTTCCATGACCCGTGAGTCCACAGGCAATAACTTAACCTTGTGCTTCTGCATTAAATTGGTAGTAATATACTTCGAAAAAGTATTAAACAAAATGTACATTACACTTACAGTGCAATATACATGTAAGAGAGTGTGAGCTGAAGGTAGACCCTTCAGAGCAGAGGCAGGTGTTTAACAAACTTCATCACAAATACATGTACATATGATCTTTATATTGCTCTGTCTGCAAAGCCTTCATCCGTTCTAAAAGCTGACATCAAACGATTACACGGCAGCCCAGTCCAGTTGAACACAAAACATCCCCAGGCAGATTGGGCCTTCAAAGACTGCATGCCTAACTGACCTCAGAGTTTACAGACAATCAACTCTTTTATGCTCTCTCACCCGTGACAAAATGAGAGAAGAAACGAGACAAATTGTTGACATTTTCATTTGGGCTCCTGCGGTACTGTGTGAAACCCAAACTGTAGATCAGGAATAATAATAGCAACAAAACCCTAACAGACTACTTCCGCTTCACCCCTGACCGAAGTAGAAAGCAGTGAGGATTTGTTTTAATGTCAGGCCGACAACGTTTTCTCATGCAAAACACTAAACAATCAGCTCAATATAAATGTCCCGAGGAAGAAATCAGAGTTGTTTCGGCTCGGTTTTAATGTTTTCATGTCAGAGCGACAACGTTCTCTCACGTTCTCTCAGCGTTCTTCTTAATAAAAATGTCCTGAGACATTGTCAGGAGCCTGTATAGTGTAATTACAGCTTCGGTCAATAGGGAGGGTGTGCAGGTAATTGGTGTGTGTGTGTGTGTGCATCAGTGTGTGGATGCGTGTGTTTGTTTGTGCGTGTGCAGTGGTGTAAAGTACTTGAGTTTAAAAAAAAGTCTGATCATTCCTACTGCTTCTGATCTGGCAGACTCACTAAACACAAATGCTTAGTTTGAAAATAATATCTGAGTGTTGGCCTGTCTTCCTGGCTATGCAGAAATTAAACAAACAAGAACATTGTGCCATCTGGTTTTCTTAATTTAAGGATTTAAAAATGATTTGTACTTTTACTTTTGATATGTAAGTATATTTGAGCAATTCCATTTACTTTTAATACAAATAGCATTTTACTGGGTAAGTTTCATTTTCTATTAAGGTGTCTTTACTTTTACTAAAGTATGACAATTTGATACTTTTTCTACCACTGCGTGTGTGTGTGTGTGTGTGTGTGTGTGTGTGTGTGTGTGTGTGTGTGTGTGTGTGTGTGTGTGTGTGTGTGTGTGTGTGTGTGTCACTGTAACAATATTGATCACAGCTGGTTTGTACAACATGTCCTAACGATGAGTGAAGAGCAAGGTGAAATGGAAAAAGTCATCACTGTGCAGAACCACCAAAGTAATCACTGTACAGGATCACCAAAGTAATCACTGCACAGGATCACCAAAGTAATCACTGCACATGATCACCAAAGTAATCACTGTACAGGACCACCAAAGTAATCACTGTACAGGACCACCAAAGTAATCACTGCACAGGATCACCAAAGTAATCACTGTACAGGATCACCAAAGTAATCACTGTACAGGACCACCAAAGTAATCACTGTACAGGACCACCAAAGTAATCACTGCACAGGATCACCAAAGTAATCACTGTACAGGCTCACCAAAGTAATCACTGTACAGGACCACCAAAGTAATCACTGTACAGGACCACCAAAGTAATCACTGCACAGGATCACCAAAGTAATCACTGTACAGGATCAAAGTAATCACTGTACAGGACCACCAAAGTAATCACTGTACAGGACCACCAAGGTCATCACTGTACAGGACTACCAAAGTAATCACTGTACAGGACCACCAAAGTAATCACTGTACAGGACCACCAAGTCATCACTGTACAGGACTACCAAAGTAATCACTGTACAGGACCACCAAAGTAATCACTGTACAGGATCACCAAAGTAATCACTGTACAGGGTAATCACTATACAGGTTCACCAAAGTAATCACTGTACAGGTTCATCAAAGTAATCACTGTACAGGACCACCAAAGTCATCACTGTACAGGACCACCAAAGTAATCACTGTACAGGACCACCAAAGTAATCACTGTACAGGTTCACCAAAGTAATCACTGTGCAGGACCACCAAAGTCATCACTGTACAGGACTGTACAGGACCACCAAAGTAATCACTGTACAGGTTCACCAAAGTAATCACTGTACAGACCACCAAAGTCATCACTATACAGGACCACCAAAGTAATCACTGTACAGGACCACCAAAGTCATCACTGTACAGACCACCAAAGTCATCACTGTACAGGATCAGGTAATCACTGTACAGGACCACCAAAGTAATCACTGTACAGGTTCACCAAAGTAATCACTGTACAGGACCACCAAAGTCATCACTGTACAGACCACCAAAGTAATCACTGTACAGGACGACCAAAGTAATCACTGTACAGGATCACCAAAGTAATCACTGTACAGACCACCAAAGTCATCACTGTACAGGACCACCAAAGTCATCACTGTACAGGATCACCAAAGTAATCACTGTACAGGATCACCAAAGTCATCACTGTACAGGATCACCAAAGTCATCAGTACAGGATCACCAAAGTCACTGTACAGGATCACAGTAATCACTGTACAGGACCACCAAAGTAATCACTGCACAGGATCACCAAAGTAATCACTGTACAGGCTCACCAAAGTCATCACTGTACAGGATCACTCACCATGGTAATCACTGTACAGGATCACCAAAGTAATCACTGTACATGATCACAGTCATCACTGTACAGGATCACCAAAGTAATCACTGTACAGGACCACCAAAGTAATCACTGCACAGGATCACCAAAGTAATCACTGTACAGGCTCACCAAAGTCATCACTGTACAGGACCACCAAAGTAATCACTGTACAGGACCACCAAAGTAATCACTGTACAGGACCACCAAAGTCATCACTGTACAGGACCACCAAAGTCATCACTGTACAGGACCACCAAAGTAATCACTGTACAGGACCACCAAAGTCATCACTGTACAGGACCACCAAAGTCATCACTGTACAGGATCAGTCATCACTGTACAGGACCACCAAAGTAATCACTGTACAGGACCACCAAAGTAATCACTGTACAGGACCACCAAAGTAATCAACAGGATCACTCACCACGGTAATCACTGTACAGGACCACCAAAGTAATCACTGTACAGGACCACCAAAGTAATCACTGTACAGGATCACTCAACGGTAATCACTGTACAGGACCACCAAAGTAATCACTGTATAGGACCACCAAAGTCATCACTGTACAGGATCACCAACGGTAATCACTGTACAGGACCACCAAAGTAATCACTGTACAGGATCACCAAAGTAATCACTGTACAGGATCACAAAGTCATCACTGTACAGGACCACCAAAGTAATCACTGTATAGGACCACCAAAGTCATCACTGTACAGGACCACCAAAGTAATCACTGTACAGGATCACCAAAGTAATCACTGTACAGGATCACCAAAGTAATCACTACAGGATCACTCACCAGGTAATCACTGTACAGGATCACCAATGTAATCACTGTACAGGACCACCAATGTAATCACTGTACAGGATCACCAAAGTAATCACTGTACAGGACCACCAAAGTAATCACTGTACAGGTTCACCAAAGTAATCACTGTACAGGACCACCAAAGTAATCACTGCACAGGATCAAAGTAATCACTGTACAGGATCACCAAAGTAATCACTGTACAGGACCACCAAAGTAATCACTGTACTGGACCACCAAAGTAATCACTGCACAGGATCACAAAGTAATCACTGTACAGGCTCACCAAAGTAATCACTGTACAGGACCACCAAAGTAATCACTGTACAGGACCACAAAGTAATCACTGCACATGATCACCAAAGTAATCACTGTACAGGATCACTCACCATGGTAATCACTGTACAGGACCACCAAAGTAATCACTGTACAGGACCACCAAGGTCATCACTGTACAGGACTACCAAAGTAATCACTGTACAGGACCACCAAAGTAATCACTGTACAGGACCAGGTCGTCAACAGTCAAAGTAATCACTGTACAGGGTAATCACTGTACAGGACCACCAAAGTAATCACACAGGTTGTAATCACAGGACCACCAAAGTCATCACTGTACAGGACCACCAAAGTAATCACTGTACAGGACCACCAAAGTAATCACACAGGTTCACCAAAGTAATCACTGTACAGACCACCAAAGTCAAAGTAATCACTGTCACAGGACCACCAAAGTCATCACTGTACAGGACAGGATCACTGTACAGGACCACCAAAGTAATCACTGTACAGGTTCACCAAAGTAATCACTGTACAGGACCACCAAAGTCATCACTGTACAGACCACCAAAGTAATCACTGTACAGGACCACCAAAGTAATCACTGTACAGGATCACCAAAGTAATCACTGTACAGGACTGTACAGGACCACCAAAGTCATCACTGTACAGGATCACCAAAGTAATCACTGTACAGGATCACCAAAGTCATCACTGTGTCATCACTGTACAGGATCACCAAAGTAATCACTGTACAGGATCACCAAAGTCATCACTGTACAGGATCACCAAAGTAATCACTGTACAGGACCACCAAAGTAATCACTGCACAGGATCACCAGGTACAGGCTCACCAAAGTCATCAACAGGATCACTCACCATGGTAATCACTGTACAGGATCACCAAAGTAATCACTGTACATGGTCATCACTGTACAGGACCAAAGTAATCACTGTACAGGACCACCAAAGTAATCACTGCACAGGATCACCAAAGTAATCACTGTACAGGCTCACCAAAGTCATCACTGTACAGGACCACCAAAGTAATCACTGTACAGGACCACCAAAGTAATCACTGTACAGGACCACCAAAGTCATCACTGTACAGGACCACCAAAGTCATCACTGTACAGGACCACCAAATCACTGTACAGGACCACCAAAGTCATCACTGTACAGGACCACCAAAGTCATCACTGTACAGGACCACCAAAGTCATCACTGTACAGGACCACCAAAGTAATCACTGTACAGGACCACCAATGTAATCACTGTACAGGACCACCAAAGTCATCACTGTACAGGGTCATCACTGTACAGGATCACCAAAGTAATCACTGTACAGGACCACCAAAGTCATCACTGTACAGGACCACCAAAGTAATCACTGTACAGGATCACTCACCACGGTAATCACTGTACAGGACCACCAAAGTAATCACTGTACAGGACCACCAAAGTAATCACTGTACAGGATCACTCACCACGGTAATCACTGTACAGGACCACCAAAGTAATCACTGTATAGGACCACCAAAGTCATCACTGTACAGGACCACCAAAGTCATCACTGTACAGGACCACCAAAGTAATCACTGTACAGGACCACCAAAGTCATCACACAGGATCACCAAAGTAATCACTGGATCACCAGTCATCACTGTACAGGACGACCAAAGTAATCACTGTACAGGACCACCAAAGTCATCACTGTACAGGACGACCAAAGTAATCACTGTACAGGATCACCAAAGTCATCACTGTACAGGACCACCAAAGTCATCACTGTACAGGACCACCAAAGTAATCACTGTACAGGACCACCAAAGTCATCACTGTACAGGACCACCAAAGTCATCACTGTACAGGACCACCAAAGTAATCACTGTACAGGACCACCAAAGTCATCACTGTACAGGACCACCAAAGTCATCACTGTACAGGACCACCAAAGTCATCACTGTACAGGACCACCAAAGTAATCACTGTACAGGACCACCAAAGTAATCACTGTACAGGACCACCAAAGTCATCACTGTACAGGGTCATCACTGTACAGGATCACCAAAGTAATCACTGTACAGGGTCATCACTGTACAGGACCACCAAAGTAATCACTGTACAGGATCACTCACCACGGTAATCACTGTACAGGACCACCAAAGTAATCACTGTACAGGACCACCAAAGTAATCACTGTACAGGATCACTCACCACGGTAATCACTGTACAGGACCACCAAAGTAATCACTGTATAGGACCACCAAAGTCATCACTGTACAGGATCACTCACCACGGTAATCACTGTACAGGACCACCAAAGTAATCACTGTACAGGATCACCAAAGTAATCACTGTACAGGATCACCAAAGTCATCACTGTACAGGACCACCAAAGTAATCACTGTATAGGACCACCAAAGTCATCACTGTACAGGACCACCAAAGTAATCACTGTACAGGATCACCAAAGTAATCACTGTACAGGATCACCAAAGTAATCACTGTACAGGATCACTCACCATGGTAATCACTGTACAGGATCACCACATGTAATCACTGTACAGGACCACCAAAGTAATCACTGTACAGGGTAATCACTGTACAGGACCACCAAAGTAATCACTGTACAGGACCACCAAAGTCATCACTGTACAGGACCACCAAAGTAATCACTGTACAGGAGCACCAAAGTAATCACTGTACAGGATCACCAAAGTAATCACTGTACAGGACCACCAAAGTAATCACTGTACAGGACCACCAAAGTAATCACTGTACAGGACCACCAAAGTAATCACTGTACAGGACCACCAAAGTAATCACTGTACAGGACCACCAAAGTAATCACTGTACAGGACCACCAAAGTAATCACTGTACAGGATCACCAAAGTAATCACTGTACAGGACCACCAAAGTAATCACTGTACAGGACCACCAAAGTAATCACTGTACAGGACCACCAAAGTAATCACTGTACAGGACCACCATATACCAATGTGAGTACTCATGATATACAAATATTCATCTATGTCTGTACATCTTAACTCCATTAAGTCCACATCATTTAACAAACTAACAAATGACTACATGCTTCATAACATACACACACACACACGCAAACACACACATTCACTTAATCACGTACATGAGCACACACACATACATTCACGCAATCACGCACACCAAGACACATACATAAGCGGTCAAGCGCACACACAGATGGGCTCCATGGCCACGTTTCCTCAGCCTCATGTAAACACTATTGTGTGTCTGGTGATAGGAATCAGTACGGCCTAATTGTTTGAGGCAATACTCACAGTGCTATAGATGGAGAAAGTGACAAACAATACAGTACAGTGTGTGTGTGTGTGTGTGTGTGTGTGTGTGTGTGTGTGTGTGTGTGTGTGTGTGTGTGTGTGTGTGTGTGTGTGTGTGTTATATATTATTATTATTATTATTATGTGTGTGTGTGTGTGTGTGTGTGTGTGTGTGTGTGTGTGTGTGTGTGTGTGTATGTGTGTGTGTGTGTGTGTGTGTGTGTGTGTGTGTGTGTGTGTGTGTGTGTGTGTGTGTGTGTGTTATATATTATTATTATTATTATTATATTGTGTGTGTGTGTGTGTGTGTGTGTGTGTGTGTGTGTGTGTGTGTGTGTGTGTGTGTGTGTTATATATTATTATTATTATTATTATATGTGTGTGTGTGTGTGTGTGTGTGTGTGTGTGTGTGTGTGTGACAGCCAGTGGGACAGACTCCAGACACGTCTAAGCTCATAACCACAGATGTATTTGGGTGTTATTTTTCCTGGTTGTCTTGGAGTCTGTTCTTCTTCAAACAGAACAAAATGCATTAGTTGTGACGGGGTGAACTCCCATTAGGTGAGCGTCCATTTAGCACTGGAATCTAGGTCAATATATAGAAAGAATAAGGCAATCTGAGAGCTGTGTGAATGTGCCAAATGCTATGATTTTGATTAGATAGGACGTTCATAGGAGATGGAGCCCAGAACAATTACTCATACAGGTAGACTGTAGTATTTATCATTGTATTTCTATCAGGTCTCTGTAATCGTCAGGGAGAATCTAAAAGAACATTGCACTTACTAAATGTTGGGTAGCATTATCAATAGAATTGCAGTACAGGGAAATATGTCAATCTACACAATTATGTCTACACTCAGTCATAATAGTGATTTGGCTGGGTTATAACGACGGCATAGAAGAGCTGAACGTCAGTCGACAGTCACACATCACTTCTTTCCCAGGATGCACCTGGCCGGAAGGGGGTCGAACGGACGCAAGGGACAGCTGTTTCCTGTGCATACTTCCTGGCAGCAGAGGAGGTGAGATGGTGTGTGTGTGTGTGTGTGTGTGTGTGTGTGTGTGTGTGTGTGTGTGTGTGTGTGTGTGTGTGTGTGTGTGTGTGTGTGTGTGTGTGTGTGTGTGTGTGTGTGTGTGTGGGGGGTCGTAAGGGCGTTGGTGAGGCCTTCGGTCCTTTCCAAACAGGATATATCTGCCACAGCCACAGGTGTGAAAGCAGCGGACCACCAACGCCCATCACTCACACACACCACGCATGCAGCGGAATCTCACTGCACTGAGAGCCCCATGTTTCTGACTGGCTGGGGAGGGCAGTGGGGGAGGGGGGAGAGTTAGAAAGGGTGAAGTACTATAGCAACTCAGTTATGGACAGAGGCTTGACCCGCTGGGAAAGAGAGGGAGAATGGCTGTTGGAATGACACAAGAGGATCGTTTCCTTTAACAGCAGATACCACGGTTAACACAAAGTTCAAGTTCACAGCCACAAAGCAAAATCTGTCCCCACAGTTAAAGCATTAACTGCAATTTCAACCCACCAATTGGTAAGTGGTACATGGGACCTATCCTCACAGCCACGGTCTCTGCTACAATCAACTTCCCTATATGACCCTTGACCCCCGGCAAGTCCTCATCCTCATCCTATCACGTGCTCATCCCACTTCCCCTTTTGGCAAAGCCACCAGATACTTCCAAAAGGAGAAACTACAATGGCTGAGTGGGTTAGGGGTTTGTGTGTGTGTGTGTGTGTGTGTGTGTGTGTGTGTGTGTGTGTGTGTGTGTGTGTGTGTGTGTGTGTGTGTGTGTGTGTGTGTGTGTGTGTGTGTGTGTGTGTGTGTGTGTACATGTCCGTGCTTGTCAGTGTGTGAATGTGTGTGTGTGTGTGTCTGTATTCTTGCGAGCAAGTTTTCCGTCTGCGTGCACGTGTGTTAGTGTGTGTGCAAGCACGTCTGTGTGTGTGAGCGGCACGTCAGTGTGTGTGCGCGTACATGTGTGTGTGTGTATGTATCCGTTTGAGTGTGTAATCCCCCCAGGGTCACGATGACACTGTGTACCACAACACAGTATCTTCTTCCTCTCTCCACTCATATTCCCCATCAACAGCACGGGCACCGTCCAAATTCCACTCTAAATGGGTTCCGGCGTTCCGGGTTCATTCAGCGTGACCGACAATTAAGCCGCGGGCGGTGAGCCATGTTGGTCGAAAGCTCTGCAAAATAGGAAATACCGCGACATCACTTTTCCACTTTCACTCACTCACACTATTTTCCCAAATAACTTGTTCCTCATGTGATGGCTAACCTACACGACTCAACTCGTGTTCAGTCTCTGCACACGTCCCTCTAGGTGGAGACATAGGCCTGTGGTAGCCTACAGACAAAGCTGGCACCACTACAGTTGAAGTCCTTCTGGTAATTCCCGGTGCAGTTCTCCAAGTTCACCACATGGTGGTGCTGTTCTGGTATTCCCCCAGCCTCTGCTCTGCTCTCTGCTGGTGGGCTGCTGGCTTAGGTCTATAGTGCTGTGAGAGAGTGGGTGGTCCAGGCCAGGTGGAAGAGAGGAGGATTATCACCATGCCTGCCTGCACTCACAAAAAGAGAGGGAGGGGGAGGGAAAAGAGAGAATGAAGAGAGAGAGAGAGAGAGAGAGAGAGAGAGAGAGAGAGAGAGAGAGAGAGAGAGAGAGAGAGAGAGAGAGAGAGACAGAGGGAGGAAAGAAGGAGGGAGAAAGAACTAATATGTTCTGCCTGAGATAGACATCTGCCATCCAGATGTGAACTTCATGGAATTAAATGAAAAGTAAAAAGGATGAGAGAGAGGGGGTTGGCCATGATGTTGAAGAACTGGAGTTCAGTCTTTCTCTCTTTCCCTTCTTCCACCCACCTCCCAAGGGTTCATAGATCTACTTGAATGTGATGAATAAGGAAGACCACCTGTCTAAACAGGGAGATGGTGATGACAAGGGAGAATGTACAGTATGTACCATGGGGATAGATGTGATGGTGATGAAGAGGGAGAATGTACAGTATGTACCATGGGGATAGATGTGATGGTGATGAAGAGGGAGAATGTACAGTATGTACCATGGGGATAGATGTGATGGTGATGAAGAGGGAGAATGTACAGTATGTACCATGGGGATAGATGTGATGGTGATGAAGAGGGAGAATGTACAGTATGTACCATGGGGATAGACGTGATGGTGATGAAGAGGGAGAATGTACAGTATGTACCATGGGGATAGATGTGATGGTGATGAAGAGGGAGAATGTACAGTATGTACCATGGGGATAGATGTGATGGTGATGAAGAGGGAGAATGTACAGTATGTACCATGGGGATAGATGTGATGGTGATGAAGAGGGAGAATGTACAGTATGTACCATGGGGATAGATGTGATGGTGATGAAGAGGGAGAATGTACAGTATGTACCATGGGGATAGATGTGATGGTGATGAAGAGGGAGAATGTACAGTATGTACCATGGGGATAGATGTGATGGTGATGAAGAGTGAGAATGTACAGTATGTACCATGGGGATAGATGTGATGGTGATGAAGAGGGAGAATGTACAGTATGTACCATTGGGATAGATGTGATGGTGATGAAGAGGGAGAATGTACAGTATGTACCATGGGGATAGATGTGATGGTGATGAAGAGGGAGAATGTACAGTATGTACCATGGGGATAGATGTGATGGTGATGAAGAGGAGAATGTACAGTATGTACCATGGGGATAGATGTGATGGTGATGAAGAGGGAGAATGTACAGTATGTACCATGGGGATAGATGTGATGGTGATGAAGAGGGAGAATGTACAGTATGTACCATGGGGATAGATGTGATGGTGATGAAGAGGGAGAATGTACAGTATGTACCATGGGGATAGATGTGATGGTGATGAAGAGGGAGAATGTACAGTATGTACCATGGGGATAGATGTGATGGTGATGAAGAGGGAGAATGTACAGTACCATGGGGATAGACGTGATGGTGATGAAGAGGGAGAATGTACAGTATGTACCATGGGGATAGATGTGATGGTGATGAAGAGGGAGAATGTACAGTATGTACCATGGGGATAGACGTGATGGTGATGAAGAGGGAGAATGTACAGTATGTACCATGGGGATAGATGTGATGGTGATGAAGAGGGAGAATGTACAGTATGTACCATGGGGATAGATGTGATGGTGATGAAGAGGGAGAATGTACAGTATGTACCATGGGGATAGATGTGATGGTGATGAAGAGGGAGAATGTACAGTATGTACCATTGGGATAGATGTGATGGTGATGAAGAGGGAGAATGTACAGTATGTACCATGGGGATAGATGTGATGGTGATGAAGAGGGAGAATGTACAGTATGTACCATGGGGATAGATGTGATGGTGATGAAGAGGGAGAATGTACAGTATGTACCATGGGGATAGATGTGATGGTGATGAAGAGGGAGAATGTACAGTATGTACCATGGGGATAGATGTGATGGTGATGAAGAGGGAGAATGTACAGTATGTACCATGGGGATAGACGTGATGGTGATGAAGAGAGAGAATGTACAGTATGTACCATGGGGATAGATGTGATGGTGATGAAGAGGGAGAATGTATGTACAATGGGGATAGACGTGATGGTGATGAAGAGGGAGAATGTACAGTATGTACCATGGGGATAGATGTGATGGTGATGAAGAGGGAGAATGTATGTACAATGGGGATAGACGTGATGGTGATGAAGAGGGAGAATGTACAGTATGTACCATTGGGATAGATGTGATGGTGATGAAGAGGGAGAATGTACAGTATGTACCATGGGGATAGACGTGATGGTGATGAAGAGGGAGAATGTACAGTATGTACCATGGGGATAGATGTGATGGTGATGAAGAGGGGGAATGTACAGTATGTGCCATGGGGATAGATGTGATGGTGATGAAGAGGGGGAATGTACAGTATGTGCCATGGGGATAGATGTGATGGTGATGAAGAGGGGGAATGTATGTACAATGGGGATAGATGTGATGGTGATGAAGAGGGGGAATGTATGTACAATGGGGATAGATGTGATGGTGATGAAGAGGGGGAATGTATGTACAATGGGGATAGATGTGATGGTGATGAAGAGTGGGAATGTATGTACAATGGGGATAGATGTGATGGTGATGAAGAGGGGGAATGTATTGCCATGGGGATAGATGTGATGGTGATGAAGAGGGGGAATGTATGTACAATGGGGATAGACGTGATACACTTTAGAAGAACAGGACTATCGATACTGTAATCATCAAGGATGACCACAATTGTCACTCTGTCCTGCCCAGTCACCACACATACCCATGTGTCTGCATTCTGCTGTCTAGCTGTTGATGTATCTTACAGTGGGTGAACCCTGTGTTTAACATGCTCTACATGGGTGGTTCAGGGCTCTTAGCCTTGTAAACCCAGGATGAAAGCTGCAGCCAAATTAATCAAATAAAGCCTAACAGGAAAAAGAAGTGGCCTGTAACAGCATTAGATTGTAATTGCACTTTTCAATGATAAAAAACAATCTCTGTTTTGGTGGTCCTGGCTATCGTGCAATTTATAAAACAAAATGGTCAGTGTGTGTGTGTGTGTGTGTGTGTGTGTGTGTGTGTGTGTGTGTGTGTGTGTGTGTGTGTGTGTGTGTGTGTGTGTGTGTGTGTGTGTGTGTGTGTGTGTGCAGGGCAGCGGCCCATACAAGGCTCTGGCATGCATTGAGACAAAGGTTAATAACTTTATTTATAAAACATTTTTAGATTCCACATGTTTCTCATAGTTGGCTGAAACAACCCAATAAATAACTTGTACTCATAATGAGATTTAGTTCAACCGGTATGCAGAGAAAATAAAACATCATGGATTACCCTCTAACCCCATACACTATCCCTATTCATATCTCTCTACATGTACACATACACACACGTACACACCCACACGTCTTGTACACACACACACACACACACACACACACACACACACACACACACACACACACACACACACACACACACACACACACACACACACACACACACACACACACACACACACACACACACACAGCCAGGAAGGTGTGTGTTACCTGTAACTATTAAAGGTTATATGTGGTAACGTTCTTGGTTATAGGGTGCTATTAGTTTTATTCACGTTGGCCTCGTAATGGGGTGTTGTTTCTGCTCAGGCTGTATAAAAGGGCTGTAAAACAACACCTTTCCATCCCCTTTTGAGTGACTAACCAGGGAAGAGAACAGACCTCCACAAAGCAAAGTTGAAAGCGTTAGATGAATGGTGGCTAGGAAAAACTTCAGACTATTTCATAGCCACCGTGCTTCTACATCTGCAGTGCTTGCTGATCGGGGTTTTAGGCTGGGTTTCTGTATAGCACTTTGTGACATCTGCTGATGTAAATGTAAATGTAAATATGATGTAAATAAAACGTATGGAGTCTGTGATACATTATATAAATGACAGCCCACTTCATAAACAATTGAAAATGAGTCTTGAGTCATCTGTACAGGCTCAATACAGGCCTCTGAGCCTTAGTCCTGCCCTGCTTTACTCAAGCACAGCAAACACTCAGCTAAGTAGACCACTGTCAGTCAGCAACCAGACAGAGCTGGGATGCACTTCACACACTAGGAAATACAAGAAAAGGGGGAAACCAGAGAGAGAGAGAGAAAAGCCTGACTCTTTCACAAAACACAACACATGAGCCGAGTTGAAAGACATAAGAGCCTGAATGGATCTGTATTGAATGACCATATGGAGACCAGACTTGTAGCAGGGTTATAATCACATGAGTCAAATTACAATGTGGTGCACGTGGTTTCATTTCAGGGTTGTGTGTGTGTGTGTGTGTGTGTGTGTGTGTGTGTGTGTGTGTGTGTGTGTGTGTGTGTGTGTGTGTGTGTGTGTGTGTGTGTGTGTGTGTGTGTGTGTGTGTGTGTGTGTGTGTGTGTGTGTGTGTGTGAGTGAGATTCCTAGTCATGACTTTTGATTGACAGATGGATTGGCGGTGCGGGGGGAGTTCTGCGTGACTTAGAATGTAGCAACTCTTCTTAGAATGTAGCAACTCTTCTTAGAATGTAGCAACTCTTCTTATAATGTAGCAACACTTTTTATGATGTAGCAACACTTCTTGTAATGTAGCAACACTTCTTATAATGTAGCAACTTTTCTTATAATCTGAGGCCCAACTGTCAACTCTATAGCGGGTTTTAAATATCTGCCCTTTATGACAACTTTGTGTTTGTTGAAATGTGCTGCAAAGTTGCTTTATGGTCGAAGTTACACACATGCTGTACATACAGGTCCAGTATATTACCACGCTGTACATACAGGTCCAGTATATTACCACGCTGTACATACAGGTCCAGTATATTACCACGCTATACATACAGGTCCATTATATTACCACGCTGTACATACAGGTCCAGTATATTACTACGCTGTACATACAGGTCCAGTATATTACCACGCTATACATACAGGTCCATTATATTACCACGCTGTACATACAGGTCCAGTATATTACCACGCTGTACATACAGGTCCAGTATATTACCACGCTATACATACAGGTCCATTATATTACTACACTATACATACAGGTCCATTATATTACCACGCTGTACATACAGGTCCATTATATTACCACGCTATACATACAGGTCCATTATATTACCACGCTGTACATACAGGTCCAGTATATTACCACGCTGTACATACAGGTCCAGTATATTACCACGCTGTACATACAGGTCCAGTATATTACCACGCTGTACATACAGGTCCAGTATATTACCACGCTATACATACAGGTCCATTATATTACCACGCTGTACATACAGGTCCAGTATATTACCACGCTGTACATACTGGTCCATTATATTACCACGCTGTACATACTGGTCCATTATATTACTACGCTATACATACAGGTCCATTATATCACCACGCTATACATACAGGTCCAGTTTATTACCACGCTATACATACAGGTCCAGTATATTACCACGCTATACATACAGGTCCAGTATATTACCACGCTGTACATACTGGTCCATTATATTACCACGCTGTACATACAGTTCCAGTATATTACCACGCTGTACATCCAGGTCCAGTATATTACCACGCTGTACATACAGGTCCAGTTTAATACCACGCTGTACATACAGGTCCAGTATATTACCAAGCTGTACATACAGGCCCAGTTTTATCCACGCTGTACATACAGCTCCAGTTTATTACCAAGCTGTACATACAGGTCCAGTTTATTACCACGCTGTACACACAGGTCCAGTTTATTACCACGCTGTACATACAGGTCCAGTTTATTACCACGCTGTACATACAGGTCCAGTTTATTACCACGCTGTACACCCAGGTCCAGTTTATTACCTCGCTGTACACACAGGTCCAGTTTATTACCTCGCTGTACATACAGGTCCAGTTTATTACCACGCTGTACATACAGGTCCAGTTTATTACCTCGCTGTACACACAGGTCCAGTTTATTACCTCGCTGTACACACAGGTCCAGTTTATTACCACGCTGTACACACAGGTCCAGTTTATTACCTCGCTGTACACACAGGTCCAGTTTATTACCTGCTGTACATACAGGTCCAGTTTATTACCACATTGTACATACAGGTCCAGTTTATTACCACACTGTACATACAGGTCCAGTATATTACCATGTTGTGCATACAGGTCCATTATATTACCACGCTATACATACAGGTCCATTATATTACCACGCTATACATACAGGTCCATTATATTACCATGCTATACATACAGGTCCATTTATTATTACATTATACATACAGGTCCAGTGTATTACCACACTGTACATACAGGTCCAGTATATTACCATGTTGTACATACTGGTCCATTATATTACCACGCTGTACATACAGGTCCATTATATTACACGCTATACATACAGGTCCATTATATTACCACGCTATACATACAGGTCCATTATATTACCACACTGTACATACAGGTCCAGTTTATTACTACGCTATACATACAGGTCCAGTATATTATCACGCTGTACATACAGGTCCAGTATATTACCACGCTGTACATACTGGTCCATTTATTACCACGCTGTACATACAGGTCCAGTATATTACCACGCTGTACATACTGGTCCATTATATTACCACGCTGTACATACTGGTCCATTATATTACTACGCTGTACATACTGGTCCATTATATCACCACGCTGTACATACAGGTCCAGTTTATTACTACGCTATACATACAGGTCCAGTATATTACCACACTGTACATACTGGTCCATTATATTACCACGCTGTACATACAGTTCCAGTATATTACCACGCTGTACATCCAGGTCCAGTATATTACCACGCTGTACATACAGGTCCAGTATATTACCACGCTGTACATACAGGTCCAGTATATTACCAAGCTGTACATACAGGCCCAGTTTTATCCACGCTATACATACAGATCCAGTTTATTACCACGCTGTACACACAGGTCCAGTTTATTACCACGCTGTACATACAGGTCCAGTATATTACCAAGCTGTACATACAGGCCCAGTTTTATCCACGCTATACATACAGATCCAGTTTATTACCACGCTGTACACACAGGTCCAGTTTATTACCTCGCTGTACATACAGGTCCAGTATATTACCGTGCTGTACATACAGGTCCAGTTTATTACCACATTGTACATACAGGTCTAGTTTATTACCACACTGTACATACAGGTCCAGTATATTACCACGTTGTACATACCGGTCCAGTATATTACCACGCTATACATACAGATCCAGTTTATTACCACACTGTACATACAGGTCCAGTTTATTACCACGCTATACATACAGGTCCAGTATATTACCACGCTGTACATACAGGTCCATTATATTACCACGCTGTACATACAGGTCCATTATATTACCACGCTGTACATACAGGTCCATTATATTACTACGCTGTACATACAGGTCCATTATATTACCACGCTATACATACAGGTCAATTATATTACTACGCTGTACATACAGGTCCATTATATTACCACGCTGTACATACAGGTCCATTATATTACTACGCTGTACATACAGGTCCATTATATTACTACGCTGTACATACAGGTCCATTATATTACCACGCTATACATACAGGTCCATTATATTACTACGCTGTACATACAGGTCCATTATATTACCACGCTATACATACAGGTCCATTATATTACTACGCTGTACATACAGGTCCATTATATTACTACGCTGTACATACAGGTCCATTATATTACTACGCTGTACATACAGGTCCATTATATTACTACACTATACATACAGGTCCAGTGTATTACCACGCTGTACATACTGGTCCATTATATTACCACGCTGTACATACAGGTCCATTATATTACTACGCTGTACATACAGGTCCATTATATTACTACACTATACATACAGGTCCATTATATTACTACGCTGTACATACAGGTCCAGTTTATTACCACGCTGTACATACAGGTCCATTATATTACCACGCTGTACATACAGGTCCATTATATTACCACGCTATACATACAGGTCCAGTGTATTACCACGCTGTACATACAGGTCCATTATATTACCACGCTGTACATACAGGTCCATTATATTACTACGCTGTACATACAGGTCCATTATATTACTACACTATACATACAGGTCCATTATATTACTACGCTGTACATACAGGTCCATTTATTACCACGCTGTACATACAGGTCCAGTGTATTACCACGCTATACATACAGGTCCATTATATTACCACGCTGTACATACAGGTCCATTATATTACCACGCTGTACATACAGGTCCATTATATTACTACGCTGTACATACAGGTCCATTATATTACCACGCTATACATACAGGTCCAGTATATTACCACGCTGTACATACAGGTCCAGTTTATTACCACGCTGTACATACAGGTCCATTATATTACCACTGAAGGGACTGTGAAGCAACAGAAACATAGGCACAGGCACAGACACATGATAACAGACAAACTATACACACACATACACATGGTCCAGTTAGATATTAGTGGTGGAACAGGGGCCTAGAGAACACAGTGTGTTGGTCTGTGAATATTATTGTAATGTTTTTAAAATTGTATAAACTGCCTTAATTTTGCTGGACCCCAGGCTGTAATCCATAATAAGGTCCAAATTGTTATTGCCCCCGCTCCCCCTCCCTGGCACATGCCAGGTCCATTACGCATTCCTGTCACCATCATTACGCACACTTGCCTTCCACACATCACGCATCAGTGATTATTGGACTCACCTGACTCAATCACCTCTGTCATTACCTATATACTGTATCTGTCTGGTTCCCCGCTCTGTTCCCTACTTCAACATGAATTGTCGTTTGTCGTTGTTTACCCGTGTGCTACGCTGTTCCTGTTTTGTTACCTGTCTGTACCTGAGTAAATGTTGACTCCATTACCTATTCATCTCCAGCGTTGTAGTTACAGAATGCTGAAGCAACAGAAACATCGGGAGTGTTGGCGTTCCCGGTTGGTGGTGCACAGGCACAGACACATGGAAACAGACAAAGCTATTCAGGCTACACATAGCACATGGATTTTGTCCACTGGTCAGAAGGTGCCCATAGTGGTGGAACAGGTTTTTACGCCCAGTTGGTGTGCCAGGTGAAATCTGTGAATGTATTGGGATAATGTTTTTAAAATTGTATAAACGGGCTCTTAATTTTGCTGGACCCCAGGAAGAGTAATCCATAATAAATACAAATTGTTATGCCTGCCCCCGCTCCCCCTCCCTGGCACTCGAAGGTGCCAGGCTCCCCAGCATTACGCATTCCTGTCACCATCATTACGCACACTTGCCTTCCACACATCACGCGCATCAGTGATTATTGGACTCACCTGGACTCAATCACCTCTGTCATTACCTCCCATATACTGTATCTGTCTGGTTCCCCGCTCTGTTCCCTACTTCAACATGAATTGTCGTTTGTCGTTGTTTACCCGTGTGCTGACGCTGTTCCTGTTTTGTTACCTGTCTGTACCTGAGTAAATGTTGACTCCCCGTACCTGCTTCTCATCTCCAGCATCGGTCATTACACAAATACAAATACCAGCAATGCATTCTGTATTCCAAAAATGATGCCACTAATTAGGCCTACTGTAGCTAATGATGCTAGGCCTACTGTAGCTAATGATGCTAGGCCTACTGTAGCTAATGATGCTAGGCCTACTGTAGCTAATGATGCTAGGCCTACTGTAGCTAATGATGCTAGGCCTACTGTAGCTAATGATGCTAGGCCTACTGTAGCTAATGATGCTAGGCCTACTGTAGCTAATGATGCTAGGCCTACTGTAGCTAATGATGCTAGGCCCACTGTAGCTAACGATGCTAGGCCAACTGTAGCTAAATGAGTGGTGTGACAGCTGTGAAACCAGGCGAACTATCAATGAATATAACATGAACATTGGAAAGGAGAGAGAGAGAGAGAGAATCTCTTCATGCACGTTTACTAGACCAAATAATAATTCCACCAGGGTGGTCTGGCAGTGCGGTATGTGGGATCGTCAATACGACCCCGGAAAACATCCTAGCAATCCCCCCGCTCCCATCTGTGTAACTGGCTGGACCCACAAGGCTGGGGAAGGGGGGAAGGAGGAGAGGGTGGGAGTAACGAGTCCTCCTCTAAAATAACAAAGCTACCATTGACACTGTCGTTCCCTCCCCCACTGGTCTGGCTGACTCGCCCTTTCTCGCCCTACCTCTCCCCTCTCGGGGTTGAGGAAATGTGGTTCAGGTATTGAGGCATGTTGGCTTCAAGGAATAGGTCTAAGTTGCCCTGTGCTGTAAATGCTAGTCTTAGGTCAGTCTAGTCTTAGGTCAGGTTAGGACTTGGGGAGTGAAGCTGATCCTAGATCTGTAGCACTGTGTTGCCCTGTCTGAACGCACCCTCCACTGTAGCGTCTACAATTAAAACACTGTAAAAGCACTCCTTTTCCTTCTCTCTCTCTCAGTCCTGCTTTGGGTCTCCAGCACCTGTCAGCCCTGGTTTTATGAGCACTAGAGGCAGAGCTGGACACAGAGCAGGGAGAGGAGAAAGAGAGAGGTAGGGATGGCAGGGGTATATTTATGAATTTATGGGCTGTAGGACGGCACACAGCACAGCGCAGTCTATCCAGTCCCCAAACGCTCCGGAACATACTGTGAGAAACTCTTTATTTCGATTTTCATCCTCCCCCCTCTCTCTCTCTCTCTCTCCCTCCTTCCCTCCCTCGTTCTAACCGATAACCCTAGGCACAGGAGACCACCACTAGCCTGCTTCAATCTCGGTAACACTTTATTTGGATAGTTGAAATGTAACTGATAGTCTGTAGACTATCTATCTACTAACCCTAAGCCTAGCTCTAACCTTAACACTTATCCTAACCCTAAACTTAACCCTTACCCTAATCCTTATTCTAAACCTAACCCTTACCCTATTCCTTATTCTTAACCTAACCCCCTTAATCCCTAAACCTAACCCTTACCCTTATCCTAACCCTAAACTTAACCCTTACCCTAATCCTTATTCTAAACCTAACCCTTACCCTAATCCTTATTCTTCTTAACCTAACCCTTAACCTACCCTAATCCTTATTCTAAACCTAACCCTTACCCTAATCCTTATTCTAAACCTAACCCTTACCCTAATCCTTATTCTAAACCTAACCCTTACCTTAATCCTTATTCTAAACCTAACCCTTACCCTTATCCTAACCCTAAACTTAACCCTTACCCTAATCCTTATTCTAAACCTAACCCTTACCCTAATCCTTATTCTAAACCTAACCCTTACCCTTATCCTAACCCTAAACTTAACCCTTACCCTAATCCTTATTCTAAACCTAACCCTTACCCTAATCCTTATTCTAAACCTAACCCTTACCCTAATCCTTATTCTAAACCTAACCCTTACCCTTATCCTAACCCTAAACTTAACCCTTACCCTAATCCTTATTCTAAACCTAACCCTTACCCTTATCCTAATTCTAAACCTAACCCTTACCCTAATCCTTATTCTAAACCTAACCCTTACCCTAATCCTTATTCTAAACCTAACCCTTACCCTAATCCTTATTCTAAACCTAACCCTTACCCTAATCCTTATTCTAAACCTAACCCTTACCCTTACCCTTATTCTAAACCTAACCCTTACCCTAATCCTTATTCTAAACCTAACCCTTACCCTAATCCTTATTCTAAACCTAACCCTTACCCTTACCCTTATTCTAAACCTAACCCTTACCTTAATCCTTATTCTAAACCTAACCCTTACCCTTATCCTAACCCTAAACTTAACCCTTACCCTAATCCTTATTCTAAACCTAACCCTTACCCTAATCCTTATTCTAAACCTAACCCTTACCCTAATCCTTATTCTAAACCTAACCCTTACCCTAATCCTTATTCTAAACCTAACCCTTACCCTTACCCTTATTCTAAACCTAACCCTTACCTTAATCCTTATTCTAAACCTAACCCTTACCCTTAACCCTTATTCTAAACCTAACCCTTACCTTAATCCTTATTCTAAACCTAACCCTTAACCCTTATCCTAATCCTTATTCTAAACCTAACCCTTACCCTAATCCTTATTCTAAACCTAACCCTTACCTTAATCCTTATTCTAAACCTAACCCTTACCCTTATCCTAACCCTAAACTTAACCCTTACCCTAATCCTTATTCTAAACCTAACCCTTACCCTTATCCTAACCCTAAACTTAACCCTTACCCTTACCCGTATTCTAAACCTAACCTTAGCAAGCAGTTGCTTATCAACGGACAGTTTGTTGATAGTAAGACAACCTCTAGAGCATCGACAGAGGGACTATCTGGATGATCCAAATAAAGTGTGGACTCGGTCTCAT
Organism: Oncorhynchus keta; assembly: GCF_023373465.1. Taxonomy (NCBI): domain Eukaryota; kingdom Metazoa; phylum Chordata; class Actinopteri; order Salmoniformes; family Salmonidae; genus Oncorhynchus; species Oncorhynchus keta. Next base: position 73,959,543 of record NC_068430.1, read on the forward strand.
ACATCAACAGGTTCCACCCAGGCGGATCACAACCACCCTAAGTGTCTGAGAACCTAATGAATTGTTCTGTACTATTCCAGATCTGGAGCGAGAGTCCTTCAGGCCATGAAGGAAGAAAAGACAACTGGAGATCCAGCAGCTTGTTCTAATTAAAAGCCTGGCTCTGCTGCCCCAGCCAAAAGCCACAAATAACAACCCTTCAGCAGCAGAGAATTAGGAACCATTTTGTGTTTGCTATATAAAAAAAAGGAACAGGAGAGGAGGAGGATGCAGCTTACACCAGGGACCACCAACACAGTGAGCTACCTAGCACTGGGCAGGAGGAACAGCATATTCACTACACAGACGGCTGGGTGGCATAGACCTAGAATACAGATATGAACTACAACAGGAGGGCAGACTGGCAGAGGAGAGAGAGAGAGAGAGAGAGAGAGAGAGAGAGAGAGAGAGAGAGAGAGAGAGAAAGAAGGAAGGAAGGAAAGAAGTAAAGAAGGAAAGAGAAAGTGAGCAAAGACAAGAAGGTGAGAGTTTGGATAGAAAGATAAGCAGGAGACAAGGAGAGAAGAGAGAAGAAGGAAGTGAGGAGCAGTAGGAAAGAGAAGCAGACACACAACACACACACCAGTCCACCCTGCCTCGTACACCAAGGTGGCACAAGGAGAGCAGCATAGTTGTGTGTGTGTTTCTAACACCAAGTCAACAGTTTTTTCTATCAGAGGCTAATCCTAACTAAATACCCCTCCATCTACAAATCACACTAGACCTGGGTAGTATCTGGGGTTTTTTCCTACATTTTTCTTTCCTACAGTTCTGTCAATCTGTCTTTCCTCTAAGAAGTAAATGGCTGGTGCTGTTTGTTGACCTGGAACCTGGGGTTTGTGACTGATGTGTGGTAGAGATGCGTATGTGTGCGCGCACACACACACACACACACACACACACACAGATTGATATGTGTTGGATCGGTTAAGGGGTGAGTGAGGGTGAAGTCATGACATCTGGCTGTCTTCTCTGACATCACGTAGCGAGACTAAACATAGCAGAGAATATAGGGCTATTTGGACTTTTATTTTTTTCCTGCTTTTGTTGTGGTCCTATTTCTAGCTATGAGATAATTGGAAACATTCGGTGCATCACATCTCTAATAGTAATAGAAAAGAATCTGGGACCATATTCGTAAAATGTCTCTGAGTGCTGATGTAGGATCAGTTTTGCCGTTGCAACACGCCTTTTATATCATAATGAATAAGATTATATGGACAAGGGGGACCTGATCCTAGATCAGCACTTCTATTCTGAGATGCTTTTTGAATACAGGTCCTGGGGTAAGTAAATTGCAGGTCAAAGTTATTTCAACAGAATAGGATGGAAGGATTTTACTTGACAGTCCCTATTTACACTTCTGTGGTAAGAATGGAATTTTTGCACTTACTTCAAAGAGTTCTAAACGACCTGGTACTTAACGGCACATAGGAGTGGTTGATTCAGTAAAACACAAAGATCCAAATGTAATTATAGGTAATTATGATGTAATTTCTCAGTAACCGGGTAAATACCTGACTGTAAAATCAAAGCCACTCTTTGTCACCACCATCACCATTGTTAAACTCTCTTTCTCTCTGTTACTCTTCAGATTTTCCCTTTTTCTAACACATCTCTTTCTCCTTCAATTGATTCCCTGTCCTCTACTAAACTCCTTTCTGGCACCATCATCTGTATTCTTGTTCTCCTGAAACTCAGAAGCTCCACAAACACTTGTGCACGTGCACACACTTTCTCTCTCTCTCTCTCTCCATCTATCCCTTGCTCCCTTCATCTCTCTCATTCTCTGTGGATGCATGGCTGAAGTGTGAGCTCATAGGCCTTCTGGGTGGCACTCCTGCTATATGTCACTGTCATCTGCTGCCACAAGGGGGGTCCCCTTTTCCAAATACACACTCCTTCATATCGCCCGCCATGCGCGCACAGGGGCCTTTAAAACACCATGCAGAGTTGAGTTTTAATGGGGCGCACGGGTTCCGCGCGCACACACACACACACACACACACACACACACACACACACACACACACACACACACACACACACACACACACACACACACACACACACACACACACACAGAACAGTTCAACAGAGGCAAGGGAACGGGGGAAGGAGAAAAAGGTATAATTGATTAAAAGCCCAATATGATGGTGTGTGCCAGGGAAAACAAACTGCTCAAAGAGATGACCAATGGTGGAAAGTGGAGAGGTTGTGTGTGTTCCGATGCTCAGCAATCCAATAACACTAGGATTTATAGCAGGAGATCAAATGCTCCAAAACACATGTCTATCCATCCCCAAAACTCAATGACTCCCATCCACAAATGTATGTATTAATAGTATCCCTATGCTGTATGTACTGATGGTTTCAACTAAAGTGAGTAATATGAGTGTGTTAAAGCTGTGTAGTAATGCTGACATGGGTCTTTCTGAAACGGAGAGGCAGGCATATGGTAAACACTATAGCCCAAGTCCAAGACAGCACACAGAATCTATAGACACAGACAAACATAGGCTGCATTGAAGTAACAACTGCACATTACACTCAATATAACAATGTGATGTTTAATGTAGGCTGGATCTCTCTAGATGCGTCTGGTTAATCGTGTAGCAACATTACAGAACAAGCAGATGTTTCATAACTTATTTAGCGTGCCGGATTTGGAACTGTAGCTCTTTATAATACGAAGGCGTTCGTTTTGACTGTGGAATGCCTTCTAACACATGTAGGGGTGCAGGACACGCACCGATTCACACACACACGCGCATACAGAGAAACTCGAGCGAGAGATGAAGAATGGGCAGATGTGTGTGTGCACTGTGAGATCTTGCATATACATTACACATTTAAAAATATATATATATATGTGGAAATCAATCACACGTTGACACGAAGAGTAAAATAAAATAAACTCAATGATGTCGTCACATTTAAACGGTTTCCACTCGCTTGCCCAAGCAGGTGAAGCTCATATTTTCTGCCACGCAGGCATGGCCGAATGTAGCAGAAATTAAGCTACTGAATGAAACATTTTCAAATGATAATTTGTAAAATTATAACGCCAGTCAATCAAACCAAATATTGTCAACTTTAACAAAAATAAGACCAGGCACCTTTGAAAATAAAAGGCTATTGAAAACTTGTGGTTTTATGTTTCAGGGCTCCACGTTGTTTGCGCTCCAAATATTTTGTGTGTTTTTGATTCCACAGTGTAGGAAAACACACTTCCTCTTAAAGATAAATAAGGCAAAATATAACATTGTCAAAGTATAGAGATTACATTTGCCACTGGCAAGATTGGCACATATGGGAGATTAGGCTAATTCGGAGAGGTTCTGCGTTAGTGAATCAAGAGAAGTTGTATAATAAATCTGACATGTTCAATTTGATTTTTTTTTTTTAATTTAGTGTTGTTTTCAACATTACAATTAATGATGTTGCCAAATGTCAAATGAAAACATTTAATTATAAAGTGCTTATTTACACAAAATATAGGCCTCAAACATTTATATTGCAAAACATTTTTTGGGTTGGCCAGTAACATTGTTAAAAATGTTGACTCAATTGACACATCTTCAAAACATTTTTTTTTTCATTTGAAGCATTTGTTTAATTGAATAGATACAAATCTATTAAAGGTGGTTTTCCCTGATGAATCCTCGTCAATACAGAAAACACTATTGATTAAGCTATTTGTCACCAAGTTGCTACAAGAGTTCATTTGCTATACGGCTGGAGTTGGGGAGAGCGCGTAGTTTGTGGTACTCGGGATGAAAGCTCCAGAGATGCGGAGCGCCCATTGAATGGAGCGAGGCCGGGGACAGAAATGAAGATCCGGGGACCAAAGCTTGGGCCACCGTGGAGGCTGAGCGGCGCGTCGTTTCGAAATTCTCAAAGCTAAGAGACGGATGTGGAAGAAATGTCTTTTGGACAACGTTCGAATTCCTTGATAAAAGTGAGGAGAGCGCGGGCAAGATGCTGCTCACTGGTGGGATGCTTTGGTTAAAAACAGAATGATGTTCGATGCCCAAGTGACGGTACAATTCCAAACCGGGTACCTGAAAATGACACGGCCCTATTCCGTTCGTCCCGTAGAAGGAAAATCCTGGGAGCACGCTGCTGCGCTCGAGCGGGCACCGGGTGTCCATCATTCCAAATCGGTAATTCTGCCGTTTGAAACGTTTCCTCCGCCGTAGGAAGCTCCCGTTCTCGAACATATGAGACGACATAGGGTCTAACGTCCAGTAGTTCCCCTTCCCGGGGTTACCGGGCTCGCGGGGCATTTTGACAAAGCAGTCGTTGAGGGACAAGTTGTGACGGATGGAGTTCTGCCACGCCGGGAACCTCTCCCCGTAATACGTGAAGCGCTGGCTGATGAAGTCACATATCTCCGAGAGAGTCAGTCTTTTCTTCGGGCTCTGGAGGATTGCCATGGTGATAAGAGCGATGTAGGAGTACGGAGGTTTCACCGAGGCAGCGATTCTCTCTGTACAGTTCGGCGTAAAGTCTCCCTCATCCTCCGTATCCTTCGCTGGCTGTTTTGGAGACGAGGACGCAGCGCCTTGCTGCTCCAAATCGGCCCCGTCTTCTTTGGTTAAAGATACATACCCCTCGTTCCGTGTAGCTTTGTTCCCTTTTCCATCCACTTCGGCATCTGCCCTCTCCATGAGTTCGAGCTCTCCTTCCAGGGTCATAATCCTCTCGCGGGTCCGGTGCCACCTGCATGCGCCAACAGGCGAGATGATGAGCCTCGGGTCGGACACCAGCCAGAGCCGACACACGCGACGGGCCTGCCTCCTGCCTCCTACCTCCTGCCTTTTCGCTTTTCATTAACAAAAAAAAAGAAAACCCAGCTGCACGAAAATACTTTTCACCCCCCTCCTCCTGCTGCTCTTCCTCTTCAGTCCTGAAAATAATTACGACAAAGACTTACGAACGTAAACATCCATCACAAGCAGTCAAAACAATCATTGGGCCTACAAACGTGTTTTTGATCTTGGGGAGAACTAACGTATGGAATAAAGCCATTAGACAACTTTATGTCCAACACACAATGGCACATTAGGACACAGTCTTCGGGGCGTGTTGTCATACACTCAATACAAATGCACTTTGTACTCAAATCAGAAGCCTGATTGTAATCATTTGATGGGTGAACTATTGTCAGTTTTCTTCGACACGTTTTAACATAACAGGACTCAAGAATACATCCCGTTCTCCCATTAGTTAAACCATTACTGAATACCTACAGCCTTTTATTTGAATAGAATCGGTCTCGCACAACAAATGCCAATCCTACCCAGCTCTCGGTCCGGAGCATCCTTTTATGATGGCTTTTATTTCACTTGAGAAATGAATGAAGAAGCACTGAACTAGAGAGCGAGGACAAAATGACTTCGGTGCCAGAGCTGCGCTTTTACGTGTGGTCTCTTTGCAGTAATGCATAAACATTATACGGGTGTTAAAGACACTAGCTAGCTCTATATTGTGTAATCAATTAAAAATCATGCATTAGCCATTCTTTCCATTTTGTTTATGGCCAGCTATAACGAGTAATATATGAGTTAACTAAATGTTATGATTAGGTTAGGCCACTTATCTATACATGTGAAAGACAAGTTAGCAGTAGACGGATTTTAATTTAAAACTGCTCTATACTAAATACTTCATGAGAATTCCAATATTTCCCGCAGATAACGCAAGTGGGTGGCCAATCACATGGCTAATACTGCATGGTTATTCTTTCAGAATGGATTATGCACTTTTCTGATTTGAAAAAGCCATCGGCAAAAGAAAAAAAGTGCCGTTTCACTACAGGCACAAAATAATGCACCGGCCAGGTCATGTATTCAATTCTGCTGCAGCAGTGTCTGATATTAAACTTGCATCTTTCTTATTTTGATACATTTTGAAGTCCCACTAATTGCATTTAATTTAAGCATAGAAACATCCCTTAAGCAATTCTCACAAATCAGTTTGAATATGGTTCCGCATCAATTCATATTCCTCCCTCTAGACCAAGTCGTAGGCACACACATTCAGAGGGTTGAGAGATGAAATGAAAACAAATCGAATAAGATATGTTAACACGAATTTTATGCACACCAAACCCAAAAGTGTAGTACACACTAACACAAACGTTTATTTTTTATTTGTTTACAGGAAACAGTCAAGATAAGGAATTGCTTCATCTCTAATCCAGCCAGTTAATGCTAAGGGCAGTCCAGAAACAACCAAATAGAAACAATAATAATAATAATAATAATAATAAACCAGAACAGATAATATATCACTCAAATTAATTGAACTTAATGTAACATACAAACTGGATAGCACCAATGTCAAGCCTAGTAAACAAGGAGAGTAAACAGTCCAAATTGGCTACCTATTCCCAGTAAAGCAGGGCACCGTCTTTGGCCAGAGCCATGGGTCCTTAGTCCCAAAAGTGCACTACCTTTGGCCAGAGACTCCCAATTCCCTGTATAGTGCACTACTTTTGTCAGGGTCATTTCAGACAGACAGTCTATTGTCAGACACAGCCTCCAAGCAGGAGACTGTTCTTCATTTGAACTCTTTCTTCCTAAAGTGACAAGCGCACGCTACAGTGCTAAAAGCAGCCAGACCCGTCAGACTGTGACTCACCATGGCTCAGCCAACACCGTGACACACTATGACAGTATGTGATGTAATAAATTATCAAATAACTCCAAGAGTCTCAAAGTCAGGAGGTGTGGCCAATTACCATGTACCTGGAGGGGACTGTCTGTGGTATCAGTGTCTAGGACCTCATGCCAAGGCCTAAGTGTGTTCCTTCCCCTACAAGGCAGAGTGCTTGCGGTGGGACGTAGCCAGCCGTGATAAGTTTCCACATTTGAAGCAGCGCGAGTTGGAGTTGCCCTCCTTCCTAGGGATGTGCCAACACTGCAGACAGCGTACCTTGTACTTCTTATACCTGAGGAGTAAGTAGACATGGAGGAGAATAACAGGGGATATTCAATGGAGGTCGGAAGTTTACATACACCTTAGCCAAATAAATTTTAACTCAGTTTTTCACAATTCCTGACATTTAATCCTAGTAAAAATTCCCTGTCTTAGGTCAGTTAGGATCTTCGGCTTGCAAACCTCCCCCTTTTTCCTCCAAACATAACGATGGTCATTATGGCCAAACAGTCCCATTTTGTTTCATCAGACCAGAGGACATTTCTCCAAAAAGTACAATCTTTGTCCCCATGTGCAGTTGCAAACTGTAGTTTGGCTTTTTAATGGCGGTTTTGGAGCAGTGGCTTCTTCCTTGCTGAGCGGCCTTTCAGGTTATGCCAATATAGGACTTGTTTTACTGTGGATATAGATACTTTTGTACCTGTTTCCTCCAGCATCTTCACAAAGTCCTTTGCCGTTGTTCTGGGATTGATTTGCACTTTTCACACCAAAGTACATTAATCTCTAGGAGACAGAACGCGTCTCCTTCCTGATCAGTATGACGGCTGCGTGGTCCCATGATGTTTAGATTTGCGTACTATTGTTTGTACAGATGAACGTGGTACCTTCAGGCATTTGGAAATTGCTCCCAAGGATGAACCAGACTTGTGTAGGTCTACAAAAAAAAATCTGAGTTCTTGGCTGATTTCTTTTGATGTCAAGCAGAGGCACTGAGTTTGAAGGTAGGCCTTGAAATACATCCACAGGTACACCTCCAATTGACTCAAATTATGCCAATTAACCCATCAGAAGCTTCTAAAGCCATCACATCATTTTATGGAATTTTCCAATCTGTTTAAAAGGCACAGTCAACTTAGTATGTCAACTTCTGACCCACTGGAATTGTGATACAGTGAAATAATCTGTCTGTAAACAATTGTTGGAAAAAATGACTTGTGTCATGCACAAAGTAGATGTCCCAACAGACTTGCCAAAACTTTGGTTTGTTAACAAGAAATTTGTGGAGTGGTTGAAAAACGAGTTTTAATGACTTCAACCTAAGTGTATATAAACTTCCGACTTCAACTGTAGGTCACAGTGATTGATGGCCTTACGTGTCCTTCAAGTTCTAATTCTGCTCACATACAGGGTTATGCAATATTGTGGTCATCAAACCATCTACGTCACCGTTACCATTTACTATAACCACAGGGTCAGAGTTCATGGCCACGTGACCTGACCAGGAGAAACTCTGGGCCGTGACGATATGCTTGATAATGCACTGTATTTAACGAGACTCACCTTATTCCACAGGCGTTACACAGCGGGGTACCATCCTCAGCATCTCGCCACAGAGGAGTCTTCATGGTGCAGCAAGAGGCACAGATCTTATTCTCTGATGGGGAGGAGAAAGGAGTGGCTATCAGTACAAACAAACAGGCCTTGTGCCCTAATCCTCCTAAATATATGTTGTACAATAATGAAATGACATGTTTCCATGACTCAGTATGCGGCTTCTCTCTCATTCGGTTTTCTTTCTAGGTGCACGGTGAGTGGGAGTGCCAAAGCACAACCTGATCTCGCAACCCTGCCCTCAAACACTGTACACTACGTTACTCATTAAAGTCTTAGGATGTTTACACAGCCGTTTCCCAAAATACCTCCATTAAAACTCCCCCTCATCAAATGTATTCCACCTGTCTATGGTTCTAGTTAAAGTGTTTGGATTTGTGTTGTAATGGTACCCCCTCCTGGATTACGGGAGTAGAAATAGTTCTACACAAAACATACAGTCCCTGCAATTAACCTCTCATGAACTCTTTTTTCTAAGAGTGTAGTGTTCTGCCTATTTATACGGTGCTGGTATTGTTTTGTGCAGTAGTGGCGCCCGCTCCTGGTGAAGAGTGATAGAGATTGGTAATTCACTGGAGGAGGGGTCACTCTCTTCAGAGCTGCTGGTCCTCATGGAACTCTGGGATGAACGGGAACTGCCTGCTCTCAGTGACCTCCTGGTCGGACCACTAGAGAGCTCTTCACTAGGACACACACAAGTTTGTAGAGAACATTGTGAGATATTTTACAACAATATACCGCATAGGGAAATTTGTGACATTCATATAATACGTTCTATTACGGCAGCGCTAAATAATATAATACATGTTTTTGAGTTCTGGGGAGAAAGTGCAACGTGCAAAGTACTCTGACATCAACCATACCTGTACTTCTTGGAGGTGATGAGAAGGCGACACTGCTCCCTGCTGTCGTCCAGCTCCGTCTGCATCCGGAACGTCACTCCCTGGAAGTCTGGGTCTCCAACATCCACACTCCGGCTGGGACGGAGCTGCTTCCTGGGGGCCTTGGTGGACCTCCACATGGGGATAGACGGAGAGGGAGACTGGGGGGCTGCGGGGATAGTGTCCATGTCGTCCTCCAAGTCCTTGCACCTTTGGGTGAGGTCCAACGGAGAGTCTGTAATAATACTGGTATCTTGTACTGTGTCTGTGTCCTCTTCCATGGAGCTTTCGTTGAGCTCTGCTTTGACGCCTGCAATACTGCCATCTTGTACTGACTTTTCGTTCACATTCACAGACCCTGCTTCACTGTTCAATATGAGCAACATATTATAAGAGGAGTTTGGGGCTGGTGGCATGTCTTCCTTGGGGTCAAAGGTAAAACATATGTTTGAGTTGAAGTCCAGGGTCATGTTAAGGTTCAGCTCTTCTGGGCCTGGATGTAAGCATGTCATGGTGTCTACGGAGGGAGACGACAGACTTGCTGCATCCTTAATTGTAGCTACTTTGTGGACAAGCGTTTGCCCAAACAGGTTTATATATGACACAGACTGATGTTTAACTGACAGCCCGTCTTTTGCCTCAGGACGGACCTCCTTCACTGTGTTGTCGTCTTGGACTAAGGCACAGGGGACCTTTCTGCTTTCTTCACTCACAGACAATCCATCACCGTTAAGACAAAATGTGGCTCCTGTTTCTTTGTTCGTTACAACCTCAGAGTCTGAAGCTCCCACACCAGGTTTAGTTTTGTAGCTGCCATTGACATCCGGTGATGTCTGAGAACTGGTACCTGGACTTGTGGGTGAGCAATAACCACCTCCACCCAACTCCCCCATCTCTCCCCTGGACACGACATGCGGATGGGGAGAATCCCCTCTGGTACTGATTAGAGTGGGGCAGACAGGGACAGTGTTCTTACTGTACCCCACACCTTCAGGAGGATGATCGTCAGAGTCTATAGGAACCAACTGAGCCCTAGCGGAGGTTCCCTCTTGGTCATCTGACTGGAGGAGTCTCTCACACTGCATGTTGATCAGGCTCATCAACTCCCACGGACTGCTGCTACTATGACAGCTGGGCAGGACTGAGTTTGTATGTCTCCTACATTGTTCTAAGTCATCTTTTGGCTGGTTATGAAGGCTCATGAGGGAGGAATTGTGCTGAGGAGGAGAAGGTCTATGATCAGACACTTGATTCTTTTTAGACCTTTCATTTGATACAGGTAAAGTCTTAGGCTTTGAGTCTATGGAGCGGTTGTGGACAGGGGTGGGAGTTGCTAGCTTGGAGGCTTCTTGGATGAGGTAGAGGATAGTGGACTGGGTCACCTGAATAAAAATAAAAGAAAGAAGACTCAACCACACCCTGAGATAATATTGACCCACCTCAAGCACAGCACACACACCTGCAGGCCCTCCTGGGTGTCCGGATCTTCCATGGTCCCTTGGCTGCCTGGTCTGTAAATGGCTCCTGTGTTCATGTTGATGTGCCCATATTGTGGAAAGGAATCAATTGGAAAGTGTTTCCTATACTATTAAGTGACAATACAGGTTTGAATGTAAATACAATATGTTTTATTGTTAAAGTATAATTAAAGTTATCAGCTGAATACAGTACCAGTCAAAAGTTTGGACACACCTACTCATTCAAGGATTTTTCTTGATTTTTAATATTTTCTACATCGTAGAATAATTGTGAAAACATCAAAACTATGAAATAACACCTATGGAATAATGTAGTAACCAAAGGGTTAAACATATCAAAATATATTTTATATTTGAGAGTCATCAAATAGCCACCCTTTGCCTTGATGACAGCTTTGCACACTATTGGCAGTCTCTCAACCAGCCTCACAATGTAGTCACCTGGAATGCATTTCAATTAACAGGTGTGCCTTAAAAGTTAATTTCCGGAATTTATTTTGTTCTTAATGCTTTTGAGCTAATCAGTTGTGTTGTGACAAGGTAGGGTTGGTATACAGAAGCTTGCCCTATTTGGAAAAAGACCAAGTCCATATTACAGAAAAACAGCTAAAATAAGCAAAGAGAAACGACAGTCCATCATTACTTGAAGACATGAAGGCCAATATGGAAATGTTCAAGAACTTTGAAAGTTTCTTCAAGTGCAGTCACAAAACCATCAAGCATCATAATGAAACTGGCTCTCATGAGGACCGCCACATGAAAGACCCAGAGTTACCTCTGCTGCAGAGAATAAGCTCATTAGAGTTAACTGCACCTCAGATTGCAGACCAAATAAATGGTTCACAGCATTCAAGTCACAGACTCATCTCAACATCAACTGTTCAGAGGAGACTGCGTGAATCAGATTTTCATGGTGCTGCCAAGAAACCACTACTAAAGGCCACCAATAATAAGAAGACTTGCTTGGGCCAAGAAACACGAGCAATGGACATTAGACCGGTGGAAATCTGTTCTTAGGGCTGAGGAGTCCAAATTTGAGTTGTTTGGTTCCAACTGCCGTGTCTTTGAGACATAGACTAGGTTAAAAGGATGATCTCCGCTTGTGTGGTTCCCAACGTGAAGCATGGAGGAATAGGTGCTATGCTGGTGACACTGTCTGTGATTTATTTAGAATTCACAGCACACTTAACCAGCATGGCTACCACAGCATTCTGCAGTGATACACCATCCCATCTGGTTTGCACTTAGGGGTCTATTGTTTGTTTTTCCACAGGACAACGACACCCACCTCCAGGGTGTTTAAGGGCTATTTGACCAAGAAGTAGAGTGATGGAGTTCCACAAATTGAGATGTTTTGGGATGAGTCGGACCGCAGAGTGAAGGAAAAGCAGCCAACAAGTGCTCAACATATGTGGGAACTCCTTCAAGACTGTTGGAAAAGCATTCCTCATGAAGCATTCTCTCTGGTTGAAAGAATGCCAAGAGCAAAGCTGTCATCAAGGCAAAGGGTGGCTATTTGAAGAATTTCAAATATATTTTGATTTGTTTAAGACTTTTTGTGTTACTACATGATTCAGTGTCATTTCATAGTTTTGATGTCTTCACTTTATTCTACAATGTAGAAAATAGTAAAAAATAAACACTTGAATGACTAGGTGTTTAAAACTTTTTACCGGTAAACACACACACACTAAATAAAAACAAATACTTACAAATTACAATAAATGATTACACATGATAGTTGATTTCATTATACTATAATAATTCAAACTAAAAAGATTGTAAAGTAGCCTATTAGTACCCTACTACTCTTACTTCGAGAACAGTCTGAATTAGCTGTCAAAATCAAATTAGCTTCGTGAGCAGAGCTAGAATTAATTGCCCAACAAACCTTTAGCAAATAATGAGTAAGCCTACAATGACATTATCTAACACGATATAGCCTGATGCACACTTACTTTGTCAAATTGTATGAATTTCTCCTCAAAACGTAATCATCTGCATTCTACTATTTGATTAACGTGCTGAATGAGGATGACACATCTTGCTCGAGCTCACTGCTCAGTCTGAGGGCACACTGAGGCCGTGCGTTTGAATACGAACTTTTCTGCCACACAATATCTCCACATCCTACCTTAGAAAATGTCAATTATTTAAATAAAAAAATCGAATTATGAGATCCCTGTGATCGATCGGATTAAATAGTTATTGAAACTATCGAGTTCAATCGTTTGATTATGTAATGTCCTGATCACGTTGGTGATCCCGGTTGTCTCTTACCAAGGCGATCAGGGCCAACATGCAGACCCTTGGTTTTCTCACTGAATCCGTCTTGAGAGAGATGACAAGTTATTTCCCTCAATTTGATCACTAGCTTCAGGAAATTGATAGTCACGTTACCGCAATGCATTTGTTGTTGGGCCTACAGGATGCCACAGATGTCTGTGATTGAAGTTGATTGACCTGCATAAACACATAAAAGTGTGGGTTGAGTGATTTGCGTTCTGGATTTTCCCGAATTGTCGGCCTTGTGGCGCCTCGGTTTCTTCTGTATATATATAAAACGTTTTTACATACAGGTAAATAGGCTAGTAATGCTTTGTACGAATAGTCATCCATTAAAAAACACGAAGTGAGGTTCTTGGTATAAATTGTAGGTCTACTGTTGAGTTTGACTAGCGATGCTTTATCTTGAACCATTTAAAATGATCTCCCACACAAAACAAATACAATGTATCAGTATTTAGCAGTGACACATTGTCTGTTTAGAAAGGCAGCTCAATTCTGATCATTTTTCGCTAATTGTTGTTTTGACCCATCAGATCAGCTCGGGAAAAGATCCGTGATGGGTCAAAAGACCAATGATGTGAATTGGGCTGCCTAAACGCAGCCATTTTAGCAGTGGTATTCAAAGTCAGTCCTCAAAGGGCCAGAGGTGGTTTTCTTGACCCTTGTATGATATTGCTAATTGGTCGATTATGCAATTGGTTTCCATTTCCTGGGTTTTGAGGATTTAAACTGCTCTCAAGGACTGGTGTTGAATACTGCACTTGTGGTGTTCAATTGCCTTCAGTGTGGTTTTTAAAAAGCATAGGGCTTAAGACAGACTAGTACAAACTTTTGGTATTTTTATTGCACAAATCTAAAATAGACTTGCAAATTTGAGATATACCATATATACATAATACACCTACACGTCTTGTGCGTATGACAGACACATTAATTACAGTACAAGTGAAAGCATTCCAGGTTCATAAAGGAGCCAACTAATACTGGATACAGGTGTTTTTGATGGACAGTTATGAGACTAACGGTGAATTGACAAGGCAAATCATTACTGGGTATGGATGGACAGAAACAGAAATGACTTTGGAATTGGACAAAATGAATCTGTCAGTTTAAAATGGTTTAGGCTGCATTTTGACCAATCAGATCAGCTTTGATGTGCAAAGATCTGTGATTGGAAAAAAATATCAAAATGAGGCTGCCTGTGTGAACGCAGTCCAAGTATCTCCTTGGCATCATTAGTTATCTAACAGATTCAACCCTTTCCATTCCAATCGATCTCAAGCTGCCCTCTGCTTACAAAACACACTGCAAAAGTGCTACATCAGAGACGATTAATGATTCCTGACAGGCTTGATGTAGGGAAAGGGCTTTCAGTGTTATGGATGGGCTTGTTACGGTCTTGACTAGTCACCACACACCCACAACAGTAAAATTCCTAGAAACTGTCCCAAGGTAGATATAATGGTGAAAGCCATGTATACGTACACATAACATCCTGTTCATTAGCTGTATGCGAGTGCTGTTATTGTAGAGACAAGACTATTTGGAAGCTCCACCTGAGATGTGTATGTTGACCTTTGTAAATGAGTTGTAACATGGAATGTTCTATTCAAGGACACAAAGTTATTTGCGTAGCAATGACAACAGGCCTTTCTGAAATGCTGACTCCGGTTACTATGAAACATAGAACTGTCTGTGACATTGTACGGTTTGATAGACATCTCAATCTTGGCCTGAGAACTCTTCTATACACATGACATATTTATACATGAATGCTGAAAACCATCTAACTCTTCCACAATCAGCATTACTTTCAGTGTGAGCCATATACAACACACTTCAGAGGCTGCGTTTACACAGGCAGCCCAATTCTGATATTTTTTCCACTAATTGGTCTTTTGACCAATCCCATCAGGGGCGCTGTCTAAATGCAGCCAGTGACTCGTATATAGCTGTTGTCTACGGTCACAGTCATGTGGATATGTAAGAGCATTCTTGACTTGGGAGGGAACCTTCAAGCGACTCTCTCTCTTACGACTCAGTCCTGAGGGGCCGTGTTCCAACATCCATACTAGCATACTACTTAGAATGCATGCCCAATACGTTGCTTCACACTAAGTAGGGTGCTAGTGTAGAGTGTAAACATCCATACTACTTTAGCATCCATGCCCAATACATTGCTTCACACTAAGTAGGGTGCTAGTGTGTAGTATCCTCAGTGTGGTTTGGGAACATGGCCGTCCACGTAGAAGTTCCTGGTGACCTTAGGCAGGGTAAGCTCGATGCCCTCCAGCTCCTGGGTGAGGATGATCTGACAGCCAAGTCTGGAGTTCTCCTGTAGCGCTGGGGCCATGTCCAGCATGTCATCCTCTCTGGGATGAGAAGAATCAAATTGAAGCCATTGATTTGCATTGCATTATAAGAGTCTTGTTGACAATTAAAAAGTTTTGTTTTTTATAGTATGCGTTTGACAGGGGCAATGTACAACCATAAGACGTGCAATGACATGAGCTCTCATGGACTATGGCATATCTTATAATAAAACAATCTCATACCTTTCGTCAGGCTCTGGCAGCTTGTCGACATGGTCTCTGTTCACATACACGTGGCACGTTGAGCAAGCTAGTGATGCCTCGCAAGCTCCTTAAAATCACACATGGACAGGAAGAAAGAAACAAGATGTAAGTGTGGCTCCCAGGCGCAGCGGTCTAATGCAGTGCGTCTCAGTGATAGAAGCGTCACTACAGACACCCTGGTTTGAATCCAGGCTGTATCACAACCGGCTGTGATTGGGAATCCCATAGAGCGGTGCACAATTGGCCCAGCGCCGTCCGGGTTTGGCCGGTGTAGGCCATCATTCTAAAATAAGAATTTGACTTGCCTAGTTAAATAAAATAAAAAATAGTTTTCATGAATACAATAATGGAGAAATCAATCACCAACTTTTGACCTGAATTCTCTCAGGACGTCATCACAAACCCTATTAGCACTCACCTTCCAGTTCAATGTTGTGCCTATGGGCCAGGTACATTGCATTGTCTCCCACTTTGGCCTTCACTGGAATCCTCTGTCCTGATCTATCTATGTACACCACATTCACCCTAAGAGCAGGCCAAAAACAACAATATTAAAAACTCATAGTTCACAAATGACAATGCAAGTGATAAATGCATGATGCACTCAAATGACATTAAGGAAAATCAGTACCAAAGTATGTGTATATCCCCTTGAGTTTGTCTGCATAAGGGTTAGGGTTACTAACCTGACCATGTATGTACTGTAATGGAGTGAAAATTGCAAATACATAAATAGCTAACAATCAATTAGCTAGCTAAATGATGCACTGGCAAAGTAGTTACTTACACCTCTTCTTTTGGGTCTTCTGCACTTGCACCCGCCTCACTTTGGTACAGACCTTCACAAAGAAAAAATAAAGACATCGTTGACATTCAGTTCCATATCCTCTTACGGGTTGTCTGACTTACAGTACGACTTTGAGACCAACTTCGTTACAGGGAATTTGCAGCTTTGGAGATTAGTTACACAACTTATCAAAACATTCTTAGCAACAGATGCCTTTGGGACTCCCAATCCCCAGTCACGGCCAGTTGTGATACAGCCTGGAATCGAACCAGGGTGTCTGTAGTGACACCTCAAGCATCGAAATGCAGTGCCCTAGACCACTGCGCCACTCGGGATCCTTACTAATAGTACCTAGTTAGGATGGTCGTAGACATAACTAACTTGTTAGCAGCTGTCCAGCACTAAATTGATATAAATGAATTGGTTTCATGGAAGCTGAACAATTAGCTAACGTTAGATAGCAATCCAAGTGTAGCTGCGATAGTTAGCAACCGATCAACTCACCTTTGGATGTCTGCAAGTGTCGGTTCAACGTCCGAAAACGATCAACATTCGACGAACGAGCTATACCATTCAAATAACTATTCAACCTGTTGAAAGGACATGTGCTACAATCTGGTATAACTCTAGAAAGTCTCAAAGTCAGCCCCACGCTCGACCGAACTCCAGCGGTGACCGCCATGATTATGTTTTGATCACGTGAACGAAAGCAGCCAATAAAAAAGTTGCAATGACATACGCATGTTTGGACTGTCTTCGGTTATTTGAGCGGCAGAGCGCGCTGTTGCAACACACATTTATCGAACAAAACCATTTTTAGTCTGACTTGTCTAAAATGCCTTTATTACAAATTCTATACATAAAAAAATATATATATTTTTTTTTTATCTCAGTCTTTGTGTACCAACAATTCTCGTATGCAATGTCTGTATATCTGTAATGTCTGTATATCTGTCATGTCTGTATATAATTTTAAATACATTTTAAAAATATCAAAGAACAACTAGGTTACTTTATCCTATGTGGATGTACCCCCAAGGAGTGCACATACTGATACCTTCATTAATGTTAACGAATGAAATATGAAATACTTGCAAGCCTCAAATTCGAGCTCTATTGTTTTATGTAGTTGGGGTTTTATGGGTACAAACAACATTGTCCTTTTCAGTTCAGCTTGAATATTATTATTTATTTTTTAATGAAACATACGTTGAGTTAGGCCTAGCCATGCGTGTGTAGGGGTGGTCACAGACACATATTAGAGACACATATTTCCATCAGATAACACAGATCCACAAAGAATTTGAAAACAAACCCAATTTTGATAAACTCCCATATCTACCAGGTGAAACACCACAGTGTGCCATCACAGTAGCAATATTTGTGACCTGTTACCACAAGAAAAGGGCTACCAGTGAAGAACAAACACCATTGTAAATACAACCCAGGTGTATGTTCATTTATTTTCCCTTTTGTTCTTGAACTATTTGCACATCGTTACAACACTGTATACACAGATAATATGACATTTGAAATGCCTTTATTCTTTTGGAACTTCTGTGAGTGTAATGTTAACTGTACATTTTTATTGTTTATTTCACTTTTGTTTATTATATATTTCACTTGCTCTGGCAATGTTAACATATTCTTCCCATGCCAATGAAGCCCTTGAATTGAATTGACACTTTTAAGGAGATGGGAAACTCGATTGGAATCGTATTAACGACCATTGTGTACAGTGCCCATACATCGTCAATGGGCTGCCTGGGCGATTCTAGGACAGGGAAATCAAACCAAATCAAATTTTATTTGTCACACATGGTTAGCAGGTGTTAATGCGAGTGTAGCGAAATGCTTGTGCTTCTAGTTCCGGCCATGCAGTAATATCTAACAAGTAATCTAACCTAACAATTTCACAACAACTACCTTATACACACAAGTGTAAAGGAATCAATAAGAATATGTACATAAAAATATATGAATGAGTGATGGCCGAACGGCATAGGCAAGATGCAGTAGATGGTATAGAGTACAGTATATACATATGAGATGAGTAATGTAGGGTATGTAAACATTATATAAAGTGGCATTGGGGTGGCAGGGTAGCCTAGTGGTTAGAGTGTTGGGCTAGTAACTGGAAGATTGCAAGTTCAAATCCCTAAGCTGACAAGGTACAAATCTGTCATTCTGCCCCTGAACAGGCAGTTAACCCACTGTTCCTAGGCTGTCATTGAAAATAAGAATTTGTTTTTAACTGACTTGCCTAGTTAAATAAAGGTTAAAACTATTGAAAAAAGTGGCTAGTGATACTGTTATTACATCAATATTTCCATTATTAAAGTGGCTAGGGTTGAGTCAGTATGTTGGCAGCAGCCACTCATTGTTAGTGATGGATGTTTAACAGTCTGATGGTCTTGAGATAGAAGCTGTTTTTCAGTCTCCCGGTCCCCGCTTTGATGCACCTGTACTGACCTCGCCTTCTGGATGATAGCAGGGTGAACAGGCAGTGGCTCGGGTGGTTGTTGTCCTTGATGATCTTTTTGGCCTTCATGTGATATCGGGTGGTGTAGGTGTCCTGGAGGGCAGGTAGTTTGCCCCCGGTGATGCGTTGTGCAGACCTCACTAACCTCTGGAGAGCCTTACGGTTATGGGCGGAGCAGTTTCCGTACCAGGCGGTGATACAGTGATCGTACCAGTGATCGAAGCAATCTTGGAAGCGTGGAATCCGATTGGTCGGACCAGCGTTGAACAGACCTGAGCTCGGGTGCTTCCTGTTTTAGTTTCTGTCTATAGACAGGGGGCAACGAAATGGGGTCGACAGGATGCTCTCGATTGTGCATCTGTAAAAGTTCGTGAGTGTTTTTGGTGACAAGCCACATTTCTTCAGCCTCCTGAGATTGAAGAGGCGCTGCTGCACCTTCTTCACCACGTTGTCTGTGTGGGTGGACCATTTCAGTTTGTCCGTGATGTGTACGCCGAGGAATTTAAAACTTTCCACTACTGTCCCGTCGATGTGGATAGGGGGCTGCTCCCTCTGCTGTTTCCTGAAGTCTACAATCATCTCCTTTGTTTTGTTGACATTGAGTGTGAGGTTATTTTCCTGACACCACACTCCGAGGGCCCTCACCTCCTCCCTGTAGGCCGCCTCGTCGTTGTTGGTAATCAAGCCCATCACTGTAGTGTCGTCTGCAAACTTGATGATTGAGTTGGAGGCATGCATGGCCACGCAGTCGTGGGTGAACAGGGAGTACAGGAGAGGGCTGAGAACGCACCCTTGTGGGGCCCCAGTGTTGAGGGTCAGCGGGGTGGAGATCACCACCTGGGTGCGGCCCGTCAGGAAGTCCAGGACCCAGTTGCACAGGGCGGGGTTGAGACCCAGGGTCTCGAGCTTAATGACGAGTTTGGAGGGGACTATGGTGTTAAATGCTGAGCTGTAGTCGATGAACAGCATTCTTACATAGGTATTCCTCTTGTCCAGATGGGTTAGGGCAGTGTGCAGTGTGATTGCGATTGCGTCATCTGTGGACCTATTGGGTCGGTAAACAAATTGGGTGTCAGGTAGGGTGGAGGTGATATGGTCCTTGACTAGTCTCTCAAAGCACTGCATGATGACGGAAGTGAGTGCTACGGGGCGGTAGTCATTTTGCTCAGTTACCTTAGATTTCTTGGGAATAGGAACAATGGTGGCCCTCTTGAAGCATGTGGAAATAGCAGACTGGGATAGGGATTGATTGAATATGTCCGTAAACACAACAGCCAGCTGGTATGCGCATGCTCTGAGGACGCGGCTGGGGATGCCGTCTGGGTCTGCAGCCTTGCGAGGGCTAACACGTTTTAATGTTTTACTCACGTTGGCTGCAGTGAAGGAGAGCCCACAGGTTTTGGTAGCGGGCTGTGTCAGTGGCACTGTATTGTCCTCAAAGCGGGCAAAGAAGTTGTTTAGTCTGTCTGGGAGCAAGACATCGTGGTCCGCGACTGGGCTGGTTTTTCTTTTGTAGTCCGTGATTGACTGTAGACCCTGCCACATACCTCTCGTGTCTGACCTGCTGAATTGCAACTCTACTTTGTCTCTATACTGACGCTTAGCTTGTTTGATTGCCTTGCGGAGGGAATAGCTACACTGTTTGTATTTGGTCATGTTTCCGGTCACCTTGCCCTGGTTAAAGCAGTGGTTCACACTTTCAGATTTGCTCGAATGCTGCCATCAATCCACGGTTTCTGGTTGGGGAATGTTTTAATAGATGCTGTGGGTACAACATCACCGATGCACTTGCTAATAAACTCGCTCACCGAATCAGCGTATTCATCAATGTTGTTGTTCGACATTATGAGGAACATATCCCAGTCCACGTGATCGAAGCAATCTTGGAAGCGTGGTTAGTCGGACCAGCGTTGAACTAACCTGAGCTCGGGTGCTTCCTGTTTTAGTTTCGGTCTATAGGCAGGGGGCAACAAAATGGAGTCGTGGTCAGCTTTTCCGGAAGGAGGGCGGGGGAGGGCCTTATATGCGTTGTGGAATTTAGAACAACAATGATCCAGGGTTTTGCCAGCCCGGGTTGTGCAATTGATATGCTGCTAGAATTTAGGAAACCTTGTTTTCAGATTAGCCCTGTTAAAATCCCCAGCTACAATAAATGCGACCTCAGGATATATGGTTTCCAGTTTACATAGTCGAATGAAGTTCTTTCAGGGCCGTCGATGTGTCTGCTTGGGGCGGAATATACGCGACTTTGATTATGATTGAAGAGAATTCTCTTGGTAGATAATGCGGTCGGCATTTGATTTGTGAGGAATTCAATGTCAGGTGAACAAAATAACTTGAGTTCCTGTATGTTGTTATGATCACACCACATCATAAGGCATACACCCCCGCCCTTCTTCTTACCAAAGAAATGCTTGTTTCTGTCGGCAAGATGCGTGAAGAAACCAGCTGGCTGTACCGATTCCGATAGCGTGTCTCGAGTGAGCCCTGTTGCCGTGAAACAAAGAATGTTACAGTCTCTGATTTCTCTCTGGAAGGCTCTTGCTCGGCTCAACTCTTGCTCGGATTTCATCTACCTTGTTGTCAAGAGACTGGACATTGGCGAGTAGTATGCTCGGGAGCGGTGCGCGATGTGCCCGTATACGGAGCCTGACCAGAAGACCGCCCCGTCTGCCCATTCTACGGCGCCGTTGTTTTGGGTTGCCGGCTGGGATCTGATCCATTGTCCTGGGTGGTGGGCCAAACAGAGGATCCGCTTCGGGAAAGTCGTATTTCTGGTCGTAATGTTTTTGAGTTGACTTTTCTCTTATATCCAATAGTTCCTCCCGACTGTATGTAATAAAACCTAAGATTTCCTGGGGTAACAATGTAAGAAATAACACATTAAAAAAACAAAATACTGCATTGTTTCCTAGGAACGCGAAGCGAGGTGGCCATCTCTATCGGCACTGGAAGTTTGGAGACCTCTCCTTCAAGCAGTGAGTAGGAGGCTGTCAACCGGTGACTGAAACTCGGTGGTGAAGTTGGATTGTTTGCTAAAATGGATGACGAGGAGGAGACCTGGCTGACGACTGTGGCACGTTTTGGGAGCATGGCGAGGCCAGAGATGGAACAGAAGAATAAGGCCATCAGTGGGTGTTCTTTCTGCAAGCAGTACAGCAGATGAAGGAGCGGCATGAGCGTGGTGAACAGATTTGACAGAGAGGAAGAAGGAGAAGAGCCGAGTGTAGTGGGAAGATGTGTGTTGAGGAAGAATGGCACCAAGTACAAACCCTATTCTGCTGTCTGTGATAGCTCTGATGGCTCAGAAATGGAACCTGATGATTTCCCAGCTAGCACAGTGGATCTGGGACGATTTCGGCTGAGAGTCAGACTCGGCCGACGTCTGGGCCGCCTTCGACAGTAATACTTATGGCTAGGTTGCAGGAATTGATCTCGGGCCGATTCTGGTGTGAGTTATCTGGCCCAAATGTATTACTTGGGGCTTGTGCCGAATCCGGCGAGAGTTATCTGGCCCAAATGTATTACTTGGGGCTCCGGCAGATTGGGGCTACTCTCTCTTTATTTATTTTTCCATATTTTGTTATTGTTTCTGTGATCCAAAAATACAATTAACATTTAAATAAAACTCTTTAAGAGTCCTGTTTAAGTAGTATTTTAGAATTTTGATACTTTGTGCAAGGCAATTGATAAGCATTAAAACTTTGTTGATGAATCCTCCCGAGTGGCGCAGCATTCTAAGATCGCAGTAACTGTTACTACAGATTCTGGTTCAATGCCTGTGCATCCTTTAGAATTATCTGGATTTCTGCATAGTTGGTCATAAAATTAGATCTGATCTTCATCTAAATCACAAACACAGTGTGCCTAAACTAATAACACACAAAGTACTGTATTTTTCTTGTCTATATTGAATACATCGTTTAAACATTCACAGTGTAGGTTGGGAAAAGTATGCGAACCCCTAGGCTAATGACTTCTCCGAAACCTAATTGGCATCAGGAGTCAGTTAATGTGGAGTCCAAACAACGAGACGAGATTGGAGATGTTGGTTGGAGCTGCCCTGCCCTTTAAAAACACTAACAAAATATGAGCTTGATATTCACAAGAAACATTGCCTGATGTGAAACATGCCTTGAACAAAAGAGATCTCAGAAGACCCAAGATTAAGAAATGTTGACATGCATAAAGCTGGAACAGGTTACAAAAGTATCGCTAAAAGCCTTGATCAGTCCACCATAAGACAAATTGTCTATAAATGGAGAAAGTTCAGCACTGTTGCAACTTTCCCTAGGAGTGGCGTCCTGCGAAGATGACTGCAAGAGCACAGAGCAGAATGCTCATTGAGGTTAAGAAGAATGGGACATGGTAACATCTCTGTTGACGAGTCTAAGATACGTTTAACAATAAACAAGAATGGTGTTCATGGGAGGACACCACGGAAAACGCCACTGCTGTCCAAAAAAAAAACATTGCTGCACATCTGAAGTTTGCAAAAGAGCATCTGGATGTTCCACAGTGTTACTGGTAAAATATTTTGTGGACAGATGAAACTAAAGTTGAGTTGTTTGGAGGGAAGGAACACACAACACTATGTGTGGAGAAAAAAAGGTACAGCACACCAACATCAAAACCTCATCCCAACTGTAAAGTATAGTGAAGGGAGCATCATGGTTTGGGGCTGCTTTGCTGCCTCAGGGCCTGGACACCTTGCTATCATCAATGGAAAAATGAATTCCCAAGTTTATCAAGACATTTTGCAGGAGAATGTGTGGATCTGTCTTCCAATTGAAACTCAACAGAAGCTGGGTGATGCAACAGGACAACGACCCAAAACAAAGAAGTAAATCAACAACAGAATGGCTTCAACAGAAGAACATAAGCCTTCTGGAGTGGTCCAGTCAGAGTCCTGACCTCAACCCGATTGAGATGCTGTGGCATGACATCAAGAGAGCGCTTCACACCAGACATCCTAAGAATATTGCTGAACTGAAACAGTTTTGTAAAAAGGAATGGTCCAAAATTCCTCCTGACCGTTGTGCAGGTCTGATCCGCAACTACAGAAAACGTTTTGGTTGAGGATATTATTGCCATGGAGGGTCAACCAGTTATTAAATCCAAGGGTTCACATACTTTTCCAACCCTGCACTGTGAATGTTTACACAGTGTGTACAATAAAGACATGAAAATGTAAAATTGTTTGTGGGTTATTAGTTTAAGCAGACTGTGTTTGTCTATTGTTGTGACTTAGATGAAGATCAGATCACATTTTTTGACCAGTTTATGCAGAAGTCCAGGTAATTCCAAAGGGTTCACATACTTTTTCTTGCCACTGTAGATGTTAGTTGGTGTTGCATTTTTTGAATTTTGTATCACAAAATGTAGGCTATGTGATCGACCACACACTACCCCACAGTAGGTGGCGGCATGCACAAACAAAATGTGCAAACGCCATGATACAAAATAAGAAGAAAAGTGACTGGGAGTCAATTGGGCGCTAGCTCATAAAAACAACATTAGCATGAATTTTGTGAACAAGAAGATGTGAGATAATTAACTTGTTCTATGAAATATCGTATAGCTTTGGAATCATGATATTATGTACTTTCAAGGAAAATAGACTCATACCCTGACTTTGAGAAGGAATTGCATGATGATTAGCTTACCAACTACGTGACGCAGCATGATAACGTGAACGTGATTGGTCTACAGTCTGCTGGGTGGGGCGTTGTACGTCTCTCCATTCATTTCCCAATGGGATTTCTATCTCCTACTTTCTCTAATATCTCTGGCAAGGGCCTATCTGATCCAGGCAGGCAGTGAGGGGGACTGTGTTTGACTGAGGTCACTGGACGATGAAGAGACAAAGATTATGTTTTGACTGGAGTCTAGAGGTGGGGTCCTAAACTCTCCTTCTGCACACTGGGACGCAATGCACACACACACACACACACACACACACACACACACACACACACACACACACACACACACACACACACACACACACACACACACACACACACACACACACACACACACACACACACACACACACACACACACACACACACACACACACACACACACACTCACTCCTCTACTGCCCCCTGGCCAATTCAACAGTCTCAGGGGTAAACATCTTCAGCCTTGAAATGTCCATTCGAGACATGACTAACAAAAATACGGAAGCTTTCATGGCAGTAAAAACTCCACAGTGGGGTGTTCTTGTTGACATGTGAGATGTGATATACATCCCCATAAAACGAGTCATTCCTCTAGTGTAAGAAGTCTGGTGCTTTATCATGATCTGTCCATAGGCCTCAAGACGGCCTTAAACCTAGAGTAATATACATTACAGGCCCCAAGTCAGTCTTAAACCTACAGTAATATACATTACAGGCCCCAAGTCAGTCTTAAACCTAGAGTAATATACATTACAGGCCCCAAGTCAGTCTTAAACCTAGAGTAATATACATTACAGGCCCCAAGTCAGTCTTAAACCTAGAGTAATATACATTACAGGCCCCAAGTCAGTCTTAAACCTACAGTAATATACATTACAGGCCCCAAGTCAGTCTTAAACCTAGAGTAATATACATTACAGGCCCCAAGTCAGTCTTAAACCTAGAGTAATATACATTACAGGCCCCAAGTCAGTCTTAAACCTAGAGTAATATACTTTACAGGCCCCAAGTCAGTCTTAAACGAGAGTAATATACATTACAGGCCCCAAGTCAGTCTTAAATCTAGAGTAATATACATTACAGGCCCCAAGTCAGTCTTAAACGTAGAGTATTATACAGTACAGACCCCAAGTCAGTCTTAAACCTAGAGTAATATACAGTACAGACCCCAAGTCAGTCTTAAACCTCACGTAATATACATTACAGGCCCCAAGTCAGTCTTAAGCGTAAAGTAATATACAGCACAGACCCCAAGTCAGTCTTAAACCTAGAGTAATATACATTACAGGCCCCAAGTCAGTCTTAACGTAGAGTAATATACAGCACAGACCCCAAGTCAGTCTTAAACATAGAGTAATATACAGCACAGGCCCCAAGTCAGTCTTAAACCTAGAGTAATATACAGTACAGACCCCAAGTCAGTCTTAAACCTCACGTAATATACATTACAGGCCCCAAGTCAGTCTTAAACCAAGAGTAATATACAGTACAGACCTCAAGTCAGTATTAAACCTAGGGTAATATACAGTAACAGCCCCAATATGGCTGTATAGAGTTCCTCTACTGTGAGTGTGTCGGGTCACTATAAAATATCATAGAGTTAGTTCTTTCGTCTTCTATGAGTCTTAAGGAAAGGTCTTTAGTCAGTCAAGGTCGCCGGGGCCTAAGTAAGGGTGGGCGACTTCAGCTCTGATGGCTAGCTTGGTTCCTCTTCCTGTTCATTCATCCTTCAACCACATAGAGCAGGCCTAAAAGTAGAGGCCCAAAACATGGTCAAAGACTCCAGTCACCCAAGTAATAGACTGTTCTCTCTGCTACCGCACGGCAAGCGGTACTGGAGCGCCAAGTCTTGGACCAAAAGGCTCCTTAACAGCTTCCACCCCGAAGCCATAAGACTGCTGAACAATGAATCAAATGGCCATCCGGACTATTTACATTGAACCCCCCCCCTCGACTAACCTGTACCCCCTCACTTTGACTCAGTACTGGTACTCCCTGTATATAACCTCGTTATTGTTATGTCATTTTCTTGTGTTCCTTTTTTATTTGATTTTTTTTACTTTAGTAAAGTCTATTTCTTGAACTGCATTGTTGGTTAAGGGCTTGTCAGTAAGCATTTCATGGTAAGGCCCTGGTGGCGAAACTGCCGACATGGGACTCTGCTGACAAACACAAAAACACACACAGATATTTACACTCACTCCATTATGTTCATACACAGATGATCAAGGACAAACAGACAAGATGACCACAAGCCTACCTGCTGTATAGCTCAATCATGTGCAGCTGAAGTATTTGAAATATTTGAAATACTATATATACCCATACTATATATACACCCAGGTCTGATCCTGAAGTGTGTGTGTGTGTGTGTGTTTGTGTGTTTGTGTTTGTGTGTGTGTGTGTGTGTGTGTGTGTGTGTGTGTGTGTGTGTGTGTGTGTGTGTGTGTGTGTGTGTGTGTGTGTGTGTGTGTTTGTGTGTGTTTCTGTGTGTTTGTGTGTGTTTGTGTGTGTGTGTGTTTGAGTGAGTGCCAAAAGTCCTCACAAGAATAGTGAACCGTAAAAATTAGGGGGATGAACATTAACTGTCTCTCAGTTAATGTTAGGATCCAGGGAGTCTTCACCTGTGTGCCTGTGGATTCCATTAGGGACCAGGAAGTGTCCCATCCCGGTGCATCCTTGAGCCCTCAGGTCGTCAGCTGCGGCTCTGTAAGGGTGTGGTGGGTGGAGGACTGTTAAACTGTTACACACATGACCTGCAGATGAAATGGTCTCTAGCTGCGAGCCTGTCCCCTCTTGCCATTCTTGTGGTGACTTGAGTGTGTGTGTGTGTGTGTGTGTGTGTGTGTGTGTGTGTGTGTGTGTGTGTGTGTGTGTGTGTGTGTGTGTGTGTGTGTGTGTGTGTGTGTGTGTGTGTGTGTGTGTGTGAGCGCATAAGTGTGTCAATATTATCTCAGCTCTACCCTTGGTTTCTAAGCATTGGGTTGAATATCCTCCGATGGGAAAGCCATGCTTGTCTTACTTCAAGCTCACACACACACGCTCACACACAGACAAACTCGCACACACGCTCACACACAGACAAACTCGCACACACGCTCACACACAGACAAACTCGCACACACGCTCACACACCAGTGGACATTCTCCTCCTCTCTCTCCCCAGAGGCAGGCCTGGGTTTACCTTTCCTCCTCAGCGGTGGCCTGGGCATGTTAGGTTAGTGGAGTCGTCATGCTCCTCTGGAACTCCCCTCTGAGAAGTCTCCAGTTCTGCCTATGGCTGTGTTCTGATACTCTGATATTCCCAGGTCTTTCCACCCAGAACAGGCCGTCGGGGACAGAGTTATATGTTAGGTGACTCTTCCTATGGGTTTCTCTACACGTGACCAATACAACTTAAAACGTGATACTCTATACACTCGATCATGGTTGGTGTGTGTGTGCGTGCGTGCACGTGCGCGCCTGTGTGTGTGTGTGTGTGTTTGTGCATGTGTTTTCGAAGAATTTGAATATTCAAATATCTTCTAATGATATTATGGTCATCCACACCACTTTGCATCATCCTGTCATCCTGGGATATTTGATGGCCTCTACAAGAGTGTGTTGGCTAAAGGGCAGGTCAGAACACGTCTTCTGAACACCATATTTCATGTCGTCTCATCTCATCGTTATCTCATGTTTGCAGCTGCTCTGTGTCTGCCTGAGTGAATGTAGACTTGTGCAAGACAAGCAGTATCGGGACTCCTTTCTCTTTCAGGTCGTTCAGATGACACACAAACCTCAACCGGTCCAAGCTACGTAAGTAATAAAGAACAGGTTACTATGTGCCCCTATGCCCTGAAAGCCTGTGAAATTAAACGGAAAATTATGGAACAGAGGATTTTGGTGAGTAGCCTATCGGTTAAGAACATCGGGCCAGTAACCAAAAGGTTGCTGGTTCGAATCCCAGAGCCGAGGTGAAACATCTCACATCTGTGAGCCGAGGTGAAACATCTGTTGATGTTCCCTTGAGCAAGGCACTTAACCCTAATATCTCCTGTAAGTCACTCTGGATAACAGCATCTGCAAATGACAAATAAATAAATAAATGTAAACTACATTTAGTTTATAGCAACATTCTTACCAACTGAGGCACATGGACCACAGCTCTGCTAACCCACGACTTCAGTAGTCAGGGTTATGCTTGGTTTGTCTGTGGTTTGTTTGTTGTTTGTGAGTCGTTGGTGTGCTACCAGTGTCTGGCCAAGTAATAGACAGTATTGACAGTATGACTGTTGACCTTTTGAAACGGTTAACCTTTGACCTTTCAACCTGAGATAGAGAAACAGAGGGGTGACAGGGTTGTATAACAAATCATTTCAAAGACCACAACACATCAAGGAAGCCATCGCTCAGTCCTGATGGTGTTTGTTTTCTATAATCTTTGGAGAAACACATTTAAAAACATATTCATCAATATCAAATTGATGAACCTTTTTGTTTCATGTTGTTGGATTCAATTGAAGTACTTATAACTTTGCCTGAGACGGGTGTAATCATTAAACAGAACTTTAAATGAACCCTAATTAACATACCTATATCAATAAATGCATCCATTGAACAATCCTACTACAATATATTCCAACATGCCAATCACAGAAAGCCACAGCATTCCAAGTTGCCATGGTAGACTGACCTGTCAATCACTTTACACAGTCTGACACACAGAACACAGATACACCCTGGGAGTATCAGCCAGCCCAGGGCCCTCCCCTGTTGTCATGACAGCAGGATGATTGATGGTCTCTCTGGGGAGTGGAGAGGAGCGGCTTGGGGACCGGATATCTTTGTAATGTTGATAGGTGGGGGCGATGATAACTTAGTGGAGTTGGAGGGGTGATGAGTTGGGGTTTTGGGGGTGTATAGGGAGTGGGGGTCTGGTCTCGATCTGTTTCAGGGACGTTTGGTAACCCCAGGTGAGCTGGTGAGTTTAAGGTGGGGAGGAAGGGGGGTTATATTTTGATCTGTCTCAGGGACTTTCCGTGACCCCTAGTTGAGGTGGTGAGTTTGGGGGAGTTATGGGGAGTGAGGGGGTTATGTCTTGATCTGTTTGCAGGGACGTTTGGTGACCCCAGTTAACCTAGTCTGACTAGTCAAGGTTCAGACTGGAGGCCTGTGAGACATTGGATAGAAAGTTCCATAGGGATTACAACGTGTTAACCCCATGATGACCTGGGTCCTGTTTTACTTCACATGTGGCTGTACTCTACGAGTATATGGGTTCATAATGGTGGTATGGGTTCATAATGGTAGTATGGGTTCATAATGGTGGTATGGGTTCATAATGGTAGTATGGGTTCCTGTAATACCATTGAATGTTTTAAGACTCCAGTTTTTAAGCAACCTCTAAAAAGCTGCGTAGGTAACTGATTTATAAGTTGGCACACATTGATGAGGGGGAGTAATGAAAGGAGAAAAACAGGCTGTAAATCGTCTCTCATTTCTGTAAACTGGTTGACCCAATGAAGTGTTCGCCCCAGCAAGTGCGAACTAGAACAATTCCTCCCAACTAGAGTGTGATTTTTCAGCTGACCACCAACATTTTCCTAACCACCAGACCACATATTGCATTCAGAAGAGAGAGAGGGGAGGATATCCAACATTGACACACACAGCTAAACCAACACACACTGCCTGGACTGGACCCGGTTGCTTGAGCACACTCGCCCACTTGGCAATAGTCTCCCATGTTCACATAACAACAGACTCCCTCGCTCCTTGGTGTTACGTTAGTGCGTGTGCGGTCCGCTCTGTCTGTCTCTCTTTGCTCTTTTTTTCTGACATTGTTTTATCTGCGTGCCCAACTCATTATGGATTATGGGTTTCATCCCAAATGGCGCCCTATTCCATATATAGTGCACTACTTTTAACGGGGCTCTGGTCAAAATAAGTGCACTATGTAGGGAATAGGGTGCCATTTGGTAGAGATCTATGGTTTCTTCCTCTCCAAACCACAGCTATGTTCCTTACTGCCGTCTCCAACAACGGGCAGTCATGCTAGACAGAGGAACAAAAGAATAATACTATTTCAATGGTAGGAACCAGCAGTAGGGAAACTATTGGTAAAGGCTGGACACTGACAGGCTAAAGAAAAGCACATTCACTTCCTACCTTTCAATTGGGTCTTCTGTTTTCCTGACAGTCATAGATGTGGAGCTTTAAGGCACAACAATGAAAGGAGCATTTCACTGCTACTTCTTCACTTTATGCATTGTCCACCATTTCACTTCTATCTATTAAATATTTATTTAACCAGGAAGTCCTGGCCAATAAGTGACTTGAACATATATTGTCCATTATGTTAAATTGGAGGAAAACTTTGCTACAAAGATCTAACAAATACCAAGAAACTCCATTTATGGTAGCAATGTGGTTGTTTTCTTTAAAGCTCTTCGGTCATCATGACTTTCTAATGTGAAGCCTCTTGTACTTATCTCTGTTTCTAACATCTTTGACCTGAACAAGGGGTAAGAGGAGCGTCTCAACGGGCCTGGAACTGAGGTCAGTTGTTGACCGAGTCCAAGTCAATATATCACTAGTGCTTATACTGGCAGAAGACTCCCTCCCATCATTCACTTCTCCATCTCTCCTTTTGTGTCTCTTTCACTCCCACTCACTCACTTCTCATCCAACCCCCAAATTAATCAAAGAACAAACTTGAATCAATTGGAGAGATACAGCTTTGCCGACTGGGCTCTGATGCTACCACATTTCGGAGAAAATGGACAGAGAAACTTCAGGCAAAACAATACTACAAGCACTGCTTTTTGATTTAGTTGGTGCCTGCTTGATCGGATCCATCGCAGCAGGCAAGCTCAAACACAGCTATTTCAAGTATTCTTGAAAGAAAACCAATACTATTGGAACCTAGGTCTATCCATAATGCTACTCCTGTTGTCTCTGACTCCCTGGGAGTGGAACGTGTGGAGTGTAACATCCGTACCTGAGCAGCAGAGTTATTGTCTGAGCCTCAGGGTCTTATCACCACACAGACAGAGATGATAAGAGAGAGAGGGATCTTTGGCATGCCTTCCTGCCTGCCTGTGATGTGTCTGTCTACAGCAGGCAGGGTCCAGGCTGCATTTGGATTATAGATAGAGACAGAGTCCATGGTTTACCGCAACAGTGCCTTTGTGCCCTTAGATCCCAATCTAAAGGCTTACCGTTGATTCCTAGGCAGATATACAGTACCAGTCAGAAGTTTGGACACACCTACTCATTCCAGGGTTTTTTCTTTATTTTTTTCTACATTGTAGAATAATAGTGAAGATATCAAAACTATGAAATAACACACATGGAATCATGTAGTAACCAAAAAAGTGAAAACAAATCAAAATATATTTTATATTTGAGATTCTTCAAAGCAACCCGGAAACTTATAGGGAATCCCGCTATG
>NC_068430.1:73996473-74126473 GCF_023373465.1 Oncorhynchus keta
CCCTCTGACCTATCCACTGCTCCCAAAGTTCCAAACCTCTCCGGGAGCCAAATATCAGGGTTAGAGAGACTTGGTGGTCTCAAACCACCTGTCAATCATGTATGTCCTGTCCAATACAGTGCCAGTATAGTCATCTACCAGATAGGCCCAGAAAATCTTTGAAGCATTTCAGTTGTGTTTTTACGAAGTGTTTTGATGACCTCTTGACGTCCTGTCTTCCACTGCTCCTAAACATCTCAGAGTGGAAAATGTCCATGTGAGAGAGAAACCTTGGTGTTGTGGTCTTTCATTGTTAGCCATTTCTGTCCAGTTCAATATACATCAACACAGGGATTTTGATTGATTTAGTTTCTTAGTTCTCAATCAAATCAGAAAAAAATCTATCCGAATTGGAGGGTTGCTATGACGTCTTTGCCCAGTGGAATCACTGTCCAAAACAATATGAAAGACAACCACCAGATGTCTCTGAAAAGTGAAAACCACAGCAGCATTTCTGGGTTGCGTTTTACAAAACATTCTGTTGACATAGATTTTTCCCATTGCTCATAGTAAATGAAAGGTTAGGGCTCGGTTTGGGTCTCTAGTTTTCCTGCAGTACAATATGAGGATATGAGTGTTAGATGAACACTCGCGACGAGGGACGCCGAGGGAGCCGAGGGACGCCGAGGGAGCCGAGTGAATGGGTGTGTTAGGAAACGTACCCAGTTTAAATAGCAGTTCCGTTTCCAACCGCTGGACCCCTACAATAACAAGGATGGAATGGTACTTTTTAAACTGTCAGATGAATGGTCGACTGATGGTTGGCTACGTTCTACAACCTAATCAAAATCTTGAAGATATACTGACGTTAAAGTTCTATTACAACACAACCCCCATATGTATCTTAAAGGCTACGTTCAGCAGTTGAAAACAAACACCGTGTGATGGTGTAAACCCCCATGTAAGGGCCAGATCATAGATCACTGCTAAGGAACAGTCAGGCTTCCAACTATGGTAACTGAGTCTTTTCTCCTCTCTCCCACATGATGTATGAATAATGGACCTGTGCCCATCAAAGAGTCTGGGGTTACATCCCAAATGGTAACCTATTCCTTACATAGTGCACTACTTTTGACCAGAACCCTATGGGCCCAGGTCAAAAGTAGTGCACTATGTAGGCAAT
This sequence comes from Oncorhynchus keta, assembly GCF_023373465.1. Classification (NCBI taxonomy): domain Eukaryota; kingdom Metazoa; phylum Chordata; class Actinopteri; order Salmoniformes; family Salmonidae; genus Oncorhynchus; species Oncorhynchus keta. Next base: position 73,997,636 of record NC_068430.1, read on the forward strand.
AGGGTGCCATTTGGAGTGCAGACCAGGCCTGGAGATCCAACATGGAGGTTCAGATACTATCTCCATTGAGAACATCGTCCCTCAGTGGGTTATCTTCAAGAAAGATCTGTCCATTGAGAGCAATAGGGTTCTCATTCAATCTGGGTGTTCTGGACTGGTGTTGGGGAACTCGCTTGATGAGGTGGTGGTGGGGTGTGTGTGTGTGTGTGTGTGTGTGTGTGTGTGTGTGTGTGTGTGTGTGTGTGTGTGTGTGTGTGTGTGTGTAGCCCCCAGCATACGCGCCTGTCCTCCTCCACAGCAGCCCTTATCAGCCACTCCAGGTTTCCATCACAGTCTCTACATATCTGTCTCTGTGGGAGTCAGTTAGGGAGACCTGAGAAGTAGAACAAAATAATGTCAGCAAGACAGTGATCACGGTTTGCATGTAGTTCATGTGAATTCTCCAATGTTTTTCCTCAGTATGCCTAGTGGGCCCAGACACTCAGCTTTCCCAGAACCGTAGTAGCAGTACTCCAGTCTAACCACATACTGCTTAGATCACATGCATCCAAATGGGACCACTGGATTGTGTTCCTCCCAGGGAGGCTTCTCCTCAGTAAGCTTAGTCAGCCTAGAGACACTGAGCCAACTGCATCTAGAAGTTCCTGTGTCAGGCAATGTGGTGGCTACTAAAGCCCTGTCTCCTCCTCCTCATCTGCACAGAGTTACTGTCGGTTGTGTTCTCTTGTGGTGTTGGCTTCTGTGGCTGTGCTTATTCTGCATCTCTCTGCTACCCTAAGCGGTCTCAATTTTAGTTAAATATCTGATGACGTGAAAGAACAATTATCCTGTGGACTCTTAATTGTTTTTTTACCACATTATAGACTACGCGGTCGATGATTGTACAACATATAATACCCAAATATGTTGAGCACATTATAACATATGTGCACATTTAGTGAAGATTAAAATGGGATTTGATTTTATTCACTTTTGATTTAAATGCAGTAATGAATTGCTCATGTACTATAGTGTAGTATCATATGTTTACCATCTACTTATGCTCTCTCTCTCTCTCTCTCTCTCTCTCTCTCTCTCTCTCTCTCTCTCTCTCTCATCTATTTATGCTCTCTCTCTCTCTCTCTCTCTCTCTCTCTCTCTCTCTCTCTCTCTCTCTCTCTCTCTCTCTCTCTCTCTCTCTCTCTCTCTCTCTCTCTCTCTCTCTCTCTCAGATTGATTTATTGGCATGAATTACATTTATTTGTAGCTAGCTCTCTCTCTCTCTCTCTCTCTCTCTCTCTCTCTCTCTCATCTCAATTTAGCTGTATAGTGGTCCAGCATGTCAGCAAATACATTACAATGACGATCATGAAAACCAGTTCATTTCATTTGTATAAATAATAGTACATGTAATCACTCAGTCCCCTCAGACCTAGAGTAAACACAGTGAAACGCCACTGGAGACGGCCCCTCAGTCCCCTCAGACCTAGAGTAAACACAGTGAAACGCCACTGGAGACGGCCCCTCAGTCCCCTCAGACCTAGAGTAAACACAGTGAAACGCCACTGGAGACGGCCCCTCAGTCCCCTCAGACCTAGAGTAAACACAGTGAAACGCCACTGGAGACGACCCCTCAGTTCCCTCAGACCTAGAGTAAACACAGTGAAACGCCACTGGAGACGGCCCTCAGTCCCCTCAGACCTAGAGTAAACACAGTGAAACGCCACTGGAGACGGCCCCTCAGTCCCCTCAGACCTAGAGTAAACACAGTGAAACGCCACTGGAGACGGCCCTCAGTTCCCTCAGACCTAGAGTAAACACAGTGAAACGCCACTGGAGACGGCCCCTCAGTCCCTCAGACCTAGAGTAAACACAGTGAAACGCCACTGGAGACGGCCCCTCAGTCTCCTCAGACCTAGAGTAAACACAGTGAAACGCCACTGGAGACGGCCCCTCAGTCCCCTCAGACCTAGAGTAAACACAGTGAAACGCCACTGGAGACAGCCCCTCAGTCCCCTCAGTCCTAGGTAAACACAGTGAAACGCCACTGGAGACGGCCCCTCAGTTCCCTCAGACCTAGAGTAAACACAGTGAAACGCCACTGGAGACGGCCCCTCAGTCCCCTCAGACCTAGAGTAAACACAGTGAAACGCCACTGGAGACGGCCCCTCAGTTCCCTCAGACCTAGAGTAAACACAGTGAAACGCCACTGGAGACGGCCCCTCAGTCCCCTCAGACCTAGAGTAAACACAGTGAAACGCCACTGAGACGGCCCCTCAGACCCCTCAGACCTAGAGTAAACACAGTGAAACGCCACTGGAGACGGCCCTCAGTCCCCTCAGTCCTAGAGTAAACACAGTGAAACGCCACTGGAGACGGCCCTCAGTCCCTCAGACCTAGAGTAAACACAGTGAAACGCCACTGGAGATGGCCCCTCAGACCCCTCAGACCTAGAGTAAACACAGTGAAACGCCACTGGAGACGGCCCTCAGTCCCCTCAGACCTGAGTAAACACAGTGAAACGCCACTGAGACGGCCCCTCAGACCCCTCAGACCTAGAGTAAACACAGTGAAACGCCACTGAGACGGCCCCTCAGACCCCCTCAGACCTAGAGTAAACACAGTGAAACTCCACTGGAGACGGCCCCTCAGTCCCCTCAGACCTAGAGTAAACACAGTGAAACGCCACTGGAGACGGCTCCTCAGTCCCCTCAGACCTAGAGTAAACACAGTGAAACGCCACTGGAGACGGCCCCTCAGACCCCTCAGACCTAGAGTAAACACAGTGAAACGCCACTGGAGACGGCCCCTCAGTCCCCTCAGACCTAGAGTAAACACAGTGAAACGCCACTGGAGACGGCCCCTCAGTCCCCTCAGACCTAGAGTAAACACAGTGAAACGCCACTGGAGACGGCCCCTCAGTCCCCTCAGACCTATAGTAAACACAGTGAAACGCCACTGGAGACGGCCCCTCAGTCCCTCAGACCTAGAGTAAACACAGTGAAACGCCACTGGAGACGGCCCCTCAGTTCCCTCAGACCTAGAGTAAACACAGTGAAACGCCACTGGAGACGGCCCCTCAGTCCCTCAGACCTAGAGTAAACACAGTGAAACGCCACTGGAAACGGCCCCTCAGTCCCCTCAGACCTAGAGTAAACACAGTGAAACGCCACTGGAGACGGCCCCTCAGTCCCCTCAGACCTAGAGTAAACACAGTGAAACGCCACTGGAGACGGCCCCTCAGTCCCCTCAGACCTAGAGTAAACACAGTGAAACGCCACTGGAAACGGCCCCTCAGTCCCCTCAGACCTAGAGTAAACACACACGCCACTGAGACGGCCCCTCAGTCCCCTCAGACCTAGAGTAAACACAGTGAAACGCCACTGGAGACGACCCCTCAGACCCCTCAGACCTAGAGTAAACACAGTGAAACGCCACTGGAGACGGCCCTCAGTCCCTCAGACCTAGAGTAAACACAGTGAAACGCCACTGGAGACGGCCCTCAGTCCCCTCAGACCTAGAGTAAACACAGTGAAACGCCACTGGAGACGGCCCCTCAGTCCCCTCAGACCTAGAGTAAACACAGTGAAACGCCACTGGAGACGGCCCCTCAGTCCCCTCAGACCTAGAGTAAACACAGTGAAACGCCACTGGAGACGGCCCCTCAGTCCCCTCAGACCTAGAGTAAACACAGTGAAACGCCACTGGAGACGGCCCTCAGTCCCTCAGACCTAGAGTAAACACAGTGAAACGCCACTGGAGACGGCCCCTCAGTCCCCTCAGACCTAGAGTAAACACAGTGAAACGCCACTGGAGACGGCCCCTCAGTCCCCTCAGACCTAGAGTAAACACAGTGAAACGCCACTGGAGACGACCCCTCAGTCCCCTCAGACCTAGAGTAAACACAGTGAAACGCCACTGGAGACGGCCCTCAGTTCCCTCAGACCTAGAGTAAACACAGTGAAACGCCACTGGAGACGGCCCTCAGTCCCTCAGACCTAGAGTAAACACAGTGAAACGCCACTGGAGACGGCCCTCAGTCTCCTCAGACCTAGAGTAAACACAGTGAAACGCCACTGGAGACGACCCCTCAGTCCCCTCAGACCTAGAGTAAACACAGTGAAACGCCACTGGAAACGGCCCTCAGTCCCCTCAGTCCTAGGTAAACACAGTGAAACGCCACTGGATGACCCCTCAGTTCCCTCAGACCTAGAGTAAACACAGTGAAACGCCACTGGAGATGGCCCCTCAGTCCCCTCAGACCTAGAGTAAACACAGTGAAACGCCACTGGAGACGGCCCCTCAGTTCCCTCAGACCTAGAGTAAACACAGTGAAACGCCACTGGAGACGGCCCCTCAGTCCCCTCAGACCTAGAGTAAACACAGTGAAACGCCACTGGAGACGGCCCCTCAGTCCCCTCAGACCTAGAGTAAACACAGTGAAACGCCACTGTGAAACGCCCTCAGTCCCTCAGTCCTAGAGTAAACACAGTGAAACGCCACTCACGGCCCCTCAGACCTAGAGTAAACACAGTGAAACGCCACTGGAGACGGCCCCTCAGTCCCCTCAGACCTATAGTAAACACAGTGAAACGCCACTGGAGACGGCCCCTCAGACCCCTCAGACCTAGAGTAAACACAGTGAAACGCCACTGGAGACGGCCCCTCAGACCCCTCAGACCTAGAGTAAACACAGTGAAACGCCACTGGAGACGGCCCCTCAGTCCCCTCAGACCTAGAGTAAACACAGTGAAACGCCACTGGAGACGGCTCCTCAGTCCCCTCAGACCTAGAGTAAACACAGTGAAACGCCACTGGAGACGGCCCCTCAGACCCCTCAGACCTAGAGTAAACACAGTGAAAACGCCACTGGAAGCCCCTCAGTCCCCTCAGACCTAGAGTAAACACAGTGAAACGCCACTGGAGACGGCCCCTCAGTCCCTCAGACCTAGAGTAAACACAGTGAAACGCCACTGGAACGGCCCCTCAGTCCCCTCAGACCTATAGTAAACACAGTGAAACGCCACTGGAGACGGCCCCTCAGTCCCCCAGACCTAGAGTAAACACAGTGAAACGCCAGAGACGCCCCTCAGTTCCCTCAGACCTAGAGTAAACACAGTGAAACGCCACTGGAGACGGCCCCTCAGTCCCCTCAGACCTAGAGTAAACACAGTGAAGACAACGGCCCCTCAGTCCCCTCAGACCTAGAGTAAACACAGTGAAACGCCACTGGACGGCCCCTCAGTCCCCTCAGACCTAGAGTAAACACAGTGAAACGCCACTGGAGACGGCCCCTCAGACCCCTCAGACCTAGAGTAAACACAGTGAAACGCCACTGGAGACGGCCCCTCAGTCCCCTCAGACCTAGAGTAAACACAGTGAAACGCCACTGGAAACGGCCCCTCAGACCCCTCAGACCTAGAGTAAACACAGTGAAACGCCACTGGAGACAGCCCCCTCAGTCCCTCAGACCTAGAGTAAACACAGTGAAACGCCACTGGAGACGGCCCTCAGTCCCTCAGACCTAGAGTAAACACAGTGAACGCCACTGGAGAGCCCCTCAGTCCCCTCAGACCTAGAGTAAACACAGTGAAACGCCACTGGGACGGCCCCTCAGTCCCCTCAGACCTAGAGTAAACACAGTGAAACGCCACTGGAGACGGCCCCTCAGACCCCTCAGACCTAGAGTAAACACAGTCGCCACTGGAGACGGCCCCTCAGTCCCCTCAGACCTAGAGTAAACACAGTGAAACGCCACTGGAGACGGCCCTCAGTCCCCTCAGACCTAGAGTAAACACAGTGAAACGCCACTGGTACGGCCCCTCAGTCCCCTCAGACCTAGAGTAAACACAGTGAAACGCCACTGGAGACGACCCCTCAGTCCCCTCAGACCTAGAGTAAACACAGTGAAACGCCACTGAGACGGCCTCAGTCCCCTCAGACCTAGAAGTAAACACAGTGAAACGCCACTGGAGCGGCCCCTCAGTCCCCTCAGACCTAGAGTAAACACAGTGAAACGCCACTGGAGATGGCCCCTCAGACCCCTCAGACCTAGAGTAAACACAGTGAAACGCCACTGGAGACGGCCCCTCAGTCCCCTCAGACCTAGAGTAAACACAGTGAAACGCCACTGGAGGGCCCCTCAGTCCCCTCAGACCTAGAGTAAACACAGTGAAACGCCACTGGAGATGGGCCTCAGTCCCCTCAGACCTAGAGTAAACACAGTGAAACGCCACTGGAGACGGCCCCTCAGACCCCTCAGACCTAGAGTAAACACAGTGAAACGCCACTGGAGACGACCCCTCAGTCCCTCAGACCTAGAGTAAACACAGTGAAACGCCACTGGAGACGGCCCCTCAGTCCCCTCCAGACCTAGAGTAAACACAGTGAAACGCCAGAGACGGCCCCTCAGACCCCTCAGACCTAGAGTAAACACAGTGAAAACGCCAGAGACGGCCCCTCAGACCCTCAGACCTAGAGTAAACACAGTGAAACGCCACTGGAGACGGCCCCTCAGTCCCAGGCAGCTAGCAGTAAGCTTACAGTAAAGCGCAACCAGACAACAAATGCACAATCAGTGAGGGAGAACATTATTTATGCAAGTTAATTTTTACCACTGGATAGCTGAACCTGTAGCCTACAGTAGAGAGAGCACCTGATCCAAACCAAATTACTTATATAGAACATTTTGTGTTGAGCTGGAACTTTCCCTCCAAGACATTTTGTAGACAACGTTCAGGGAGTGTGAACATGAAATTACGACAGTGTCCCTGACCATGACTAACACTAAACATAGGAAAGGGAGTAACACAGGGGTGTCTGTGGAGCTTCAACTAGTTTACATCAACCATACTTAAAGTCCTACTCCAGTCTCACTTTCAGATCATTTATCATCTGATTTACTGAACTAGATGTCCATCTCAATAGGTGGTCGAGGTATCCTCTGACATGGCACCAGTGGGGGGGTTCCTCTATTGTTTCCACAAGCAAGGGGGGGAGGCGGACGACATCAGAGGGCACCATCAGACCGATCCTCGAATGGCCTACTCCATGAAGATTTGTTTTAAACCTTTACTGTATCTGTGTGATAAAGTAACACAATCACTGGAGTGCATCTTTAAGTGATCCATCACTCCTCTAGTCACTTACACACATTATGTCAGGCAGAGTGTAGATATTAGTTAGTCCAGGCAGAGTGTAGATGTTAGTCCAGGCAGAGTGTAGGCGTTAGTCAGGCAGAGTGTAGGCGTTAGTCCAGGCAGAGTGTGGTGTAGCGTTAGTCCAGGCAGAGTGTAGATGTTAGTCCAGGCAGAGTGTAGATGTTAGTCAGGCAGAGTGTAGGCGTTAGTCCAGGCAGAGTGTAGATGTTGGTCCAGGCAGAGTGTAGGCGTTAGTCCAGGCAGAGTGTAGATGTTAGTTAGTCCAGGCAGAGTGTAGGCGTTAGTCCAGGCAGAGTGTAGGCGTTAGTCCAGGCAGAGTGTAGATGTTAGTTAGTACAGGCAGAGTGTAGATGTTAGTTCAGGCAGAGTGTAGATGTTGGTCAGGCAGAGTGTAGATGTTAGTCAGGCAGAGTGTAGTTGTTAGTACAGGCAGAGTGTAGATGTTAGTCAGGCAGAGTGTAGATGTTACTCCAGGCAGGGTGTAGATGTTAGTACAGGCAGAGTGTAGATGTTAGTCCAGGCAGAGTGTAGATGTTAGTCCCAGGCAGAGTGTAGATGTTAGTCAGGCAGAGTGTAGTTGTTGGTCCAGGCAGAGTGTAGTTGTTAGTACAAGCAGAGTGTAGATGTTAGTACAGGCAGAGTGTAGATGTTAGTCCAGGCAGAGTGTAGATGTTAGTCCAGGCAGAGTGTAGATGTTAGTCCAGGCAGAGTGTAGTTGTTAGTCCAGGCAGAGTGTAGATGTTAGTACAGGCAGAGTGTATGTTGTTAGTCAGGCAGAGTGTAGATGTTAGTCCAGGCAGAGTGTAGATGTTAGTTAGTCCAGGCAGAGTGTATGTTAGTTGTTAGTCCAGGTAGAGTGTAGATGTTAGTACAGGCAGAGTGTAGATGTTAAGTCCAGGCAGAGTGGTGTAGTTGTTAGTACAGGCAGAGTGTAGATGTTAGTTAGTCCAGGCAGAGTGTAGATGTTAGTCCAGGCAGAGTGTAGATTAAGGACAGTAGATGGACAACCAACCCACACATGTTTTTAAGTGATGTCACATCCTGCCACTAATGAAGGACTTCTGAGGTATGTAAGCACATTAAGGGAAAATTCCCCACATTCTTCCCCCACAGAGAACTTGTAGAGACATGGGTTAAGGTTAATGCAAGGTTAACAGGCTAAGTGGCTAATATGCTTTGAGAATACAATACAGGCCATAATCAATCTGAGGCATGGTCTGTAGAATGTTTAGAATGTTGTCAGTCTATGGAGACCATTATAATTGATTGTAGCTATGAGAGCTGACCGGCTCTGAATGGGTGTGTGTGTGGGGGGGGGACTATGGACTCGTTCACTCCTCTGGGTAAACAAACTGTTTCGTTCAACATCTCACAATCATCCTCCTAGACAACTGGTGCCGTTACCAGTAACCACAGAAACTCACATTTCCCCCTTATTAAAGATTGCCTTCATCCATGGTGGTTTTCATAAACCCTCCCTCAATCCCTCTCTCATCTCCCCCGTACCCTGCCTCCATCCCCCTCTCTTTCCCGCTATTCTCCGTTCCCATTCTTTGTGGGTTTGGGGTTGGGGAGTGCAGGCAGGCGTCGCTGAGATGGGGGATAGTCTTTCTGCCTTTTTCTTCAGGGCAGGCCGTTTACTGGAGGGAGAAACCCTGCCAGAACACATGTTGGGCATAGTCTTGTCCAGAAACATGAAGGAAATATATTTATTAGAATGAAAACAAAGGAAGCCAACATGTATATGGACTCCAGCAGTTCTAAGTTCCTACCCAAGACAGAGAGCCAGAGTACAGAGTGTGGTTAGTGGTTGGAGGGTGTGGTTCATTAGGCATTATTTTGGGCCTGGAGAGTGTGCTTTACCATACACAGTCAGAATCCACCAAGCTTTATACCAGTGGACGCTGCTGAGGGGAGGACAGGTCATAATAATGGCTGGAACGGAGTCAATAGAATGGTATCAACCACATGGAAACCATGAGTTTGATGTGTTTGATACCATTCCACCTATTGCGCTCAATCATTACTACGGGCCCGTTCTCCCCAATGAAGGTTCCAATGAAGGTTTCACCAACCTTCTGGGCTTTCATGCATGCACGCGGGGCGGGCACACATACACACTCTTATGACAACGTCTCTGGACTTAACACAGCAGTCAGTCCACAGCTAACAACCTACTTGACGACATACTTTCCTTCACTCTGCACACTGAACAAAACCTATACCAGCTGCTTACGTCCAACAGGCACAAACATGGGCCTTGTTCTTCCTTTCATTAAAATGAACTAATCGTCAGCCTCGAACTCAGCTTCTTTTCCGAGAACAAAACATTGTTTTTGTCTTCAATAAATATGACCAAACCATTACCATCGCTTATCTCCGAATTCAGCTTCTTTTCTTAGAAATAATCCATTATTTGTAGTCATTAAACTGACCTAACTATACCTACCACTGAGCAGATGTTTGTCTTAGAAACTGAAAATAGAGATAATGTCTAAATGAGAGAGAAGCTCTACTATCATCCAGACAGCTCTGGAAGTTCCAGTACTCCTGAGGATTCTCTAGAAAGAGCCACAGTGATTGGAAACAGCCAAATAAGCACAAGATGATTAAAATAGAGTATCCTTTCACAGCGCCAGCTGTGTTGCTAGGGACTCTTCTCATTCTTCTCCTGTGTCGCAAAGGAGCCTGTATCCTACATGGTTTGCCTTGCAGCAGGCATTCATGCTGAGGCAGGCACACACACACACATGCATGCACATGCATGCGCACACACGCACATGCATTTGCACACATACACACACATGTAATTACACACACACACACACACACACACACACAAACACACACTCACAAACCAAAGCATCTGGAGCCAGTCCCTCTATACCAGGTTATTTAACTCCATTCCTGCAGGACCCAGTGACTGTGGGATCTCGTTCCAACCTGTTATTAGTTCAATTATACATAGGGCATATTATATCACTCTCCTGCACTTTACACGAAGAGTCATTTTCAATGAGGGAGGGAGGGGGAGGGAGGAGGGAGGGAGGGAGGGGAGGGAGGGAGGGAGGGAGGGAGGGAGGGAGGGAGAGGGAGGGAGGGAGGGAGGGAGGGAGGGAGGGAGGGAGGGAGGGATCAAAAACAACTTCTCAGTCAGGAGTTGAGCTTTGGGACAGTAAGAGGGCAAAGTTGACAGACTGAAAGATACTGCTGATGAGCTGCTGTGGTGTCCCTGAGAACATGTGGTTTTTTGGTAAATTAAGCCTGCGCCTCTGCCCCCGCCCGTCCATGGGTGTGTGGTGTGTGTGTCTCAGTCTGTTCTAGAGCAGAATACATATCAGAGCCTAAACCTGCTCACCCTGTTAAGACCGGGGCCATTTCCTGTGGAAACATTGGCACACACACGGAAACATGCCGGTTCATCATAGTGCACCAACAAACCAGATCAATTACAGAAGTTGAACGTTTACCAAGACATACAACTGAGTCAAGATGGGGACAGAAACTAACATGGAGTTTAGATGTAATCTAGGCCGACTCGCTGCACTTGACTGGCATGCTGCTGTGTGATGGTTTATACTGTATATAAAAATGGCCACAGGGATTCATAACCGATGAACAATGGATGTTCTTCTTCTTAGTTCTTCTGGTAATCATACATAGCATATAGGAGCATATGGGAAAAGGTTTGGGAATGGGAGAGGGCAGAAGAACACATACTGTAGAAGAGGAGACTGACCATTTGGGAAAGGGGGATAATGAGTCGGAAAAAGATAAATGGAGGGAGAGGGGAGTGGGAAAGGAAGTCGGAGTTGGAAGTAGGGTAAAAGTGGAGAGTGGGAGAAACCATTTAAAAATATGGGAGGAAGACGTGAGTGGGAGGATGACAGAGAGGGGGAGTGGGAGGTTAGAGGATGAGAAGAGGGGAATGAAACAGAGCGGGAGAAGGAGAGAGGAAAGAGGAGTGGAAGTGTAGTATAGTAAATAAACAGAGGCCCCTCGAGAAAGAAAGAGCCCTCCAGCTGCTGATCCCACACACTCTCTCCTACCTCTCTCTCCCACACTCTCTCTTTCCATACACTCTCTCCCTACCTCTCTCTCCCACCTCTCTCTTCCTCTCCCTCCTACCTCTCTGTCCCACACACTCTCTCTTCCATACCTCTCTCCCTACCTCTCTGTCCCACACACTCTCTCTTCCATACACTCTCTCCCTACCTCTTTCTCCCACACTCTCTCTTCCATACACTCTCTCCCTACCTCTCTGTCACACTCTCTCTTCCATACACTTTCTTGTCAATTCCCCCTTTCCTCTCCTATAACTAATGAACTGAGACCCTGCTGCTCTCAAGCTGGGGCTCCTCCATACTGAGCACATACCAAACATGTTACCCTGCAGATTTCATAGGCTCAGTGTTGATTTATTACTAAGCACCAGACCTGGGGTGAGTTTCCTGAAAGCTTCACAGCTAATGTGGCACGTTACGTCTCTCGACGACAGCTCCAGATGTAGAGTGGCGAGAGCGTAAAATCAATGTAAGCGGGCAATCCTGTGTGGATGACTTGTTTTCAAAGGAAGCACTATGAGTGGAACTGTTAGTCTGCATCTGAAATGGCACCCTATCCCAGATATATTATCCGATGGGCCTTGGTCAAAGTAGTGCACTACATAGTGAATAGGGTGTGTTTGGGGCACATCCCTTAGTGTACAGCTGTACAGTGTTTCTGATTTGGAATGTCAACATGTTATGCTGTCACAATGAGTGACCTGTGCTGCTAATCCTCGTGCAAGATACATTCTATGCTATTATACACTATAGGGCTAGTTGAAGTTAGGCTGCAGCTGATGCATAATGCTAGCTGGTTTTCCATGTTATGCTATTATATACTATACTAGTAGAAGATAGGCTGCAGCTGATGCATAATGCTAGCTGATTTGCATTATGAAGTAGAGATAGGCTGCAGCTGATGCATAATGCTAGCTGGTTTCCATGTTATGCTATTATACACTATAGGGGCTAGTTATACTAGCTGATGCATAATGCTAGCTGGTTTCCATGTTATGCTATTATACACTATAGGGCTAGTTGAAGATAGGCTGCATCTGATGCATAATGCTAGCTGGTTTCCATGTTATGCTATTATATACTATAGGGCTAGTAGAAGATAGGCTGCATCTGATGCATAATGCAGCTGGTTTCCATGTTATGCTATTATATACTATAGGGCTAGTTGAAGATAGGCTGCAGCTGATGCATAATGCTAGCTGGTTTCCATGTTATGCTATTATACACTATAGGGCTAGTTGAAGATAGGCTGCATCTGATGCATAATGCTAGCTGGTTTCCATGTTATGCTATTATATACTATAGCTAGTTGAAGATAGGCTGCATCTGATGCATAATGCTAGCTGGTTTCCCAGGGTCAAAACAAGAGCAATTATCTCAATCCAACATGGAATCAGGACCTTACAGTTTCCACGAAACATTAGCACAGATGTGTGAGTGTACACATCTCTTCTCTACTCCTGACACAAAGACACTGCGCAACCAAGACACACACACGCAGTCAGTGTGGGAACAGCGGAAGGGAAGAGAGAAAGAGGGGTTCAGGAGTGGCCAGTGAGGGGTTATTGAGGGCTCTCTTCTCTCTAGTCTAAACACTCCTGAATTAGAGAAGGATCTGTCTCTGCATACTGAAGTATTCCTGGCTCATCCATGGATCCATTATAGGCCGTCCCTTTCATACGGACATTTTCCAGCCAACTTTACCATACCACCGCCTTTTCATGATATGTGAAAGGTATTGCCTGTAGTAAAGCCAACACTTTTATTTCCGCCAAAAGACCTGAAACTCCCAAAGTCATTACAACCCTTTTGATGCAATAGGACCTGCGTGTGGTCAACTAGATGATCATTTCAGCTCCATTTTAATCGGGGGACTTCGCCATCGTGCTGCTTTGAGACAAGCTTGGGGACGAGTCTTGATAAATCAAGAAATGTCCGATTTTTGTTTTCAGTGAATCTCCGTTTGGATATTGGTTAGGCTACAATTAGGCCGGGAAATGTTAGTTCCTGATCATCTTGTCTAGTTGGCTCATTTATTAGAATATTTTGCCATGTTATGTAGTTTAGTAATTGGATTCCTTTACTCGCAGTCACTTAGTAGCCAAGGCCTCAGGACCTGACTTCACTGACTTCTCTGATAGTCAATCAATGTCATTTTGTTTCACTTAGTCTTCATCTGTATAGGCTATTTGGTTAAATGGTTTCTGTCTGGGAAAATAAGTGGAGGTGATATAGCTCATCTATGACCAATCAGAGCCATTTAGCATGCCACAATGTAGCCTACATCAAGTTTAGGCCTATTATTTTTTTGCCAGATCACTACTCCAAAAGCCCACGGAGGTTATGAAATAAGAAGGAGAATCACGTTTTTCAAGATTGCTATTATTTTCTATCAGTATCATGATGAAGGTAAGACCCTATGCCTGCTCCCTAATGAAGCAGATAGACGTGTATTAGCGGATGCCAAGGGAAGCCAGGCTTCCCAAAACATTTACCAAGAAACAAAATAATGTATCTTTTGTCTCTCTGTGTCTCATAAACGTCCTTCAATTCGCAAGAGGCTAAATGTATCTCACTGGAGAAAGCATCGGAGCGAAGGAAACAGCGCCCCTGTGTCTCAGTAGCTTATGTGTCTATCTGATCCTGTGGACAAGAAGAGTATGACATTGTTGCCGCCCGTAGCATTGAATGCAAGGGAAGCCAGTGAGCATTTGGCCTCCCTTGATATTTTTTTTCCTATAATAGCCAATCAGTGTTGCGCTAAACTGAGTGAGCTCAGCTGGAAATGGTCCTGGCATACCAAAACAAAGTCTGTTGTCATTGTTCCAGGTGAATAGAATAAAGTGGAGTCAGGCACAGGACACAGGTATGAGTAAAGCCACGATATTTACTCAATATCAACAATAATCCAACAAGGATAAACATGAACAATCCAGAACATGTACATGGAACACCTTGACAAAAACAATCACGCACAAAACAAAAGGGGAAGCCAGACGGTTAAATAAGGAACATGATTATGGAATGGACACCAGGTGTGTACAATGAAGACAAAACTAAACGAAAATGAAACATGGATCGTGGTGACTAGAAAGCCGGTGACGTCGACCGCCGAACGAACAAGGAGAGGGACCAACTTCGGCGGAAGTTGTGACACCTGTTTGGATTTGGCTTCACACCAATCACATTTATCAGAAGCCAAACAACATTAAACATTTGTTGAATTTGTTGCATCTCTTGTGTCTTTGTCCTCTGGTGGCTAGCTAGCTAAAATCAACCCTCTCCTAAATTAGCCACGAACGGAGATAAGGGTTTGTACTTGTGGTTTAACTTAATTCTTTGTATTTTACCCACAGGCTGCTACTGTTCCCCAGTGATTTTACCCACACACTGCTACTGTTCCCCAGTGATTTTACCCACACCCTACTACTGTTCCCCAGTGATTTTACCCACACCCTACTACTGTTCCCCAGTGATTTTACCCACACCCTACTACTGTTCCCCAGTGATTTTACCCACACACTGCTACTGTTCCCCAGTGATTTTACCCACACCCTACTACTGTTCCCCAGTGATTTTACCACACACTGCTACTGTTCCCCAGTGATTTTACCCACACCCTACTACTGTTCCCAGTGATTTTACCCACACACTGCTACTGTTCCCCAGTGATTTTACCCACACACTGCTACTGTTCCCCAGTGATTTTACCCACAGGCTGCTACTGTTCCCCAGTGATTTTACCACACCCGATACTGTTCCCAGTGATTTTACCCACACACTGCTACTGTTCCCCAGTGATTTTACCCACACACTGCTACTGTTCCCCAGTGATTTTACCCACACCCTACTACTGTTCCCAGTGATTTTACCCACACCCTACTACTGTTCCCCAGTGATTTTACCCACACACTGCTACTGTTCCCCAGTGATTTTACCCACACCCTACTACTGTTCCCCAGTGATTTTACCCACACCCGATACTGTTCCCCAGTGATTTTACACACACACACTGCTACTGTTCCCAGTGATTTTACCCACACACTGCTACTGTTCCCCAGTGATTTTACCCTACTGTTCCCCACCCTGCTACTGTTCCCCAGTGATTTTACCCACACACTGCTACTGTTTCCCAGTGATTTTACCCACACAGCACTACTGTTCCCCAGTGATTTTACCCACACCCTACTACTGTTCCCCAGTGATTTTACCCACGCACTGCTACTGTACCCCAGTGATTTACCCACGCACTGCAACTGTTCCCCAGTGATTTTACCCACACCCCGCTACTGTTCCCCAGTAATTTTACCCAGACACTACTACTGTTCCCCAGTAATTTTACCCAGACACTGCTACTGTTCCCCAGTGATTTTACCCATGCACTGCTACTGTTCCCCAGTGATTTTACTTTTTAAATGACAGGGATTGTGAGCAAAATAAAAAATGGAACCATTTCCCCACAAAAAACATAGCTGATATGGCTGACTTTTGAAATGTACAGCGACAGAATTCAGAACATGGGCCGTTCTTACAGTATTCTCCCTGTACACCAAGTCAGAACCGTAGGATAAATGAAGGGGCATATAAGCAGACAATGAAAGCTCTTACGATATTCAATGATGACAATTCTATAAAACAGGCTATAGGCTACATGTGCACCACCAAGTCAGAACAGTAAGCTAAGTTGAGTAGGGTCGAATATTGTAAGAGCTTATTTAATCCCAGTCCCGTCTCTGCAGGGGCCTTTTGCCTTTTGGTAGGCCATCATTGTAAATAAGAATTTGTTCTTAACTGACTTGCCTAGCTAAATAAAGATGGGAGGAGAATACTCTCTTCCCAAGTAAATTACATTAAATATTATTAGACTATAGTTTACTACAATGTCTGTAAAGAAATAGCCTATTGATAATGAAAAGAAGTGGAGGGCACTCAACCAATGTGAGTCAAGGAGAAATCAAACAAATGTATTATCATTGAAAATAAAATGGCACAACGCGCATAGGTTTCCATGGTGAGTTAGCGTTTTCATTTTCCAGCTACCTTTTGTCTTTTCACTGTCTTTCCATCTGTCTCTCTTTTTTTTTTTGTCTGTCTGTCTGTCTGTCTGTCTGTCTGTCTGTCTGTCTGTCTGTCTGTCTGTCTGTCTGTCTGTCTGTGTCTCTCTCTCTGTCTGTGTCTCTCTCTCTCTCTGTGTCTGTGTGTGTCTCTCTCTCTCTCTCTATTTCTCTCTTTCTCTCTCCTCTTCAGTCCACATTTCTATTGGCAGAGCTGTGCATACCTAAACTGGAAGGGGAGGAAAGGTCCCTAATGACACATCCCAATGGGAACTAAATGAGAATGTCAGAGGCTCACTAGAAAACCTGTGAAATCCGACATCGCCTCATTTTCCAAGTTCTCCCTCAACTAAAAATGCCTCTGTCTCTTTTCATTCCTGCTCTCTAACATGGAAAACCTGTCAGACTTGGAGCCATGGGTCTCCTGTGTTGTTGAACACTAACACAGTTAACAGCTAGCTCGCTAGTTAGCCCCCGTTGACTTCCATAGGGTTGTTATTGAGAGGCCATTGGGGACTAATATGGCCGCTCAGTTGCTCGTATAATTGCGCTTCCGTAAACAACCCAGACCATCAGTCACAGGAAAACAAAATACCCCCTTTCTACTGGGGGGTTAACTATCCCAAACAAAATACTACAACTAGTAGTTTGGATGATGGCTGAGACTCCCATTGACGTGGTGATCTCCTCAGTCCCAAAACACTGATTGGGATTGACATAGAATTATGCAGAACTGTTTTTTATTGAATTTATTTATTTAACCTTTATTTAACCATGTAGGCTAGTTGAGAACAGGTTCTCATTTACAACTGCGACCTGGCCAAGATAAAGCAAAGCAGAAGCAGACACATACAACAACACAGTTACACATGGAATAAATAAGCCAATAATAGGCCAATACAATAGAAAAAGTCAATATACAGTGATGATGTGCAGATGATGAGTGCAAATGGGGAGGCAAAATAAAATAAAATAGGATGGGGATGAACGGATGGGCTGTACAGAGGCAATAAATAGGCCAGCTGGTGCTTAAAGTAGTGAAATAATTCCAGCTTCAGTAATATAGCAAGCAGAGAACTAAACACTTTGGGGGGTGTGAAATATACCAGCTGGAGCGCATGCTACGGGTGGGTGCTGCTATGGTGACCAGTGAGCTGAGATGGGCTTTACCGAGCAAAGACTTAGTGACCAGCCAGTGGGTTTGGTAGAGCATAGGTCGCTGGCGCTTTGGTGACAAAGCGGAGCAAAATAAATAAAATAGATACACAGTATGGGGAGTTTTGAGGTAGTTGGAGTGGGCTGAAATAGGAAGCTGACAGATTTAATTTTGGATTGAGATGCTATGTAGTCAGGTGCAGTGATTCTAGTGAAGCAGAGTAGTGATGCTGGGCGGGCAGGTGCGGACAGCTCGGTTGAAAGAGCATGCATTTAAAGAACTGTACTGATTACTGAGCGGTTCACCTAAGTGACCTATGCCAGTCTGTTTGATGAGCTAATGTTGTTAACAGATGGTAAAACAAATAAGCTAAATCTTTTTTTGTCAATATACACTTTTACAGTTTATATTTGTTGTTATTTAAATTTTGCAGGTAGTTCACAGGTAGTATCACATTTTCATTTCATTTCATTACAGCACAACGGTTTGATTTGTTTGATCGTAGCTAGACATACTGCTACATAGCCGTCTATTGTCGAAAGTAATCAACACTGCTAGCTAGCCAGCTAGCCCGAATAGCAGCACTGTAGAAACTATTACACTCAACGGAACGCTTGATTAGTGTAGTGTCAACAACGCAGCCACTGCCAGCCAGCCTACTTCAGCAGTACTGTATCATTTTAATCATTTTAGTCAATAAGATTTTGGAGCTTAACTTTCTGAACAATAAGAGCCTTTCTGTAGCCTGTCAACTTGTCTACCTGAGCTGAGACCCTAAGCAACTTTCCGCCATCTGCGCCAACAAGGCAGAGACTTATGCCTCCCTCCATCGACCTGGCACTGCCCACTTGAAATTCCATTCTCCTTGTGGATGTAGCCTGTCACACTATGTGTCTGTCTAACAGACTCCACCGCGTGGCCGCGGCCACCTATCTGGTGGTCCCAGCGCGCACGACCCTGTTCTCTCCGGTAGCCTCGATCTGGCCAACCGTTCATCTCAGCCTACGTGTTCTGGCACCACACCCACGAGACTGCTCTCTCTTCGTCCGCATACAGCTTCTGGTCAGCGGGGTGGTGGCACCGGGATCCTCATCTCTCCCAAGTGGTCTTTCTCTCTTTCTCCCCTCACCCATCTGTCTATCGCCTCCTTGGAATTCCATGCTGTCACAGTTACCAGACTGCATCCTTATCATTTATCGCCCTCCAGGGAGGATTCATCAGCTTGATGCCTTGATAAGCTCCTTTCCTGAAACCTCTCACAGTTCTGGGCGACTTTAACCTCCCAACGTCTACCTTTGACTCATTCCTCTCTGCCTCCTTCTTTCAGTCCTCTCTTTGACCTCACCCTCTCACCTTCCCTACTCACAAGGCAGGCAATACGTGACCTCATCTTTACTAGATGCTGTTCTTCCACTAACCTCATTGCAACTCCCTCCAAGTCTCTGACTACCTGTATCCTTTTCCCTCTCGCCTCATCCAACACTTCCCACACTGCCCCTACTCGGATGGTATCGTGCGTTAACCTTGCTCTCTCTCTCCCCCGCTACTCTCTCCTCTTCCATCCTATCATCTCTTCCCTCTGCTCAAACCTTCTCCAACCTATCTCCTGATTCTGCCCTCCTCAACCCTCCTCTCCTCCTTTCTGCATCCTTTGACTCTCTATGTCCCCTATCCCTCCAAGTCCTCCCTCCCAGCCTCCGTGGCTCGACGACTCATTGCGAGCTCACAGAACAGGGCGGGCAGCCGAGCGAAATGGAGGACTCGCCTCCTGCGGACCTGGCATCCTTTCACTCCCTCCTCTCTACATTTCCTCCTCTGCCTCTGCTGCTAAAGCCACTTTCTACCACTCTAAATTCCAAGCATCTGCCTCTAACCCTAGGAAGCTCTTTGCCACCTTCTCCTCCCTCCCTGAATCTCCCTCTCTGCAGATGAGCTACCATTTTGAAAAGAAGGTCGACGACATCCGATCCTCGTTTGCTAAGTCAAACGACACCGCTGGTTCCGCTCACACTGCCCTACCCTATGCTGACCTCATTCTCCCTCTCTTCCAGATTTTTTGTGACGGCCGGCCGCCCAACAATGACCCTATCCCCTCCTCTTTCCAGACCATTTCCGGGAGACCTTCTTACCTCACCTCGCTCATCAACTCATCCCCTGAACGTCCTTCCGTCTTAAAGAGCGAGAGTTGCACCCCTTCTGAAAAAACCTACACTCGATCCCTCCGATGTCAGCAACTACAGACCAGTATCCCTTCTTTCTTTTCATTCCAAAAACTCTTGAACGTGCCGTCCTTGGCCAGCTCTCCGCTATCTCTCTCAGAATGACCTTCTTGATCCAAATCAGTCAGGTTTCAAGACTAGTCATTCAACTGGAGACTGCTCTTCTCTTATCACGGAGGCGCTCCGCACTGCTAAAGCTAACTCTCTCTCCTCTGCTCTCATCCTTCTAGACCTATCGGCTGCCTTCGATACTGTGAACCATCAGATCCTCCTCTCCACCCTCTAGTTACACTCGGGGCGCGGCCCACGCTTGATTGCGTCCTACCTGACAGGTCGCTCCACCAGGTGGCGTGGCGAGAATCTGTCTCCTCACCACGCGCTCTCACCTGGTGTGTCCCCCAGGGCTCTGTTCTAGTCTCTCCTATTCTCGCTATACACCAAGTCACTTGGCTCTGTCAAAACCTCACATTTCCTATCATTGCTATGCAGACGACACACAATTAATCTTCTCCTTTCCCCTTTCTGATGAGCAGGTGGCGAATCGCATCTCTCTGAACATTCTGGCAGACATATCAGTGTGGATGACGGATCACCACCTCAAGCTGAACTTGAAAGCTGCTCTTCCTCCATTCTCCATGATCTTGCATCACGGTTGACAACTCCATTGTGTCCTCCCAGAGCACTAAGAACCTCCCTGTCGTTCAACTAACATCCCTGCACAGACCATGCTCTAGCTAAGAACCTTGGCGTGGCACTGGACCCACCCTGTTCTCAACTAACATCAGGAGGCGGTGGCCCGTTCCAGGTTCATGCAGGCCTGCCTGGAGACTGCGCATCTAATGCAGGCCTTGTCATCTCCGGGAGTTCATCTGCACTCGCTGTTGGCTGGGCTCCCTGCCTGTGCCATGGATTAAAACCCCTACAACTCATCCAGAACGCCGCAGCCCGTCTGGTGTTCAACCTTCCCAAGTTCTCTCTCGTCACTCCTCCTCCGCTCTCTCCACTGTCTTCCAGTTGAAGCTCGCATGCTGTCAAGACCATGCCCTTTGCCTACGGAGCTGTGAGGGGAACGGCACCTCAGTACTTCTCCAGGCTCTGATCAGGCCCTACACCCAAACAATGGCACTGCGTTCATCCACCTCTGGCCTGCTCGCCTCCCTACCACTGAGGAAGTACAGTTCCGCTCAGCCCAGTCAAAACTGTTCGCTGCTCTGGCCCCCAATTTTGAACAAACTCCCTCACCTTCCCCCTACTCCAGGACAGCGGGTCAATCTCCGGAGACACCTCATCTTTAAGGAATACCTAGGATAGGCTAAAGTAATCCTTCCACCCCCCTTAAAAAGACTTAGATGCACTATTGTAAAGTGGCTGTTCCACTGGATGTCATAAGGTGAATGCACTTCCTTGTAAGTCGCTCTGGATAAGAGCGTCTGCTAAAATGACTTAAATGTAATGTAATGTAAATGTAAATTTATTATCTTCCCAGAGAATATTTAAAAAAATAGTTTTGTCTCTGGTTCTATTTGTGATCTAATAGACAATGGGAGCAGAGAGAGGGACCGTCTGAAAAATGAGGAGTCAAACCAGGGTTGGGAAGATCATTTTTTGCCCTGTGTGTGTGTACGTGTGTGTGTGCTCGTAATGTCGCGTGTGGATATACTCATGAATATGATCATCATAGCATGATACTATATACAAAATCATTGTATACGGTATAGGACTTTGGGGTGCACTGCAGAATGTGTGTTTACGTGAGACCATTTAAAGTGTGGTGTGTGATTATGGTACAGTGTTTCAGTCCCTGCTCGGACAGAAGAGGAAATCTTCTCCTTTCCCCCTGTTGGCCAGACCATGTTGAGTACTGAGCAGTCAGGCTGTCCAACCACGTACGTTCAACTCACCTCCCTGGCTTTCGTTTCACTGCCGGGCAATTTAGTATCCTGGATGACAGCAGCTGCTTTTGTATCTGCCAGTATGCTATGCAACACTATGCTGATGGAGACATGATACCCCATTGAATAAAGTCTGCTTGGAGTTGAGTCCAGTCGGCACTCCTCGGCTAGCGAGAGGAAACAGAAACAGAACCCAGCTGGTAGTGCTGAGATGGAGATGTGGTTTGCTCTGGGGCTACATTACATATCCTGCCACATAGAGAGAGAGAGATACACATCCTGACACACAGAGAGAGAGACTTGACGTTGACGAACCCAAGGAAAACATTACAGTTCATTGTTGGGCTCACGTTTCCCCCGGCTCAGTCCGGCCCAACCCAGCATGGACCAATGGAATGGCTTCCAGAACCTGCTGGATGATGACACATTATATATCTCCTACTGCCACTCTGTGGACTTCATGAACAGTGATAGTCGTGTCGCCTCCCCACATGAAAAAACACTATTGTATACATTGGTATAAATACTATAGTATTCACTGTGGTGTTCGTTGCAGACTTTACTGTAATATTCACTGTTGTTGTTTTTTCAGACTTTAGTCCTGTAGAATTTAATCTAGTATACCGTAGTTAGTTTACAGTTAACTATAGTATAAATACTGTAGTAAAAGACATGTAGTATATACTATAGTCATTCATGTAGTGTTTTTGCAGATTGTAATATTCTGTAGTATTTACTTTCGTGTTTTACGGACATTACTGTATTATTTACTATAGTGTTTTGTTTGTATTATCTTTGAAACCTACTGGATAAACACTGAAAGAGAACATGTTCCATAACCTCTAGGTAGGACTGGGGTCTGAATGGATACTTCAGAGGAGCTTCTCAACTTTTTGATAACCTGTTTTGGAACACAACATGGTCTATACTTGGCTTATACGTTTTTCACTTATGGGTGGCATAAATTGGGCTATGGGGGAGAGGGGAATGGACAGGGTATATGCAAATTAAATACTGTAGTATTTTCGATATTTAAATGATACATTTTTGCAGACTGTGGTGTTTTTTTTTATGAAGATTACTATAGCATTTACTACAGTTTTGTTTTGTGTTGGGGTGGGTAATACAGTAGTATTTATTATAGTATTCTACTTTTACATTTCAGCAGATGCTCTTATCCAGAGCGACTTACACTAGTGAGTACATACATGTTTATACTTTTCATACTGGTCCCCCATGGGAATTGAACCCAGAACCCTGGTGTTGTAAGCACCATGCTCTACCTACTGAGCCACATGGGCTACTACTAACATCCTATAGTAGGTACTACACGTGATCGAGGGATACTACAGTGTGTAGTACAGTATTCTACAGTATGCTACAGTTTACTATAGAATTCTATGGTAAGTACTGTAGTATTCTATATTAAACGTAATTGTTTTCATGTGGGGCCATAGAGATTATTATAGATCTCTATGGGTGACAGTCTGAGGAGATAGGACCATATTCAACTCTATCATAACAGCGCATGCTAAGTATAGGTTATGTCATGTATTTCCTTCTCATTATCAAATGGGCTATAAATGATGTCTTAAAGTTATGACTGACTGTATTGTGAGCATGACGCTTGTTTGTGTGAAGACTCTATTTGGGTTGCTTGTCCTTAACTGATCTTCTTAATTGACCTTCTTAACTTATCTCATCTACACATCTTAACAGTACCTCAGTAACTAATTTAAATGTTGACACCTGGTTGCTAGGCATTCCCAGGATGATGTGGCATATTACAGACGTGCAGAGAGGTTGAAATATTCACTTCTGCTTTAAAAAAAGATACTCTCGTGATATGTAACAATCCAGCAGAGTACTGAATGAGACAGGAGACTAAATGATTTATGGATAACACACGTACGCCATCAGTTGAACGAGTTCCAAGAGTGTTAACTCGCTTCAAATCAAGGACACATGTTGTAGTATCTCTTCATAGAAGAACCCTCTTTTTTTCCTTAGTAACTCTGGTTGAAGAACTATCTTTATTTGTTTAGCTCCCATCTTTCTTATTGATTCTCCCAAGTCTGAAATGTTCTGCTGCATAAACTTTGAATTAGCTCTCGCATTGTTGTTTCCCTACATTTACATTTGACTAAACATGCTCAAAACATCCCAAAACCTTCCTCACAAGTATAGTACAATAGTGTTTATGGGGTTCTACAGAGAATCAAATGTTGAAGAAACCACTCATGTTCTGCCATTTCTATCGAATGCCAGGAGAGTTAATGGTTTTTTGAGGGTTGGTCGGTATGTTGAGTAATAAACCAGAGTTGGAGTTTCATGGTACATCATCATCAGCGTTCTTTTTGACATGTGTCATATTTCTTGAAGAGCCATCCAAACCTCAGCTAATGACCCTGGCGTGCTAGAGAAAGCTCCCGAGCCCCGCTCGCTGCAGCCTGCCAGTCTCACACTCAAGTACAGCTAAACTACTTGAAATATTGTTAAATACTATTTGAACCCAGGTCTGCCCGTGCTCACACACTCTCACTCTATTGGGAACCTGACAAGAATATCACGACGACACCAGACCACCAATAGGAAGGAATGGAGTCAACGTTGTAACGCTGTCATCATCGCTTGGTCGCGTTTGAAAAAGGATCAGGATGCGAGGAACTCATTTGCCTCAAATCCCCCCTTTTTATATGGATATTGGAATTGGAAGGAACCTGCTTTAAAGAAAGTACTTGAAAGGGATAAAAGGAAGTGAGAGCAACTCAGAATTAATATATAATAATATAATAATAATATATGCCATTTAGCAGACGCTTTTATCCAAAGCGACTTACAGTCATGTGTGCATATATTCTACTTATGGGTGGTCCAGGGAATCGAACCCACTACCCTGGCGTTACAAGCGCCATGCTCTACCAACTGAGCCACAGAAGGACCAGAGAGCAACTCAGAATTCACTTCAAATCCTTTCCAGTCACGCTAACGTTTTAGCTAGCCTTCATTTGCGTGTCTGGGGTTGTGCTCGGCCAAACATATTGCCCATCCATCCGGAACTACAGCATATAAAGCACTTCTACTTCCTGAACAAAAGAGACTGGGGTGAAAGGCGTTTCAGGCTGGAGCATGTCTTGGTATTCTGTTAGTTCAGCCTTTTACCTTATCGGTCTTCTTGGCTGCATGTTCAACAAATTAGCTCAGGATACAGGAGAAGACAAACACTGAGTCTGAGCACCAAAGGGCAGCCTATTCCCTTTATAGTGCACTTATTTTGACCAGGGCGCATGGGGCTCTGGTCAAAAGTAGTGCACTATATATATAGGGAATAGGGTGCCATTTGGGATGCATTCTAGGTCTGAGTCTGGCTTTCATTTACATTCTTGCTGATTTCTAGTTTATTTTCAACTAAAAGGGGTAAAGAGAGAGGGAATTCCATGGGGCTTTAGAAAGAGAAAATACAAGGAATTACTCTCAAGCAACACAATCCTCAAGAGTTGAGATCCACAGGGGATCAGGCCTGCACAGCTGTGTGGTGTGGTGTTTTATTGTGTCGTCCTCTCATTTATTTTGATTACCACCATGTGTCATTGAAACGGCGTCCATTGAGGCTCCCTGTGTCAGAAGTCTTCGACTGACACCCACACAGGTCCCGTAGGGGATGAGTGTGAAATCTGGCAACTGGGAGGAATGAGCGACTCATCAGCCGTCAATCTTGGGGATTGAGTGAGACTTAATGAGATGTGTCCACAGGAGGGGGCCTGAGGTGAACACGGTTGCAGCGTGTCCTGTGGAGGCCTGTCTGCCTGTCTCTATGATGTGTTACACAGTCCAGTGGAGCCGAGAGGGTTGTAATGTATCACACACAAACCCTAACAGGGCCCTGGTCTGCTTCTCATTAAGACGGTGGTCTACCAGAGCTGGGCTGACTACATCCAAACTATATCCAGACTTTCATAAGTTCTTCCATGTCACCCCGCTCATCCGTACACTCCATTGGCTTCAGTCGAAGGTGGCATCCACTACAAGGCTTGCCTACAGAGCAGCAGGGAACTTCCCCTCCCAGGCTATGCTCAAACCCTACACCCCAACCCTGAAGCAACACTGAACCATGCGTGAGAACACCAGCTGTTCTGGACGACTGTGTGAACATGCTCTCCGTAGCCAATGTGAGTAAGACCTTTAATCAAGTAGTAAATCAGGTGTTAATTGAGGTGAAAATGAGACTGGAGTAGGACTTTAAAGGTGTCCCAGCTGTTTCTCTCTCTTTCTGTCCAGGGTGTAATCTCCTTGTTATCTCTGAAATTGAGCCAGTAGGGGCCATTTTCTCTGGATAATTAGGGTTAGGCCTAATTGTGATGACTCACTGCTTGCGGATTCTTTCCTGCTTTCCACACAAAACCACTCTACCAATATCAATAGCGGAAGACAAGACACTTACCACACCCACTCACTTTCTCTGAACTCATTTCTTAAAGTAACTGTCCAGTGAAAATCTCACTATTAAAAGTTCATATTCTGTTAACTCATACCCAAATAATGTTGCTGACTCATATTTGTGGCTAAAGCATAAATTGGAGAAAAAATAAAAAACACCCCAAAGTTGTATCTCAAACAGACCGTTTAAAAAATACTTGTAATTCCCTCATAGTGGACGATGTCATCCTCCTGAGGAAAAGGAGCTGGCCAATCAGCAGTCTACTCGCATTCAAGTCTTTTAGGGCCGATATACGCCTACACCATTATTTTGTTGGGGTACCCCCACACCATTCCAACACAGAAAATATGTTTTTTAACATACTTAATTAAACAAAATTGGAAGGGAAACTATTTAACTTATATTGTAATTAATTATAGGTCATATTTTATAGAAATCTGGAAACACTAGACAGTTACTTTAACTCATCCTGTGAAAAGCCACTGTGCTTTCTCCCCGGCCACTTAAAATGAAATTGAACCTCATAAACTGAGGCTCATGTGGAACTCCAAACTTCTGCAAGTGGGGTGGAAAATCCAAACAAACAACCTAATGAGTCTCAGGTCCTGTTTATGTAACCTAACTCCAAACTAAACTACATAATGACAGTCTCAGGTCCTGTTCATGTAACCTAACTCCAAACTAAACTACATAATGACAGTCTCAGGTCCTGTTCATGTAACTTAACTCCAAACTAAACTACATAATGACAGTCTCAGGTCCTGTTCATGTAACTTAACTCCAAACTAAACTACATAATGACAGTCTCAGGTCCTGTTCATGTAACCTAACTCCAAACTAAACTACATAATGACAGTCTCAGGTCCTGTCCATGTAACCTAACTCCAAACTAAACTACATAATGACAGTCTCAGGTCCTGTTCATGTAACCTAACTCCAAACTAAACTACATAATGACAGTCTCAGGTCCTGTTCATGTAACCTAACTCCAAACTAAACTACATAATGACAGTCTCAGGTCCTGTTCATGTAACTTAACTCCAAACTAAACTACATAATGACAGTCTCAGGTCCTGTTCATGTAACTTAACTCCAAACTAAACTACATAATGACAGTCTCAGGTCCTGTTCATGTAACCTAACTCCAAACTAAACTACATAATGACAGTCTCAGGTCCTGTTCATGTAACCTAACTCCAAACTAAACTACATAATGACAGTCTCAGGTCCTGTTCATGTAACTTAACTCCAAACTAAACTACATAATGACAGTCTCAGGTCCTGTTCATGTAACTTAACTCCAAACTAAACTACATAATGACAGTCTCAGGTCCTGTTCATGTAACTTAACTCCAAACTAAACTACATAATGACAGTCTCAGGTCCTGTTCATGTAACCTAACTCCAAACTAAACTACATAATGACAGTCTCAGGTCCTGTTCATGTAACCTAACTCCAAACTAAACTACATAATGACAGTCTCAGGTCCTGTTCATGTAACTTAACTCCAAACTAAACTACATAATGACAGTCTCAGGTCCTGTTCATGTAACTTAACTCCAAACTAAACTACATAATGACAGTCTCAGGTCCTGTTCATGTAACCTAACTCCAAACTAAACTACATAATGACAGTCTCAGGTCCTGTTCATGTAACCTAACTCCAAACTAAACTACATAATGACAGTCTCAGGTCCTGTTCATGTAACTTAACTCCAAACTAAACTACATAATGACAGTCTCAGGTCCTGTTCATGTAACCTAACTCCAAACTAAACTACATAATGACAGTCTCAGGTCCTGTTCATGTAACCTAACTCCAAACTAAACTACATAATGACAGTCTCAGGTCCTGTCCATGTAACCTAACTCCAAACTAAACTACATAATGACAGTCTCAGGTCCTGTTCATGTAACCTAACTCCAAACTAAACTAGTGAGAGATCCAATACGTAAAGAGTAAACATCACGCACAATGATGTGGGCTTCAATTGGAACCTGGAAGGAGGGGAAGAGAGAGAGAGAGAGAGAGAGAGAGAGAGAGAGAGAGATATGGAAAAACACTCAGATGGTAACAGTTGAGGAAGGAATGCACTCTTATCATTAGTGACCTGGTCTGGGGTCTGTTGTTAGGCCCTATCAGTGCGTAAGGATTTAAATGTGTGTGCGTGGAGGGGCAGGGTGGGAATGGGGGTGACAATCCGATACCCTGAAGGAATGATAACCTGGTGAGTGGTGAAGAGGGGTACTGATTCTGATAGTCCAATTTATAAAGGCTTTTTAATTTCTTTACCAAACATGGGGAGTGCCTTATTTTGTTTGTATAAAGGATACTGGGTAGTATTTCTTTAGTATTTTATTAGGATCCCCAATTATCTGCTGCCAAGTCAGTGGCCTCTCTTCCTGGGGCCCAAACAGGAAACAAAACACAACATAGGACTGATGGCCAATCAGAAATATTATGTATCTCTAAAGACATGGGCACCTGGTGGTTGTAGGCTGTGTAGCTATAGAGCTGGTGGTTGTAACCTATACGTCTGTGTAGCTATAGAGCTGGTGGTTGTAACCTATACGTCTGTGTAGCTATAGAGCTGGTGGTTGTAACCTATACGTCTGTGTAGCTATAGAGCTGGTGGTTGTAACCTATACGTCTGTGTAGCTATAGAGCTGGTGGTTGTAACCTATAAGTCTGTGTAGCTATAGAGCTGGTGATTGTAACATATAAGGCTGTGTATCGATGGAGCTGGTGATTGTAACATATAAGTCTGTGTAGCTATAGAGCTGGTGATTGTAACCTATACGTCTGTGTAGCTATAGAGCTGGTGATTGTAACCTATACGTCTGTGTAGCTATAGAGCTGGTGGTTGTAACCTATAAGTCTGTGTAGCTATAGAGCTGGTGATTGTAACCTATAAGGCTGTGTAGCTATAGAGCTGGTGGTTGTAACCTATAAGTCTGTGTAGCTATAGAGCTGGTGATTGTAACCTATAAGGCTGTGTAGCTATAGAGCTGGTGATTGGAGCCAATATGGCAGAGGAGCTATAGAGCTGGTGATTGTAACCTATAAGTCTGTGTAGCTATAGAGCTGGTGGTTGGAGCCTATAAGTCTGTGTAGCTATAGAGCTGGTGGTTGGAGCCTATAAGTCTGTGTAGCTATAGAGCTGGTGGTTGTAACCTATACGTCTGTGTAGCTATAGAGCTGGTGGTTGTAACCTATAAGTCTGTGTAGCTATAGAGCTGGTGATTGTAACATATAAGGCTGTGTATCGATGGAGCTAGCTGGTGGCTGTAACCTATAAGTCTGTGTAGCTATAGAGCTGGTGATTGTAACATATAAGGCTGTGTAGCTATAGAGCTGGTGATTGTAACATATGTCTGTGTAGCTATAGAGCTGGTGATTGTAACCTATCGTCTGTGTAGCTATAGAGCTGGTGGTTGTAACCTATAAGTCTGTGTAGCTATAGAGCAGTGATTGTAACATATAAAGCTATAGAGCTGGTGATTGTAACATATAAGTCTGTGTAGCTATAGAGCTGTGATTGTAACCTATAAGGCTGTGTAGCTCAGAGCTGGTGATTGGAGCCAATATGGCAGAGGAGCTATAGAGCTGGTGATTGTAACTTATAAGTCTGTGTAGCTATAGCTCCAGAGCCTATAAGTCTGTAGCTATAGAGCTGGTGGTTGGAGCCTATAAGTCTGTGTAGCTATAGAGCTGGTAGTTTGTAACCTATACGTCTGTGTAGCTATAGAGCTGGTGGTTGTAACCTATAAGTCTGTGTAGCTATAGAGCTGGTGATTGTAACATATAAGGCTGTGTATCGATGGAGCTAGCTGGTGGCTGTAACCTATAAGTCTGTGTAGCTATAGAGCTGGTGATTGTAACATATAGGCAGTGTAGCTATAGAGCTGGTGATTGTAACCTATAAGTCTGTGTAGCTATAGAGCTGGTGGTTGTAACCTATACGTCTGTGTAGCTATAGAGCTGGTGGTTGTAACCTATAAGTCTGTGTAGCTATAGAGCTGGTGATTGTAACATATAAGGCTGTGTATCGATGGAGCTAGCTGGTGGCTGTAACCTATAAGTCTGTGTAGCTATAGAGCTGGTGATTGTAACCTATAAGGCTGTGTAGCTATAGAGCTGGTGATTGGAGCCAATATGGCAGAGGAGCTATAGAGCTGGTGATTGTAACCTATAAGTCTGTGTAGCTATAGAGCTGGTGGTTGGAGCCTATAAGTCTGTGTAGCTATAGAGCTGGTGGTTGGAGCCTATAAGTCTGTGTAGCTATAGAGCTGGTGATTGTAACCTATAAGTCTGTGTAGCTACAGAGCTGGTGATTGTAACCTATAAGGCTGTGTACCTATAGAGCTGGTGGCTGTAACCTATAAGGCTGTGTAACAATAGAGCTGGTGGTTGGAGCCAATAAGGCAGAGTAGCTATAGAGCTGGTGGTTGTAACCTATAAGGCTGTGTAGCTATAGAGCTGGTGGTTGTAAGCTATTTTTGAGTGAGCAGTTACCGTGCATTGTCCTCTTGACAACCATCTCCCTCTACGTAGACATTAAGTATCAGGGCATAAAAAGCTTAAACGCACTTCTACTAGTGAGTGAGTCAAAATGTCTGGCAGTCCAGAGAAATCTCTACCTCTGCCAGTCCAGAGAAATCATAGAAACCTCACTATGACCTCACTTCCAGGATCTCATCATCGTCATGGCAACCTCCGTGTAGGGGAGAGACTGTGGTCAACCTAGAATAATCACCTCCTTCACCTCATAACTGCCCACAACGCCAGGGCTCCCAAGGCCATGGCTACATCCAAATCCCAGCTCAGAGGGAAGAGAGAAGCATGTTCAGCTGAAAGGGATCGGCATCATCCTAGTGTTTGTGTGGGCCAAAGGGCTGGAGAATTTATTTTACTAGTACATGACTTCACAGTGTTGATGTATAAAAGAAATGAGAGAGAACGTGGGTATGGGAGGGAGAGAGAGGGAGAGAGAGAAAGAGAAAGTGGGTATGGGAGGGAGAGAGAGGGAGAGAAAGTGGGTATGGGAGGGAGAGAGAGTGAATGGGAGAAGGAGAAAGTGGGTATGGGATGGAGAGAGAGGGAGGGAGAGAAAGAGGGAGAGGAGGTCAACCAAATGAGAGTTAGTGAATAAGATGAGAAGACTGACAGTGAGAGAGAAAAAGAGAGGGAGAAAAACAGAAAAGGAGACTGCATTTCCTCAGCCCAACACTCACCAGCCCTGCCTGTCTGTTAGATCCCTCATCCGTCCCACATGAGACAGACACCATCATCCCACAGAGGCCCTATGATGTTCAAGGCCTCTGTCTGCTTTCACTCACAGGACAGGCAATCCCAGGGTATTAGTCTGTAATGACCCCCTGATAGGGACACACTCCCACACCACAGCAGCACAGGAAGTGATTTGGTGGTGATGACGCAGACAGACACACAAACACTAGAGAGACACACATGGGGACACACACAAGCATGCACGTAAACATGGACACACATACACACACATGAGCCACTTCGCTGCACCTTTCTTGTGTGTGTGCATGAGTGTCTGAGCGTGCCAACACACACATACACACTATAGCGTGTAAACACACACACACACACACACACACACACACACACACACACACACACACACACACACACACACACACACACACACACACACACACACACACACACACACACACACACACACACACACACACACACACACACACACACACAATAGCGAGGAAACACACACGCAATCAACCAGATTTAAAATGTGGCTCAAATACAGAACTCCCCAAACCACAAAATGACACAAATGAGCTTGAGTCACCATGCCTCTGTTACTTCTGTTGATGCATGTTTTTTGTGATGGCATCGCCATGGGGGGGGTTGATGTCTTAACTTGCTTCAACCAAAGTGTGTGTGTGTGTGTGTGTGTGTGTGTGTGTGTGTGTGTGTGTGTGTGTGTGTGTGTGTGTGTGTGTGTGTGTGTGTGTGTGTGTGTGTGTGTGTGTGTGTGTGTGTGTGTGTGTGTGTGCGACGAGAGAAATAAAGATACAATAGTGAATGACAGAATACAATCTCCAACACACATCTCTTCTAAACAATATGCAGGGCTATAACATAATGCTATACAGGACCATACAGTGCAGTACAACGTGACTGTACTCATTTGGGCTACAACTGCACAATGAACTGGAATACCTCTAAACAGGGAAATACAATGTAATCCACATTTAAATCAAATCAAAGTGCATTTGTCACGTGCGCCGAATACAACACCTTACAGTGAAATGCTAACTTACAGGCCCTAACCAACAGTGTGATTTTTAATAAAAAATGTGTAATTAGGTGAGCAATTGGTAAGTAAAGAAATAAAACAACAGTGAAAAATAACAGTAGAGGCTATAACAACAGTGAAAAATAACAGTAGAGAGGCTATAACAACAGTGAAAAATAACAGTAGAGGCTATAACAACAGTGAAAAATAACAGTAGAGAGGCTATAACAACAGTGAAAAATAACAGTAGAGAGGCTATAACAACAGTGAAAAATAACAGTAGAGAGGCTATAACAACAGTGAAAATAACAGTAGAGAGGCTATAACAACAGTGAAAAATAACAGGCTATAGTGAAAAATAACAGTAGAGGCTATAACAACAGTGAAAAATAACAGTAGAGAGGCTATAACAACAGTGAAAATAACAGTAGAGGCTATAACAACAGTGAAAATAACAGTAGAGAGGCTATAACAACAGTGAAAAATAACAGTAGAGAGGCTATAACAACAGTGAAAAATAACAGTAGAGGCTATAACAACAGTGAAAATAACAGTAGAGGCTATAACAACAGTGAAAAATAACAGTAGAGAGGCTATAACAACAGTGAAAATAACAGTAGAGAGGCTATAACAACAGTGAAAAATAACAGTAGAGAGGCTATAACAACAGTGAAAAATAACAGTAGAGAGGCTATAACAACAGTGAGAGAGGCTATAAAAACAGTGAAAAATAACAGTAGAGAGGCTATAACAACAATGAAAAATAACAGTAGAGAGGCTATAACAACAGTGAAAAATAACAGTAGCGAGGCTATAACAACAGTGAAAATAACAGTAGAGAGGCTATAACAACAGTGAAAAATAACAGTAGAGAGGCTATAACAACAGTGAAAATAACAGTAGAGAGGCTATAACAACAGTGAAAAATAACAGTAGAGAGGCTATAACAACAGTGAAAAATAACAGTAGAGAGGCTATAACAACAGTGAAAATAACAGTAGAGAGGCTATAACAACAGTGAAAAATAACAGTAGAGGCTATAACAACAGTGAAAAATAACAGTAGAGAGGCTATAACAACAGTGAAAATAACAGTAGAGAGGCTATAACAGTGAAAAATAACAGTAGAGAGGCTATAACAACAGTGAAAAATAACAGTAGAGAGGCTATAACAACAGTGAAAAATAACAGTAGAGAGGCTATAACAACAGTGAAAATAACAGTAGAGAGGCTATAACAACAGTGAAAAATAACAGTAGAGAGGCTATAACAACAGTGAAAAATAACAGTAGAGAGGCTATAACAACAGTGAAAAATAACAGTAGAGAGGCTATAACAACAGTGAAAAATAACAGTAGAGAGCTATAACAACAATGAAAATAACAGTAGAGAGGCTATAACAACAGTGAAAATAACAGTAGAGAGGCTATAACAACAGTGAAAAATAACAGTAGCGAGGCTATAACAACAGTGAAAATAACAGTAGAGAGGCTATAACAACAGTGAAAAATAACAGTAGCGAGGCTATAACAGTAGCGAGGCTATAACAACAGTGAAAAATAACAGTAGAGAGGCTATAAACAACAGTGAAAAATAACAGTAGCTATAACAGAGGCTATAACAACAGTGAAAATAACAGTAGAGAGGCTATAACAGTAGAGAGGCTATAACAAACAGTGAAAATAACAGTAGCGAGGCTATAACAACAGTGAAAAATAACAGTAGAGAGGCTATAACAACAGTGAAAATAACAGTAGCGAGGCTATAACAACAGTGAAAAATAACAGTAGAGAGGCTATAACAACAGTGAAAATAACAGTAGCGAGGCTATAACAACAGTGAAAAATAACAGTAGAGAGGCTATAACAACAGTGAAAAATAACAGTAGCGAGGCTAACAATAGTGAAAATACAGGCACTATATACAGGCACCGGTTGTTCGGGCTAATTGAGGTAGTATGTACATGAATGTATAGTTAAAGTGACTATTCATATATGATAAACAGAGTAGCAGCAGTGTAAAAGAGGAGTTGGGGGGGCGGGACAATGCAAATAGTCCAGGTTGCCATTTGATTACCTGTTCAGGAGTCTTATGGCTTGGAGGTAAAAGCTGTTGAGGAGCCTTTTGGTCCTAGACTTGGCGCTCCGGTACCGCTTGCCGTGCGGTAGTAGAGAGAACAGTCTATGACTGGGGTGGCTGGGGTCTTTGACAATTTTTTAGGGCCTTCCTCTGAC
Source organism: Oncorhynchus keta (assembly GCF_023373465.1). NCBI lineage: Eukaryota > Metazoa > Chordata > Actinopteri > Salmoniformes > Salmonidae > Oncorhynchus > Oncorhynchus keta. Next base: position 74,032,122 of record NC_068430.1, read on the forward strand.
ACCGCCTGGTGTAGAGGTCCTGGATGACAGGCAGCTTAGCCCCAGTGATGTACTGGGCCGTCCGCACTACCAACTGACCAACAGGCAGGTGTCTTCACTGACATTTTCAACATGTCCCTGATTGAGTCTGTAATACCAACATGTTTCAAGCAGACAACCATAGTCTCTGTGCCCAAGAACATTAAGGCAAACTGTCTAAATGACTACAGACCTGTAGCACTCACATCTGTAACCATGAAGTGCTTTGAAAGGCTGGTAATGGCTCACATTAACACCATTATCCCAGAAATCCTAGACCCACTCCAATTTGCATACCACCCCAACAGATCCACAGATGATGCAATCTCTATTGCACTCCACACTGCCCTTTCCCACCTGGACAAAAGGAACACCTATGTGAGAATGCTATTCATTTATTACAGCTCAGTGTTCAACACCATAGTACCCTCAAAGCTCATCACTAAGCTAAGGAACCTGGAACTAAACAGCTCCCTCTGTAACTGGATCCTGGACTTCCTGACGGGCCTCCCAGGTGGTGAGGGTAGGTAGCAACACATCCACCACGCTGATCCTCAACACTGGAGCCCCTCAGGGGTGCGTGCTCATTCTTCTCCTGTGCTCCCTGTTCACCCAAGACTGCAAGCCAGGCACGACTCCAACACCATCATTAAGTTTGCTGACCACACAACAGTGGTAGGCCTGATCACCGACAATGTCGAGACAGCCTATAGGGAGGAGGTCAGAGACCCGGCTGGGTGGTGCCAGAATAACAACCTATCCCTTAACATATCCAAGACAAAGGAGATGATTGTGGACTACAGGAAAAGGAGGACAGAGCACAACCCCCATTCTCACCGACGGGGCTGTAGTGGAGCAGGTTGAGAGCTTCAAGTTCCTTGGTGTCCACATCACCAACAAACCAGTTGTGAAGAGGGCACGACAAAGCCTATTCCCCCTCAGGAAATTAAAAAGATTTGTCATGGGTCCTCAGATCCTCAAAAGGTTCTACAGCTGCAACATCGAGAGCATCCTGACTGGTTGCATCACTGCCTGGTACGGGAACTGCTCCGCCTCTGTGATGTACCATACACCCATACAATTACAGGGCATATAAACAACACACTGGGGGACATTATCCTTTACAAATACAGGGTTACATGTCCCAAATGATATGACAACCAAAACAGAGCTAGCCATCTCACAATAGCTAGCTCGCAGTAGAAACGACTAAATAGCATAACCATAAATATGACATAAACACCTGAAAGATAAGAAATATGTACATACATATCAACAAGGACGCACACTGGCCTTGTCTAACACAATGAAAGCTAACTGGTGGGAAAACACAAGGATGGCTGGAACTTTCTCTCACTTGACTTCTGTGCAGCTGATCTTCTTCTCTGAGCTGGAGATCGCCCAGCATGCTCTGCTCCACTTCACCGGTGGGCGGAGCTACTGCTCTGATATGATGAACTAACATTACTGACATGATTAACTGCATATACTTCACAGCCTTTTGGACACTTAGTGTGCATCCCTAATGACACCCTATTCCCTATATAGAGAAATATAGGGTGCTGTTTTGGGATGTAGACCTAGTCTTTGCTGCATTTTCTGTTATTCCTTGAAGACAAGCAGACTGGCCTTTTTCAAGTTGGCTCAGCCTATGATAAGTGTTTACTCTGTTGATCCTCTCATGTGTGTCAGTGTGTCAACGAGCCATCCTTAACTGACATTATCAGACTAGGAGAAATGCAGGCACTTGACCTGTCTGTCCATACATTAGCGTGTGTACACACACGCTGAGAAGACAATCACATGAGAACACACCTACACACACGCGCACCCACCCACGCACAGACACAGACACACACAGGCAGGAACCAGACTTAATCCCCCTGGGAGGGTGATCAGGGTAGCTCCCAGCTAACGCTAATCCCATATACAAACAGTAGTTTGTGAGGAGGGGAAAGGCATTGTCTCTTGGGCTCACCTGGTTATATGTACTAGACCTGGGTTCAATTAGTAGTCGTTTCTTACAAATACTTAAGCTGTGGTTGGTTGAGATTGTCTGGCGCTATGGAACCAACGGAGTACTTGAAAGTGCAAACCCTGCCCATCTAGCACTTCAGGCAGGCTCTGACAAATGCTGAAAGTATTTGAAAGGATACATATATTATTTGAACCCAGGTGTGTTTATATACGCTACAGGTAGAATGTTGGAACAGCCAACAGGATTAGAGCAGGATATCTATAATACAACCGCCGACCAACAGTTGGTGGAACCTCTCATTTGAATGATATGTGGATCAACATTCAGGTGTCACATTCACCTCCCACGTTGGAGTGGGAGACTGATTTATATGGGTTTGTGTGTGTGTGTGTGTGTGTGTGTGTGTGTGTGTGTGTGTGTGTGTGTGTGTGTGGGTTGTGTGTGTGTGTGTGTGTGTGTGTGTGTGTGTGTGTGTGTGTGTGTGTGTGTGTGTGTGTGTGTGTGTGTGTGTGTGTGTGTGTGTGTGTGTGTGTGTGTGTGTATGTACATGTTTTAGTATACTGTGATTACCAAAAGTCCTTACAAGAATAGTAAACCAACAAAAATTCAGAGAAGTGAGGACATTTTGCCAGTCCTCACTTAGGTTAGGTTTAGAGTTAAGGTTAGAATTAGGGTTAGTGGTAGGTTTAGAGTTAAGGTTAGAATTAGGGTTAGTGGTTAGGTTTAGGGGTTAAGGTTAGAGTTAGGGTTAGGGTTAGGAGTTAAGGTTAGAATTAGGTTAGTGGTTAGGTTTAGGGTTACGGTTAGAGTTAGGTTAGTGGTTAGGTTTAGGGGTTATAGTTAGAGTTAGAGTTTAGTGGTTAAGGTTAGAATTAGGGTTAGTGGTTAGGTTTAGAGTTAAGGTTAGTGGTTAGGTTTAGTGGTGAAGGTTAGGTTAGGGATGCTGGTCTCCATAAGGTTTCACAAGTATATTAAGACATTGCTGATTCAGATGGGTTGGGTCTCTGCTGTTCTGTAAAGAATGTATTAAATTTAGCTCATTTTCATTTTTAATGTTGGAGGTTTGAGTTAGCTCCTCTGCCACCATCCTCCTGCTGTTGAGTTAAGCAGTTAATTAGTTGGATTAGTTTAGAGGTTAGAATTAGGGTTATGAGTTTAGTGAACGGGTTAGAGTTAGGGATGCTGGTCTCTCACGGTCAGGGAAGGTTCAATTAGTATATTAAGACATTGCTGATTCAGATGGGTTGGGTCTCTGCTGTTCTGTAAAGAATGTATTAAATTTAGCTCATTTCTCATTTTCTGTTGGAAAATTGCCCCTCCCCCGCTCCTCTGCCACCATCCTCCTGCTGTTGCACAAGCAGAATCTACTGACACCTAGCGGCAGTATGAGTAATAGCACACGGGTTACTTTCTAAATTGTACGTCGTCTCTCACGGTCAGGGAAGGGTTCAATTAGACTGTTTCTCAAGTCGGCCTACAACGCTGATGTTACATGCAGAGACAAACATCCCAATCACAGGACATTACATTACAGTGGTTGGTCGGGCACTCTAGTGTTAACAGAGGAGTTCACCAGTTACAACAGCAAATCATGGGACATTACAATACATGTTCTGTTAACAGACCTGGTTCAATCTGTAGCCATGTTCTGTTCTGTTCTGTTCCAACAGAGATGGTTCAATCTGTAGCCAATGCCTGGAGCGGTTTGGCAGGTGACAACACATAGCAGGTCTGAGCATGTTACTAGAATTACTGACAATCTCTGGAGTTAGGCTAGTCTATAACAGTACATAAACATTGCATTTATTTACACTTCCAGATGATAACTATCTACGATAATCAAGCCAGAGAGATACAACTGTTTCATGTGTTCTGTCTCCCATGAAACAAGCACCATAATAAATCATCAAATGAGTACTAGACTATAGAATCCAGCCATATGTTCTGTGGGTAAATTCTATGAATTATATTTCTATGGCCCCAAAACATTCAAGGAACCACAATACCACAAATCTTTGACAATATGCTTTTCTCTTGCCTCCTCACTTTTCCCTGCGTGTACTGCTTGTCCCTGTATTTTAAAAGTTGAATTGAGTCCCAAACCATCAATGGTTAATGTGTAGAGAGAGAGAGAGAAGAGAGAAAGAGAGGAGAGGGAGAGAGAGAAGAGAGAGAGAGAGAAGAGAGAGAGGGAGAGGAGAGAGAGAGAGAGAAAGAGAGGGAAGAGAGAGAGAGCGAGAGCGAGAGAGATTGGGCGAAGACCAACCCCCCCTGGATGTTTCAGTTAGGTTCTGCTGCTCCGGTGTCTTGCTTGTCAGTTCTCTCTTGTGCGGTGGTTAGTGTGGATTCTCTTCAACGCATTGATAAGATCTCTACAAATAATATTCAAGGTAGGTTTATTTCTGTATGCTAGTCTATGTTAATAGAATGCGTTTGACCAATTACGCGGTCATTGGATGCGTTGCTTTTACGCGCTAGAATTTCGTCTTACTTTATATCTGTTGTAAAAGATAAGGGTGTCTGCAGTGTGCTGAATCTCTTCTCAGAACATGTTTGAATTCGGTTGAATCCAATTTCACTTTCTGTTTATGATATTTCGTTAAACATGTATGTAGCCTGTTGTGTGGAATGCACAAGCCGTTAACTTATTTTTGGTCTGTGGACCGTGGGAACTTTACAGACCATGCCCATCGCAATGAGACGTTATTGGGGTAATCAGCGTACGGCAATTAGGCTGAATTTAGACAGGCAGTCTTTTGACCAATTAGATCAGTTCTGATAAAGATCTGATGTGATCGGGGTAATTACCGGTCAATGGGCTGAATTGGAAATGTAGGCATATGAGCACAAGACGTTGAAAAAACGTCTGAACCAATTTTGCTTAGTGAGATACAACAGCGGTCACTATATCATATTTTTAAGAACAGTTAGACTTCTCTATATGTATCCTATTGTATCCAGGCTATATTGTGTAATTTGTGTTGGCTATGCATTGTTTAGTTGTTTGTTTGAAACATATACATCATATTAAATTGAGTATTCTAATTCCTAGCAATTCTATAGTTTGAACCTTGAAACGTCAGATTAGATTCGAGTTAACGTTTCCAGACAAGGCCATTTTTTAAATCTTACCATATGACTCAAGGCAAGAAAAAAAAAATCCATTCTCAAAACACAAGACTCAAAGGAATGCGACCCGGTTGACACTTAATGGTTTTCTTACGTAAACATTATCTGATCAAAGACATTCTCCACTGGTTTCGATTCCTTTTGACAATACATTATTTATGAAAGTATATGCATTCCAGATTACATTCCATACATTTTACATTGATTTCCTTCTGGAAACTTGAGCAACTCAAATTTACTCCAACCTACTGACATTTCACCCCGACTGTGCTATGACGAAGCTGGCAGGTGAAAGTGTCCGCGTGTGCCAACTTTACAGGCGCACTGTTATGACGCTGAATGTCTAACATCGTTAACGTGATTAACTCACTCTTTAAACATAATTAAGGTAGTTAAGGAAAGAGCTTGAAACATTTCACATGGCCTCTTTAGGTACTCGCTAACTCAGTCAAAACCTTTACCCCAAGTGGTCACTATGTGTTTTAAACTAAGCGCATGTGTCGCTATCTCAATGTCGCCTCTGCTCCACACTTCCCATAAACCCAATGTTTTAATAAAAAATGAATCTCTATAGCAAACGTTTTAGGGCAACGAATTAAAGATTGCCTTCAATAGGCTCATTTAATTAAAATTAAAATGTAGATAAATGTTTTAGTTATTTTTTAAAAAATGTGTTTGTTTATTTGTTTTTCATGATGTGTTTGTAATTAGTCATACTGTACTGTTCTCACCCTAATGTCCTCTGTATTATTTAATTCACAGGAGTTGGACAATAAGCGGCTCAGTCAAGACTCCTTCAAACAGAGCACATGAGCACCCCCTGGTGGCATTGACAAGCATTAACGCCTGTGATCAGAGACGTGGGGAAAGAGAACCACTACCTGACTCTTCTTGTCTATTGGATTATAGTTCTGTCATTGTATGGAGCGAAACTCACAGAGAGCCCCCATACCAACTGGTATTGATCGGTAACTGAAGCATGACAAGTTAAACTATGCGTTAATTAATACCTAGAATAAGGTATTAAAAAGTCAACCAAAGAGTTCACTAAAGAAGACAACAAACTACAGAAACATGGAGATGGAAGCCTCCCGTGCTGCTTATGCTGGGACCTTCCCCACTGAATCTATAGGCTCTCTACCCACCAACACCTCCTCTCCCAGCCTGCTCCAATTCTTCTGGGATTACCAGAACAATGATGTCATTGTGACGCACTACAACTACACAGGCAAGCTCCAGACAGACCGGTATCGTGAGGGGTTAAAACCTGAAGCCATAGCCTTCCTGGTAGTGTGTCTTCTTATCGTCCTGGAGAATGCTGTGGTTCTAATAGCCATCTGGACCAATAAGAAGTTCCACCTGCCCATGTACTATCTCCTAGGTAACCGTTGTTGTTTTTGTCCTACATCCACCCCCCTTTCTTCAGAGGACAACTTGACTATACTATATTGACTATACTTTATATAACTTTAAAAAAAATGTTATGTTACAATATAATTTTAAAAAATCCACCATATGCAATTCCATTAATTTTCTATATTTTCTTCCTAGGTAACCTGACTCTGTCAGACCTCCTGGCCGGTGTCACCTACATGGCCAATATCATCATGTCTGGTCCTAATACACTGAGACTAACTCCAATACTCTGGTTTCTGAGGGAAGGAGGCGTCTTTATCACATTAGCCGCCTCCGTCATCAGCCTATTGGCCATCGCGATAGAACGCCACGTTACCATGGTGACAATGAAACCATACCACGGGGCAAAGAAGGGTCGGCTGCTGGCTCTGATCGGGGGAGCTGGGCGTTAGCAGGGCTGCTGGGGTGCTCCCCGTCCTGGGCTGGAACTGTATGGGTCGCCTGGACCGCTGTTCCACGGTTCTCCCGCTCTACGCCAAGTCTTACATCCTGTGCTGCGTGTCCGTGTTCAGCGGCGTGCTCCTCGCCATTGTCGTTCTCTACGCCCGCGTCTTCCGTATCGTGCGCACTAACACCCAGCGCCAACGCCTCGGAGGAGCAAAGGGAAGCCTTCGCAAAGGCCTCGCCAGGAAATCCCAGAAGTACATGGCGCTCCTCAAGACAGTCACTATTGTACTTGGCGTCTTCATCGCTTGTTGGTTGCCACTCTTCCTCCTCCTCGGCCTAGACTCATTCTGCCCTGCCCGCCGCTGCCGACTGCTCCTCAAGGCGGACTACTTCCTGGGTGTTGCCATGGTGAACTCGCTCCTCAACCCCATAATATACACCCTGACCAGCAAAGACATGCGTCGCGCTATTTTAAAACTGCTCTGCCGCCCGTGTCTCATGACCAAGGACGGGCAGGTGAAGAGGATGGGGGTGCCGTTCCTGGAGTGTAGCTTCAGTAAGACGGAGGTGGCATCGAAGAAGCTGGAAGGCCTGGAGACGACGATCTCCTCTGGGAACATCGTCACGGCTCAGTCACCCATAAAGACTCTCTACCCCAAGCTCTTCAAGGTCTAAAGAGCCTAATGTGGATAGCTCTGTGATGGACAGGGAACTAACTCCCTATAGAAGATGGACAACATAAGTGCTCCATATGGCCTCCTGAAAAGACAGACCTGAAGGACCCTTTGGGCAGCTCTGTGTTTAAGAGAGTAAACCATAGAATTAGGGGCTTTGTCCCTTCCAGTAATTGTATTTCTATGGAGTGAACTTCATATTGAAGTGGTGGACAACAGGAGTGCTCAATATGGCCACCTGAAAACGGCATCACTTCCTGTTTGGCAATTCAACTCCAATGGCCTCCGGCCGACTAGCCTACATCTATAGCTCTCTTCTGGCCAATGAACTAAGCCTAAGAGCAAACCCTCAAAAAGACAGGTGAATGATCTATGATTGCGACAGATATAGCTACAGGTGTTTTTGATGAGAGCATCAAGTTCAGACATATCTCTCTTCAGCAAGTCTGTAGTGGTGCACTTGCAGCAATATCACCACATCAAAAGACTGATGTTGTAAGAATGATGACTAAACATCAAGCCAGGTGGAAGAAATTAAAATGTGAATTAAGCAACTCTTCTGGTACTCACAAAAACCTTCCAGAACTGATTTGCACTAAGTTAACTCTGCATTGAGAGAGCATTGAAAGCCATGGATTAAGATTGGACATTCTGTTCTAGAACTAAGACTGTAAACTGGACATTCCAACCATGTTGAGTTGTTGTGGCGAGTGCGGCTCGGTTTACTTCACCCAACGTTTTCTATGTTGTTGTTTGAAATGCCTTAAAGAAGGCATAATATGTACATAATAATAATATGCCTGTGGACACCTGGACTTCGCTGGCTCGAAGGTCCATGTTGTGCCTGCCTGTGTCCCAAATGGCACCCTATTCCCTATACAGTGCACTACTTTTGACATTTGGGATACACTCCGAGACGCCGGTTGTGATAACCCCATACAGCTACACAGTGTGCCCAAACAGAAGCCTATACAGGAAGTGGATGCTGTGTTGTTCACCCACCAGTTGCTCTTTGAAACACAAACACACAATGGAAACCTACGCATGCACCTAAACATTGTGGTACCTGGATGTGGAGGGAGATGTCAAACAATATTAAGATCACAGGATGCTGGTGAGGGGAGGACGACTCATAATAATGGCTGGAATGGAATAAATGTAATGGTGTTAAAAGTCATATAAACCAAGTGTTTTATACCGTTCCATTAATTATGTTCCAGCCATCACTATAAGCCCCTCCTCCCCAATTAAGGTGCCATGAGCCACCTGTGACTAAGTTCTGGGCTTACTCAGTCAAGTAGAAACTATCTGTTAGTTCCTGATTCGAATTCATATTTTAAATGCCATCACACACACTACAATACAAAAACACTACTATAAGAAAGCCACCATGAACCCAACTACCTGCAGCTCTAATCAGTGATGGACTTCTTCCCCAAGCAAAGGACTTCATGCAGTCCTTCGTGTTCCTCTTGTGTTAGTTATTGTATTGATACGAACCGTCTGTTGCACTTGGGGGTCTCTGTTTTGAAGACCGTGTTATAACTGATGAAACAACAGATCACCAGGTTACCATCCTAACCTGCTAGTCGGCATCATCCAGCTGCATTGGCTGTTTGGTAACGTTAGACTAGAACGTGCTTGTCAGCTATAAATCAAGATCAAAGTGGGAAGATACACAGCTGTATACAGTGCTAAGTTACAAACCCATTGACACATCTGTTATTTCTGGCTTTAGAGAGGCTTTTCCTATACAGTCTATGGACCTGAATGTATATTTTTCTACGTTTCAACTGGTAATGTCATGTAGCAATTCCAAAATAAATTGTGTTCTGTATTTGGATGGATGAGAAGGTGCACCATACTTTTGTACTGCGTGTTGTGTATTGAGCAATTAATTTTTGTATTTCTAAAGGAATTTGTTAGGGCTTGTACTTTGTACTGTAAAGTATATGCTTTTGTACTACCAAGGTTCTACCATTATTAAAACAACTGTTTTCTGAAAAATCTGATTATAAAGTTGGTGTTCACTCTGCAGGATTATGCACAGGTGTACAGAGCCTTCAGAAAGTATTCAAACTCCTTTTCCATATGTTGTTGTTACAGCCTGGGTTTAAAATGGATTCAATTGAGATGTTGTGTCACTGGCCTACAGACAATACACCATAATGTCAAGGTGGAATTATGTTTTACTAATTCATTCCAAATGAAAAGCTGAAATGTCTTAAGTCAATAGGTATTTTACTCCTTTGTTATGGCAAGCCTAAATAGGTTCAGGAGTAAAATTGAGCTTAACAAGTCACATAAGTTGCATGGACTCTCCAATAAAAGTGTTTAACATGATTTTTGAATGATGACCTTATTTCTCTGTACCCCACACATCTGGAAGGTCCCTCAGTCCAGCAGTGAATTTCAAACACAGATTCAACCACAAAGACCAGGGAGGTTTTACAAAACCTCACAAAGAAGGGCACCTATTGGTAGATGGGTAAAAATATTTAAAAAACAGAGGAAAACCTGGTTGTCTGCTTTCCAACAGACACTGGGAGACAAATTCACCTTTCAGCAGGACAATAACCTAAAACACAGAGAGTTGCTTACCAAGAAGACAGTCAATGTTTCTGAGTGGCCTAGTTACGGTTTTGAATTAAATCACTGTCTAGCAGTGATCAACAACCAACTTGACAGAGCTTTTAATCATTTAAAAACATATGTAACCTTTATTTAACTCGGCAAGTCAGTTAAGAACAAATTCTTATTTACAATGACGGCCTACACCAGCCAAACCCGGACGACACTCGGCCAATTTTGCTCCGACCTATGGGACTCCTAATCACAGCCGGTTGTGATACAGCCGGCCATAAAATATTGTACTATCCAGTTATTCAAAGCTCTTCGAGACTTACCCAGAATGACTCACAGCTGTAATCACTGCCAAATGTGATTCTAACAGGGGTGTGAATGCTTATGTGACTGAGATATTTATGTATTTCATTTTCAATTAAATTTGCTAAAATGTTTGAAAACATGTTTTCACTTTGTCCTTATGGGGTATTGTGTGTAGATGGGTGAGAAAAACAACAATTGAATACATTTTGAATTCAGGCTGTAACACAAACCGTAGATAAGTCAAGGGGTCTGAATACTTACTGAAGGCACTGTATGTGCGTGTGTGTGTGTGTGCAAACCTGCGTGTACTTGTGCATACGTGCGTTGGCGTGCATGTCCTCCCTCGTGGAGGAGCTGAGTGAGTGAAATAGCATTTCTTCGAGAACTGTGGCAGGAAACAGTCTCAGACCCCCCCTCTCCAACATCTGTTAATAACATTGGTCTGGATACTGTATAGCTTCTGACATGATTCAAACATTTCCGTCGTCCAGCTCCTGTCTGACTGACTGCGAACACACAAAGAGCCTATTCTTCAAAGCCAGGCCCCTGACACATGGCCTTCCTGTCTCTCTTAACCTGTCATACCAGGGTCGTATTAATACAGTACCAAACAGGAAGAAAAAAGACTGTAACAGGAAGGGATGACCACCTGAGCTTGTCCAATAAGCAAGGCTTGTTTTCATGATCCTTGGCAAAAAAAAGTGTGGTGCACTAATGAATACATTAGTTACATGTAGACATAATGAGGTGTTGTTTCACCAGGCTGACACATAATCCCAGCTCGTAACTCATCCAAGGCACACTAGTCTTGTCCTCTGGTTGTGCGTCATAGATACGGTCCAGAAATGGACATACACACGTATGGTAATAAAATGGTTATAGGTTTCTAAAGCTGCACTCCAGTCTCCTTTCCAGTTCATTTGTTGACTTAACAAAAGGCATTTCTCAATAGGTGGTCCAGGGATCCTCATGACATGGGCAGGCAGGCCTTTCCTCTTCTGTTTTCCTTTGCCGATGACAGAGGGCACCATCAGACCAACTCCTTGAATGGCCTCCTCCATGAACTAACACTTGTGTCTAAAAAAACACAATTTTAAGTACAAATTATGTCTGTTCTATAGATTAGGGTTACAGTTAGGATCATTGAGTTGCCCCCTTTACCCGGGTTTAACATGTAAAGATCATTAACCATTAATCATTAAAGTGAAGTGTCTTTTGTTAGTATTGTGAGACTTTAAACACCTCTGGGTTATCGGTTTCTATAGCGATGGCTTTCACGGTTCACAGTGAATAACACACACACACACACACCAGACACGTGTGGATGATTTATGAGTCTACTATAGAAGCAGCGTCGTGTACAGCATACAGTAACATAATACCAGCTGGACTGAAAAAACAAATCTATTCAATACTAATACCACACAGTGTACTGTACATACAGTTTACCACAAAACAGATGAATCATCCCCCTCTGTCTGTCTCTTTGTCGCTCTCTCTCTCTCATTGTCTCTGTCTCTCCCTCTCTCCAGTTGTTACTATGGCTCTTAAAACATGAGAGAAGTATTGTGTGGTTGTAACCTGCAAATTGATCTATGAACTTGGATACATAGATCAAACACATAATCTGACATACCGGTTTTCCACGATACGATGACCACATAGAAGACCAACAGCAAACGTTGGTAGCGTACATACCGTAGGCCTATAGGTTTCCCCACTTGTTAGCACCACACTTTGCCACTACCTCCATGAACATGACCATGTTCTGAAAGATGTCAAAGGTCGGTGAACCCTAACGTTAGCCTCCTTCCTGGGGCACTGACCCCTGTGCTGCAGGACTGTAAAATCAATTCCCCGCAGCTGTTCTAAGGTCTCTTATGCACAACAAAGGAGCAAGTTGTACCCAGGGTAGATGGCGAGGTAGAGACTCCCATGAATCTGTCTCAGGAATACCCAAACACTGGCCCTGGGCTACCTTTCCTTCCTGCAGTGGAATGGCAGAATGGGCCATGGATAGACTGAATTCACACAGATGAGTTGCTAGTGTCACACAAATTAAAGCTGATTTCAGAATTGTCTCCCAAGGCTCAATGTGATGTTATTGGTATGAAGGTGTATTGTTCATCACTAATGAAGTGTGAACATTCATTTTCCTTCAAGCATAGACATTGACATTTGGAATTTGGACATGAATGAGTTTCAATATGGTCTCTGCTGCAATATTACCTTTATTAAAGGTCCAATGCAGCCGTTTTTATCTCAATATCAAATCATTTCTGGGTGAAAATACTGTGATTGTTTTCAATTCAAATGGTCTTTACAGAAACAAAAATAGCTTCTTAGCAAAGAGCAAATTCTCTAGCAAGAATGTTGGTAGGACTGTCTAGGAGTGGTCTGAGTGGGGAGGGGAAAACTGAAAACTAGCTGCTATTGGCAGAGAGGTTTGGAAGTCTTTCTTAATGGTTTATTAACTCATTTACCGCCTGGCAGGAAAAAACTCCATCCCACCAAAACAGACTTTTCAAACCGTTTTTACACTAAAAGGGCATTATCATAATTTTTACAACTTCAGAGTATTATTCAACCAAATATTGTTTAATTATATATAACACAGGGAAATCATGTTTTTGACTGCACTGGGCCTTTAAATACCTTCTCTGCAAAGAGTGGTTTCAATCACCTTAGCTCTGTGGTGGTTATTGCCAGTTAAGATGTTCTGTCTCTGAATGATCAACAGCATTGATGTGCAATTCATGTCTAAGACATGTTTTTCCCCCTCATAGATCCTGTTCCTAAAGGCCCCAGGTAATTGGAGATTGGAGATATGAGATAATTGGATGTTATGGACAGATCGCAATTTACTGGGCTGGGGGAGGGTAGTGCGTTTTCTTTCTGGTTTACATTCGCTCTTTTGCAGGTTTTACTACATCATTTCTTCCATCCAGTCAAATGTCCTAATCTGCTTGCATGCACCTCCCCTCTATCAAGGTGTTTTGGTACTTCCCTTATGCATACGCTTTTCCGTGTGCTAACTTTTACTATACCACAGCTAAGTATAGTCTACCAGTCTAACGCTCTATCCTGCCCTCTATCCACCATTCATAGTGAGAATAGTGGATTGTTTAGAACCCTTTCCACAGAGGGTTCAACATGGAACCCAAAATAGTTCTACCTGAAACCAAAAGGGTTGTCCTATGGGGACAGCCAAAGAACCCTTTGGAACCCCTTTTCTCTAAGAGCGTAGACTCGCCTATAACACAATGAATAATTGCATTATTGTTTTCAAGTGAGTACAACATTCTAGCCTACTCTGTGATTTGAATGTTTCATTTGATTTGGATCAGTTGTGGTTCTACTCTCGACAGTTTATAAGGTCTAGAAAGGCACAGTAGCAGGCCAGTCTGGCTTTATTTTCTACTTCTGATATTGAATGCGCTGTCTGCTGCAGATCATCATTCTCCCAAGTCATCCTATAATAATGTGGCCATATGCTCCCGGCAGGCCCAGTTACTCAGGAAAGTTTAACACATGCTCTGCCTCCTCACGAATCTGAGCTATTCCTTGCACACCTAGAACCTAACGCTTCAATATATTGTGAAGAATAGCAGGCTAAGGCCTAGTTTTCTTTGACATGTTAGTGACAGAGAGCATGGCTAGGAAGGCCCCACTAACACACACATGTTAGTGACAGAGAGCATGGCTAGGAAGGCCCCACTAACACACACATGTTAGTGACAGAGAGCATGGCTACGAAGGCCCCACTAACACACACATGTTAGTGACAGAGAGCATGGCTACGAAGGCCCCACTAACACACACATGTTAGTGACAGAGAGCATGGCTAGGAAGGCCCCACTAACACACACATGTTAGTGACAGAGAGCATGGCTACGAAGGCCCCACTAACACACACATGTTAGTGACAGAGAGCATGGCTAGGAAGGCCCCACTAACACACACATGTTAGTGACAGAGAGCATGGCTAGGAAGGCCCCACTAACACACACATGTTAGTGACAGAGAGCATGGCTACGAAGGCCCCACTAACACACACATGTTAGTGACAGAGAGCATGGCTAGGAAGGCCCCACTAACACACACATGTTAGTGACAGAGAGCATGGCTAGGAAGGCCCCACTAACACACACACTCATGAAGAGGTTTCACTTGCACCCACGCACAAAGCATAAAGAAGAAGGAATATTGAAAGAAAATGGACATGGACTATTGGAAGATATTTATGAAGATGATTATTGAATGTTGAATGTTAAAGTTTGAATGTAAAAGTTTGAATGTTAAAGGTTGAAAAATATTAAAGGGGATAAAAGTAATGTAGTAAACTGGTTAATAATGTTATAATGTTTGTTTTGACGTCCAGCACATTTGATTTATGTTGAAGAGGCTTGGAGGACAAGGTTTGAAATAAAATATGATAATGATGAAATGTTATAAATGATATTTAAAATGTTGGGTGTTCAAGACATAACTGGAGTAGGATTAGAGTTGAGTGAAGTTAGAAAATAATAAGAAAGGTTCATGTTTAAAAAATAATGTTTTAAAAGGTAATGTGAATGAAGTGTATTAAGGGTGGAAACCCCTAGGTCAGAGCAGCCAGGGGAGGCAGGGGGGGGGGACGACATCCTGTGGAGGCGCACCTCTTGCCTCGGCGAGGTTAAGGTGGGGGCTAGTGGGTGATGAAAAAGCACCTTTTGCGAAATGGCCACATTATGTGTCAACCACTGAACGCGTCATCGGGGCAGGTGTTAGCCACGATGACCTAGCAGAAGTTGAGGAGTATGGTATAAAAGAGGCAGGATTTTAGGGAGAGGTACGACTCTCTTTGAGCTTGCTAAAAGAACCTGTTGCCGGCAGGAAGAAGATGTTTTCTGTAGCTTTTTAGTTGAAGATAGATGTTGAGGTTTAGGTTACCTAATTGATAGAAGTGTTAAGAGTTGTTTAGACACCAAATGAGGGACTGATCATCCTGAGGGGGAGACAAAAAGATGTTTATAAGTTGTACAAGGTAAGAACACGTTTTTCTTGTTATTAAACACTAGCAGGCCAGTGTGGTCCTTCTGTAGCACAGTTGGTAGAGCATGGCGCTTGTAACGCCAGGGTATTGGGTTCGATTCCCGGGACCACCCATACGTAGAATGTATGCACACATGACTGTAAGTCGCTTTGGATAAAAGCGTCTGCTAAATGGCATATATATATACTGTGCTTCTCATAATAAAAGACAACAAAAATACAAAAAGACATTGTAGAAGACAATGTATTGGCACTCCAATAAGGGTTTAGTTAAGGGCGCTGGAGGCATCTATCAATTTAATCCAAGATTCATTTTCGCTTGTCATTGATTGGTGATATTAATTTGGTATTTTTATGCCTGTTTCCGGAATTTTGAATATACTTGCTTTATTGTTCTGAAACCTTGTGTCATCAAAGAGTCATACAAGTGCATGTCGTTTTACTCTAGGGGTCTGAAATAGACTTGATTAATTTAGGATTTTTAACATCTGGTTAATGAGTCTATGGGGAACTCAGTGGCTGGAATAAAGGAACCTGAGAGCATTGGTAGGTGTCGTAAGAGGGTTGTCTCTGGGCTAAGACACCCAGAGGAGGTCGACCCGCTCATAGTGTGCTGAAGTTGAAGCTCTGGCCCAGATGATCCTGAGAACCGGGTTTATAGGTTCAGGGTGAGGGAGTGTAAGCGCTCCACTTTGGGGATAGCCCACTTTATTGTTGAGCTTAAGGAACTGTCCCTAGCTGTACATTAGCTCAGCGGTAAGGCAGAGCTGCATCTATCAGATCCAGGGGCGCAATTTTGGTTTTAGAAGTGGGATGGACATAATTGTTTCGTTTTTTAATCCGGTTGGATAAACGCTCCAAACAGCCTACATGACCGCTCTGAGGCGTCCGCATGGTCCTAAAGCACACCGTTTGTACCACATTCCATTGATAAAACTGTGTGTTACACACAGACTTTCATCTGCAACAAGTCAATTCGGTGGAAACACAACTCTGATGGGAAAGTACTACAGTTTTTTTTTGTAAGCAGATACATAAAATTGTAGCAGGCCAAAATTGTCCAGCAGAGGCTGTCTATCATAGCCTACACCCCCAAATGTGCTCTTCAGCACCATTCTCTCACGCCTTGCTCGCAGGTGCGCCTGCTGCTGAGGAGAGAGAGCAGCAGATGAGCCTTGGTCTCAGCCTACTGTTGATTGTCAAGATGGAGGCATTTTTCATTGAAGTAAAACAAAAGTTAGAGGGAAAAGAGTATACCTATAGTGAAAAGCCAACAAGGGGAATTTAATATAAGTTTTAATATTGGGGTGGACTAAGATGGGAGTAATACAGGCTACTGCGCAATTCCCTATTCACGCAGGATGATATTTTGGAAGTTACATTATTTATAATAATTAGTTCGATTATCATTATTATTATTGTATGTCATTGTTATTATTTGAGCCATTTTCTTTGGCCAAATTCAGTTCCAACTATAATGCTGTGTTTGCCTCAGAACAACAGCCTGCTTGTATTTCCCCTATAAACAATGGCTTGACTTACTTTTGACATTTCCCTAATAAAGTTGAGAAATGTTTGTGAAGGTTTGGAGTGGCTATTATTAAGCTTTAGCCACTGCAAGCCTATGCTATAAAGGCAGTGTGATATAAAGGCGCTTCAACTGACACCGACAGTTGAACTTGAGGTGAGGAAGAATGTTTCAGGCCTACTAGAGTTACTCCTATAATCTAACAATATTATGTTTATCTTTATAGAAAATATTATAATTAAAAAATTTAAGAATTAGCCTCCTTCGGTATGTCTATATCTGTATAGCAGATGCAATAGCCATCTGACATAAAGAAATGCATTGGTGTCGTAGCATGCCACGTAGCATAGCTCTCTCTGGAGCTAGACCTAAACTTCTCTTCCTATTTATAGGCTAGATATACCAGTCAAAAGCCGCCATTGGACTCTGGAGCAGTGGAAACGCGATCTCTGGAGTGATGAATCACGCTTCACCATCAGAGTCCGACAGATGAATCTGGGTTTCGTGGATGCCAGGAGAACGCTACCTGCCCGATTGCATAGTGCCAACTGTACATTTTGGTGGAGGAAGAATAATGGTCTGGGGCTGTTTTTCAAAGTTCAAGCTAGGCCCCTTAGTTCCAGTGAAGGGAAATGTTAACGCTACAGCATACAAAGACATTCTAGACTATTCTGTGCTTCCAATTTTGTGGCAACAGTTTGAGGAAGGCCCTTTCCTGTTTCAGCCTGACAATGCCCCTATGCAAAGAGAGGGCCATACAGAAATGGTTTGTCGAGATCGGTGTGGAAGAACTTGACTGGCCTTTACAGAGCCCTGACCTCAATCCAAATCGAACACCTTAATGATGAATTAGAACACTGACTGCAAGCCAGGCCTAATCACTCGACCTCCCTAATGCTCTTATTGCTGAATGGAAGCAAGTCCCGCAGCAACGTTCCAACATCTAGAGGAAAGCCTTCCCTGAAGGGCGAAGGCAGTTATAGCAGTAAAGGGGGGACCAACTCCATATTAATGCCAATGATTTTGGAATGAGATTTTTGACAAGCAAGTGTCACGGTGTTCACATACTTTGGTAATGTAGTGTATTTTATATAATTGTAAATATGGCATCAAAATGTTGGAAATCTGATTTCCCTAGCTGATCTTTAATTGTCTGCAACTGTAGTATGAGCATGTGCTACGATGCAATTAGACAATAACAACCGCCAATTCACTCTGTAGAACACCAGGCAGGATCAACTAGGAAATTATGGTGTAATGCGAGCACCTACGTCCTGGGGTTGTGGATTCGAGGAATAAAATATTTGGGACAAGGAAATGGGGTAAGTGTATTGTGTGGCCAGCATAACAAACTAAGCTTTTAGTGCCACCTTGTGGCTCTGTTCTGGAATTTACAGTACTTGCTGGAATTACGTATTTTCTCAAGGCAGAACACTGCCCAGGGGAGAACAATATGTATTGGTGTGTCAGCACCTTCCGCACCTGGAACAAGCAGTATATATTACGCGTCCAGTTGTACAATAATCATATCGTGATATCATGAAATTGAATGGAAAATGTACCCAAAGGTTCAAATCCATGGGAATATGAAGTGAGCTATATCAGGTGAGCCATATGTTATTATGGGGTTGTTGAATGTAACAAAATGTATATTTTCATATAGGCCTATTCAACTGAACAGCTGTCTATTTCAGAATGACGTCATTCATTCAAAGAAAAATATGCATTGTCAGTGTAAAAGATAGCTCCATTCATTCAATCCACTGTAGCTTATTGTTATGATTCATTCCGTTTTCCCTGTGCTTTGTTTCTGTGTGAACTTGTAACTCAGCTTTATTGGAAAGTGCATAGCCAGCACTTCATTCAAAGCTTTATTCCTTATTTCTGTAAAGTGCACACACGTTTATTTAACAGATTGTACAATTTCGTCGAATATGGCTTTCTAATGTATATTTTGAGAAAATTGGGCTAATTGTGTCAATATTTGATTGTCAGAAGCGCGTTTAGATCGATGCAGAACTAGTCCCGCTTCCTTTATTCTAAGAACTCCTCTTCCGTAAAAGTCCCCTCCCTCCGCTCGCGGTTCACCGCTCATGCTTGTCTATGGAGGCCAGCAGACTCGTATTGAGGCCCACTCTTATTTTGGCAGCGAGAATCAGTTTCGTACAATGCTTAGTCATGGTGAGTTACAGCTTTCCCCCGTTCCTATGTGGCGCACAGACAGCGATGGAACTATTCAGCTATGTGAGTCTATTTTACTATTAAGAAAGCAGATCACGATTGATTTTGAAGATATATAATAGTGATTTTGTCGCGAGAATGTTAATGTTCATGAATGATATTTCCGATTCCAATCGGCAACCTTTTTCCCACGAATCGAGTCGACACCAATAATGCCAGGCAGTTACTGACAGCGAAGCTAATTTTGATTGTCTGACAATGTTTTTCACAGCGTTTGCTTTTAATATCCGTGGTGTTTTGTTGCTATAGCCTAATAGTACATCGACTGGTTTCCTAATGGTCATATTTGTTGTGAACGAGTAGTGAAGTATTAACGTCCGTGCATGCCAACACTTCAATGTGTTTAGCTATAACTGTTACAAGTGTGACTCACCAAGCAAGCTAAACGTATCACTGTAGCCTATTTGTTGGGAAATCGCCATCCCTTTGTCTGAAATCTGTAGCAAAATCATATGGTGCTATATAATTGTGCGGTAAGCACTTTCTTTATGTCCGTTTACATAAGGGACTCTTGACTTCTGGGTCATGTTTTGGTACACGCAGTTCCATAATTTGCTCCCTCATCACAGTCAGTTACAGTCCACGATAAGATGAGTCACTGGCGAAGGCGCATTGCCAGTCCCCTATCAATCTTGTTTGAAATAACCCTTCGTTCTTAATACAGGTGGGCATTGTTTCAGATAGTTTAGGAAAGGTTAGGGTACCGGTAGTCGATCGGTTTGTCGTTCGTCTTTTGTCAATATCTATCCAAATGTGCAATGTCTGTCTAAATTAATTATTTAAGAAGCGCGAGAAAGTTATGGGATAGAGTTACTAGTGTAACTCCGATTAAGCAACAATACAGATTTCCCCAGACTATCCAGCAATTTTGTAGTCTACATTGTTGCATGTGCGTATCTCTCATGTCGTTCATCAAATTGAAACCTATAGTCGTTCTCTGCGAAGGAACGTTATCGTATTTGGCGCGGAGAAAGTGACCACTTTAGGCCGGGGACTGTAGGCCTGTTGAGGGATAGCTGTAGTGTAAATCCCAGTAATATGGATATCTTCCATACAGGGTTCCAGGGTGATCTGCCCAGAAGTGTGTAGCCTACCGCCTATAGACGTATATTGACTACGAGGGCAGTTTATCATTTAATAAACTGGTCCCATGAATTGCAAAGAGATATGGGATATTAGAACCCCGTTGTCTTAACATTGTAATCTTTAACCTACACGTTAACTAGCTGGCTAGATGTTTTTTGTTGTTGTCTTGCATTAGCTTCAATTGCAAGTTTTCACCAACCTTATGATCTGCTTCAGACCGCTTGCGTTCTGCCTAAGCAGCGTAGCTACTACTATGCTTGAGCTGGTCCCGTGGTTGATTCAGAGCGGTAGACCCTTTGCATTATTGTGACTCCATTGTCTTAACCTTCCTATCTTAAACCTAAGCATGGGTACACTCAACATGTGACATTTAGTGGAGGCTCCTCAGTGGAGTGAATTTAATAAAAAATAGCGAAACATTAAAGGTAACCTTTTTAGATAACACTAAATATATTCACGAAAATGGATTAAAACACACCGTTTTGCAATGAAGGTCTACAGTAGCATCAAAAGCACTCTGTAGAGTAGCGCCATGGTGTTACCGAAGGACAGCTAGTTTCCGTCCTCCTCTGGGTACATTGACTTCAATACAAAACCTAGGAGACTCGTGGTTCTCACCCCCTTCCATAGACTTACACAGTAACAACTTCAGGTTGGAGGACCTCATCCGATCAGAGCTCTTGAAGCATGAACTGACATGTTGTCCACCAAATGAAAGGATCAGATAATTAATCTGATACTGGAAGCATAAGCTACAGCTAGCCAACACTGCAGTGCATAAAATGTGGGGAGTAGTTGACTGAAAGAGAAAGACAATAGTTGAACAGTTTTGAACAAATTCATTTCTTTAAAAATGAATAAGCAAGCGAGAGCTAGCTATATTTTGTTGTATTTTCTCCACTTTCACTTACTTATTTAGCGAATGCAGCTAGATAGTTTAGCCTACTCAAACACACGGCTCAAACAGAGAGGGATGCCATGTTAGCTAGCAGGCTATGGCTATCCAACACTGGAACTTTTTTCGAAGTCAAAGTTTTGGTTTGATTAATTTATTGCCACTGGAGCCGGCAGGTGTAACTTCTAGACTGCTTGCTGACTGTACTGCATGATTTGTAGCGATTAATATGCGTTAGTTCTAGTAGCTATGTTGTTTATGAGTATGATGTTCGCTAATATGATGACAAAGATGTAAGCTGTGTGTAGTGGTTATGATAGAAACTAATTTGCAACTGTTGGAGTAATGTTTACACCCTAAATCAGCTAGATGCATGCAAGAGAGTGCAAGGCGGTATTGAATGTGTCAATGTCTGTAACCTTGATTACTCAAATTTTTCTCTCGACTTGTGCTCCCTACATTGTAAACTTTCATTCATAGGCTAGTCTGTAGCAACCTCATGATGGGTATAGGGACATTTTGAGTCGTGTAGTAACCTGAACCTATCAATGTTACATTGAGCTGGGTGAATGGAATGTGAATGACAGTCATCCAATATGCTGTAATAGAAATAAGGCTATGCTCATTAAAAAAATAATTGTCCTCCCTCATCATAAATGGCACCGACAGCCACTGCTGCCAGTCCACCCATTATTTTACATTACATTTAAGTCATTTAGCAGACGCTCTTATCCAGAGCGACTTATGACTTGAATGGGGACGCCCATTCTATTCATTCTATTTCTATGGTACCACCACAATTCATGGGACTGATATTAGCTTTTTCTGCGCATAATGTTCAAATCATTTATTTATAAGTGACTTTGTTGAGCTTCACAATCAATTTGAGATATTTTCCCCTGATGTGAATGGGATTTGTGCCACAAATACTAAAATGCGGAATGTGGAACCAGTGCCAGGGAAACTAAACTGAAGCATGAATTGCTGTCATAACTTGTCCATAGACTGCTTACAGGGTAAGGAAACCATTGTCATTTTATCATTTGGGTCAACTAACCCTTTAATGAGTTCCCTTGTACCTATTGCTGCGTTCTCGTGCTAGTCGGATCAAAGAAACGGACATTTCCAACTTGTTAACTGCTTGAACGCGGCACGTGTATAACTACAACCAGTTAGCAAGTCGGAAATTGTGGAGTTTCCTAGTTCCAACTAGCACGTGAACGGGTCCTTTTTAACTGCAGGCTTTTCTTTGGGTGCTGAAATCTGTCGTTTTTTTATTAAAAACTGCATTTTATGTGACGTCTGTCAAATTGCACCCCCGTAATCGACAGTCTTTCGATGGAGTAAGAAGTTACGACTTCAAGCGTGCACCACAACACGATACTTTTATCCATTCTTTAACGCTTACTGTGTACCTGTGCTTGTCCTGATTGTTATAGAGTTGTCAGTTGAATTTGGAATGCATATTTTGATAAAATTGCATTCTATACGTCCGCTTCCAAAACTGAAAGTCTGTCCGGCCATGATGGGCTGCACCTTATCATTTAACAAATAGCTCCCTTGGCAGGGTTCATGTAAAATGCTACTTTTATAAATAAAATACAGATCTGAGTCTCACTCATTATTCTTGTCACGCCTTGGTCATTGTATTTTGTGTTTTCGTTATATATTTGGTCAGGCCAGGGTGTGACATGGGTTTATTGTTGTTGTATTTCATATTGGGGTTTTTGTATTTGGGATCGCGGCTGATTAGGGGTGTTGTATAAGCTTGGCTGCCTGAGGCGGTTCTTAATCAGAGTCAGGTGATTCTCGTTGTCTCTGATTGGGAACCATATTTAGGTAGCCTGGTTTTGCTTTGTATTTCGTGGGTGATTGTTCCTGTCTCTGTGTAGTGTTCACCAGATAGGCTGTAATTAGGTTTCACGTTCCGGTTGTTGTTTTTGTATTTGTTTAGTTATTTCATGTATCGTCATTCTCTTCATTAAAGAACATGAGTATCAACTACGCTGCATTTCAGTCCGACTCTCATTCCACAAACGAAGAACGCCGTTACAATTCTTGTTAAACAGAAACCCCAAACATATGGCAGCAGATCCACAAGGTCTGCCATGAGAGGTGACTTAAGGAAAAGCACCTTTAGTAAATCCGCTTTCTCTGTGAGAGCTTCCCATGTCTGGAATACACTGCCATCAGACACACAACTGCACCACCTATCACACTTCCACAAAACGTATGAATACATGGCTAAAGGTCAATCAGATTTGTGATCATAATCAATAGATGTGTATTGCCGCTTTCCATGTTGTCTGTAGCTTGTGAGGTGTGGAAACACTTTGTTGCTTTTATGAATTTTGCCTTGCTGCTTTTTGTTCTGTTGCTCTGTCTGTCTGCTACGTCTTGCTTGTCCTATGTTGCTCTGTCTGTATGCTACGTCTTGCTTGTCCTATGTTGCTCTGTCTGTATGCTACGTCTTGCTTGTCCTATGTTGCTCTGTCTGTATGCTACGTCTTGCTTGTCCTATGTTGCTCTGTCTGTATGCTACGTCTTGCTTGTCCTATGTTGCTCTGTCTGTATGCTACGTCTTGCTTGTCCTATGTTGCTCTGTCTGTATGCTACGTCTTGCTTGTCATATGTTGCTCTGTCTGTATGCTACGTCTTGCTTGTCATATGTTGCTCTGTCTGTATGCTACGTCTTGTTTGTCCTATGTTGCTCTGCGTGTGCTCACTGCTCAATGATTGTCTATATTGTAATTGTTTTTAATAACCTGCCCAGGGACTGCGGTTGAAAATTTGCCGGCTGGCTAAAACCGTCACTTTTACTGAAACGTTGATAACTGCACTGTCCCTGTAAAAATAAAATATACTCACTCAATAGTAAACCAAGAAAAGCTTGCAGCTACACAGAACAAACGGGTACAAGGAAACAATTAAAGAATTTACATTTTTACAAGTATCGACTG
The DNA here is from genome assembly GCF_023373465.1 of Oncorhynchus keta. NCBI lineage: Eukaryota > Metazoa > Chordata > Actinopteri > Salmoniformes > Salmonidae > Oncorhynchus > Oncorhynchus keta. The sequence continues at coordinate 74,056,357 of NC_068430.1, forward strand.
ATGGTGACTCGATGTAGTTGGAGGTAGCCTAGAGTCCACCTACACTCGTCGCAACTCAACTCCATCGAGATGCACACTGAGTGTACAAAACATCAAGAGCACCTGCTCTTTCCATGACAGATGGACCAGGTGAAAGCTATGATCCCGTATTGATGCTGCTTGTTAAATCCACTTCAGTCAGTGTAGATGAAGGTTAAAGACCAGAAGGATTTTTAAGCCTTGAGACAATTGAGACATGGATTGTGTATGTGTGACATTCAAAGGGTGAATGGGCAGAAGACACAATATTTAAGTGCCTTTGAACAGGGTATGGTAGTAGGTTTGTGTCAAGAACTGCAACCCTGTTGGGTTTTTCACGCTCAACAGTTTCCCGTGTGTATTAAGAATGGTCCACCACCCAAAGGACATCCGGTCAACTTGACTCCAATGCTTCTCACAGTTTTGTCAACATGGGCCGGCATCCCGTGGAACACTTTTGACACCTTTGTAGAATCCATGCTTCGACAAATTACGGCTGTTCTGAGGGCAAATCAATATTAAGGTGTTCTTAATGTGTTGTGCACTCGGTGTATATATCATCGTTGAGTAAACACCGCTAGTTGAGGGGGTGAGTTCTTCCATGATGAGTCCACTATGTGAGTTGTCAGAGGGAGTGTTGAGCAACAGGCTACTATTAAACTGTGACATTTCTTTCTCAAGGAACTGTGAGGGATAGGCCTTCCATGAGATTTTACACAACAGACACACAATATAGGTCTACTTACCACTAGGCCTACTACTGCTGCTGTGTAGCCTACATCTAGGTAGAACTCCTACATCTTCTTGTTAAGCTATATTTCCTCGTTAAGCTAGAACTCCTAAATCTCCTCGTTAAGCTATATTTCCTTGTTAAGCTAGAACTCCTACATCTCCTCGTTAAGCTATATTTCCTTGTTAAGCCAGAACTCCTACATCTCCTCGTTAAGCTATATTTCCTAGTTAAGCCAGAACTCCTACATCTCCTCGTTAAGCTATATTTCCTAGTTAAGCTAGAACTCCTACATCTCATCGTTAAGCTAGAAGTCCTACATCTCCTCGTTAAGCTATATTTCCTAGTTCAGCTAGAACTCCTACATCTCATCGTTAAGCTATAATGGGTAACTATACATTCCTACAATGCAGCGCCTTTTCTTACCCCAGGAAGTATCACTTCTTCTTTAGTGTAAAATGTGGAATCCAAAAGGATGTAAATATAAGGTCAGGTGTCCTTTTACCTTAAATATGGATATTGAAACTGAATTTGAATGCATTTGGAACTGTTTTCTTAGTGGATGTAGGTGTTTTGCCATATCTCTGGGTGTTATTCATCAACTTCCACAATAAATATATGCCATAAAATAATCTTTCTATAGTCCTAGTTAAATTCTCTCAACAATGTTTTTTTTCATGATTATTGTATTTTATTAAAGATTTGTCTGTGTATCCCTGATCCCTTTTCACCCTGTTAGTTTGTTGTAATTCTCCATTTAAGAAAACAACCCCTTAATTTATTTGGTGAGGGAACAACCGCGCAAAGCTAAATAAATATAAACACTCAGTTGGATCTATTTGTATATTGTTTCATGTTAGTCTATGTCCAACTCATAAATGTCCACCCTGTTAAAATATGTTTGATGTAGAAGTAATTTAAGCTCAATCTTGCTCACTCACAGTGCGATGGCTAATTTAGGCTCAACATTTCCACCCTGTTAGGTTCCACCCTGTTAGGATTATGCTCTTAACCGGTTAAAAAAAATAGTAATAATTAAGTGCCTGAGCTTGACCAATATGTTTATCTGAAAGTCAAAAGTCCTTTTTCTGAACTTTTTTCTAAAGTTACAAGGTCCAAAAGGCACTGCATTGTAGGAACGACCTAACTTGACTTTAGTGAGCCCTACACACTGTAATAATATATCAGACCGTGTCCAATGTAAGCATTGTCTTCATTACAGAGAATGGTCCAACCACATAATATTAGTCTAATCTTGGTTTCACTTCAGTGAGTTGTACAGGATTTCATGTGATATAGAGGGAGGGTAGTAGAATTACCTAGATAGAGCTGTAGGTAGGCAGACCATACAACTAAGGCTGCGCCCAAATGGCACCCTGTTCCCTACAATTTTAGAAAAAAATGGTTCCAAAAGGTTAATTCGGCTGTCCCCATAAGATAACAACCTGTTTTTGGTTCCAGGTAGAACACTTTTGGTTCCAAGTATAACTGTTTTGGGTTCCATGTAGAACCCTTTCCACAGAGGGCAATACATGGAACCCAACATGGTTATACATGGAACCAACAAGGGTTCTTCAAAGTGTTCTCTTATGGGGACAGTCGAAGAACCCTTTTATATTCTAGGTGGTACCTTCTTTTCTAAGAGTTTACATAGTGCACTACTACTAGAGTCCTATAAGCCCTGGTCAAATGTAGTGCATTATATAGGGAATAGGGTGCCATTTGGGAGGCATGTAGGCCAGAACTTGTCCTCCAGCCCTTCAGTTCAGCCAGTCAGTTCTCTTATCTGCTTGTACAGGTAATCATTATGTGCAAAACGTAACATTGCAGTTATGTTACCCACTCAGGCCAGAGCAGCTGCAATAACACGATAACAATTGTTGCTGAGTAACTATGACTCTCTATAGTGACTTTTTTGTATTGGCCTAGTTGTGAACGAACAGGCTTAACACCTGTATAGCCTGTAGCTTACTTATTTGTGTGTGTGTGTGTGTGTGTGTGTGTGTGTGTGTGTGTGTGTGTGTGTGTGTGTGTGTGTGTGTGTGTGTGTGTGTGTGTGTGTGTGTGTGTGTGATTATTTTCCTACTCTCCACTGCTGTAGCCAGATTGGTCACAGGACAGTCCAGGGAAGAAAAAAAAACACTCAGTCACGATGACTAATTCAATTCTGCCCTAATTTAAGTCACTCGCTCCGTCTTCCTCAGTAGGAAAGTACGTCACTCGGCTCAGACTCTCGACCAGTGGTTGGGCTATCTTACCCACTCCCCGCCAGAGCTGGGTTCAGACTCTTTTACAAACCTTTCAAATACGCTGAGCATTTGCTCTAGTTTGCCTGAAGAGCCAGATGGGTGGGGTTTGCACTTTTGAGACATCTCTATTGGTTCCATTGCAGCAGGTACGCTCAGTCAAGCATAGATGCAATATTTGAAATGTTTTCTAATGGTATTTGAACCCAGGTCTGGGGGGGGGAGGAGAGAGAGACTCTGCATTCCCTTGTGTGGAATCTGTGGAGACACCCAAGCTCTCCTAGAGCTGTGATGTTGTCTCAAAGCACATTGACTCTAGTCACAGTGACTAAGAGAAACTGTGACTCCTCCCAAGAGGATCCATGAGTGTGACTGTAAACTCTTTGATTACCTTAAAGGTATATCTATCTATGTTGTATCTCTTCCTGTTCTAGGACACTTTTGTTCTGACTGGAGTGATTGAGGTTGGATGGCTTCGTAATGTTATTTAGCTGAGTCATTCGCTTGTCGTAGAACATACTAAATCACTCTCGAAAATGAAAGTTCTATCTGTTTTGATCAGACATGGAAATCAGTGCTAAAAACAAATTAAAGGAAGATGGTGAACAAGCTATGAAGGTAAGATACTGACATTTTGGTGCAGGTATAGCCAAGTAGCGCAAAAACATTATTTAAATATTGTCAGTACGATATATCATCAAAATGTATATCCCGATATGAAAATGTATTTCTTTCTTTCCCCCATCACTATTAGATGAACCCTATCCACCCTAACACCTAACTGTCCTGTCTTTTCTCTTCTCTTCTAGTTGCCAACGGCACCCAGACCTTCCCAGTAAATACAACAGTGCAATTTGAGATTCCAGAACGGGGCGACTTCTGGGAAAGCTTCTAGAGTGGAGCAACTGATCAACCAAACTAAACTGAGCTCTCCCCCCCCCTCATTCCTGAATCCTCAGGGCTGCTAGCTTACGCTGACGACATTTTTGGCACCTGCTCTTTTTTTTCTCCCTCTACAGAGTTTTAGGAGTTTCCACCCCTCTACTACCCTATCCTTGTCCCTCTTCTACCCAACTCCTGGCAGAAGTGTAGCTCCATGAGCTAAGTCCTGATTTACAATTATGACCATTGAAGATGCAGTAGTATATCAGTGTCTGTTTGTTGGGCCTCAGAGCGAAAAAGGAATAAGCAAGTAGTTGGACTTGAGAAGATGTCAGAGTACTAGACACATCTGTCTGTTTTTCTGACTGTTGCGGACTCTTTTGTTCAGGAAGTTCCCCTTTAGGAGAAAAACATATCAACAAGCGGACGTGAATAACAGTAATTCCCTACTGCGTCTTTTCGGACTCGCTACATACCTCCTGCCAAAAAGACCATACGTCTTGCTGTTCCTTTAATTAAAAGAGAAAGAGAAGTTTACTCAAGGGCAGGTGGGAGAGAATCTAGAACACTGATGTCATAAATCGTGGTGGATAACGATTGGCCTGGTTATAACATACATAACCATGACTGGCAGTTCATGTAGAATAAGTATTTTTTAAAGTTTTACAATAGCACCTGATTGTGCACTATGGCTGGGCTTGTGGAATAAGTAAGACTGTACGAAAAACTCATATAGACACAATGGCTGGAATTGAAGAATAAGAAGTAAGGGATAAGAAACCGTCTTTCGGACCTTTCTAAGAAAGCCGATTTAGTACTCTCTGAACTCTACAGTCACAGACATACATTCAACCAAAAAAACAACAAAGACCCTAGGAAAAGGGTCGTAGCCTTCTACAATCCCCCAATAGCTCCTCCAGTTTTCAACATTTCCCTAGTGTCTCCTTGCCCCTCAGTGAGCAAGGATGTCCGGCAGCAGTCACTCCCAACACTGTTCTTAGTTGTTGTCACAGCTTCAACAGAAGCACCAGGAAGGATCCTTCGTCAGTCAGGATGTCTAATGAGTGCCCGACGGAGTGCAAGGCGGTGGTGACGCCGTCGACGCGCAACGGCCACCGCGTCTTCAGCTACACGCTGGAGAGCCACACGGCGGCCGCCTTCGCCATCATGAACGAGCTGCGGCTGGACGGCCAGCTGTGCGACGTGACGCTTCGTGTGTGCTACAACGACCTGGAGGCCGTGGACTTCGTGGCACACAAGGTGTGTAGCATTGTGTCAATAACGGTTATGCTGTGGATGGAGTCGGGTGTATCGGTAACGTTCCTGACTTCGGACTACTCGTGCCCCCTTGGCGATACGGGGTCTGTGCCCTTCTCTTCTAGTCCTCATGCTTTGTCTATCTCCAGATGTGTTTCTGTCTGTGAAACTCCCCCCAAAAATGTCGGGGGGGAAATTATGTTTGGCACTCCGATCTTTAAAGCTCCAATGCAGCTGTTTTTTTTTTATTTATCTCAAATCGTTTCTGGGTAACAATTAAGGAACTTACTGTGATTGTTTTCAATTAAAATAGTCAAAAATAAACAAAAATAGCTTCCTACCAAAGAGCAATTTCTCAAGCAAGAATTTTGATAGGACTGTCTGAGAGTAATCTGAATCTAGAGGGGGAAACTGATACAGTTGATATGTTTGAGATATCAAGCTGACAGTTCACGTCTACAGGTGGTGCTGGCATCGTCCTCTCCGGTCTTCAGAGCCATGTTCACCAACGGCCTGAAGGAGTGTGGGATGGAGGTGGTGCCCATCGAGGGGATACACCCCCGGGTGAGTGTTACAACACATTTTATAAGACTTGCCACAGGCATGTAATAAACCTTTCTAGCTGTTGGTCTAAAGTAAAGTGTTAACCAATTCTATGGAAACCAACTGCATTTTCATGTGAGTAATAGTAGTGAAGACTGGATAGATGAGGGAGACCTGCATAAGTAGGCGGGTGGGAAGGCTGCCTTTCATCCAGGTGTGTCGGTAGAGCTGACTTTTAGAAGTCCCAGTTGTAATTATCCACGTTGCATTCAAGATAGAAAGGCAGTCACTCCACGTTTTCCTACGAGGGACCAAAGACTGACTCCATAAGAAAGACAGTTGTATTTCAGTGGTAAAAATATGCGCTCGCACACACACACACCTGCTTTTATCGCTGGCTTCTTTGTTCCAGCTGGTGCGTACAGCCCCACTGAGTTATCTCCCAGAGATCGTAATCATGCCGCTGCCTTTAGACATGCAGACACACGCAGACACACCAAGCTTACAGAGAGCGCAGGATTAGCCATGTTGACTAATGAGGGAACTGATAAACTAGCAGCTCTCTGACTGCTCTCTGTCATAGGCTAACTCAGCACTGTGCCACAGTGCCACAACTTTGATAGTATTTATTGTGTTACTATTTTTATTTGCGAATTGTCTTACTTTGTCTAACTCTGCATTGTTGGGAAAGGGCTCGTAACTAAGCATTTCACGGTGAAGTCTACACCTGTTGTATTCAGCGCATGTGACAAATACAATTTGATTCGATTGGTTTTATTTGATTGTGTAGTTCCTCAGTACTGAGGCAGATTGTCAGTCTGGAACCTCATGCCACAATAATGATGTAATTGAAGGGCCTCCCGGGTGGCGCAGTGGTTAAGGGCGCTGTACCACCAGACTCTGGGTTCGCGCCCAGGCTCTGTCGCAGCCAGCTGCGACCGGGAGGTCCGTGGGGGTGACGCACAATTGGCCTAGAGTCGTCCGGGTTAGGGAGGGTTTGGCCGGTAGGGATATCCTTGTCTCATCGCGCACCAACGACTCCTGTGGTGGGCCGGGCGCAGTGGGCGCTAACCAAGGTTGCCAGGTGCACAGTGTTTCCTCTGACACATTGGTGCGGCTGGCTTCCGGGTTGGATGCGCGCTGTTAAGAAGCAGTGCGGCTTGGTTGGGTTGTGTATCGGAGGACACATGACTTTCAACCTTCGTCTCTCCCGAGCCCGTACGGGAGTTGTAGCGATGAGACAAGATAGTAGCTACTAAACAATTGTATACCACAAAATTGGGGAGAAAAAAGGGGTAAAAAAATCTATATATTAAAAAAATAATAATGATGTAATTGACCCTTTCTGTCTTCCTGTCTCTTCTAACTGTTCTAACTACTCTCGTCTCATTCTCTCTCTCACCTGTCCTCCACTCTCTTTTTCATCTGTCCCATCTCTTCTCTCCATCTCCAATCTTTTCTCTTCCTTTCTCTCTCTGCAAATCCCTCCTCTCTCTCCACATCCCTCCTTCTCTCTCAGGTGATGGGCCGGCTGATAGAGTTTGCCTACACGGCCAGCATCTCTGTTGGGGAGAAGTGTGTGATCCACGTCATGAACGGCGCCGTCATGTACCAGATCGACAGCGTGGTCAAGGCCTGCTGCGACTTCCTGGTCACGCAGCTGGACCCTAGCAACGCCATCGGCATAGCCAGCTTCGCCGAGCAGATCAGCTGCACGGAGCTCCATCAGAAAGCTCGGGAATATATCTACATGAACTTCAGCCAGGTATGTGGTGTAGATACTGTCTTCTGGATTTGAGCAAATATCTACTTCCCCGGGGTCGGATGACCTCATGGATACTATTTTTATGTCTCGGCATCTAGTATGAAGGAAGTTGGAGGTAGTTTCGCAAGCCAAAGCTAACAAGCATGTTATGACCAATTTGTAAGTCGCTCTGGATAAGAGCGTCTGCTAAATGACTTAAATGTAAATGTAAATGACCTCTAATATCCTTCATACTGGACACAGAGACATAAAATGGTATCCACGAGTTAATCTGCCTCTGGGGAAGTAAATAACAAGCTTCATCGCCAACATCCCGAAGTATCCTTTTAAAACAGTTAGCTTTAGCCCCCTCACAACTGATTCAGGATCAGCTTTGCCTAACCTCGTTCTTTGGGTTTTGCGATTCTCGAAACCATAGCGAGAGAGAATCCTTTTAAACTCATGAGGGGAGTGAACAAGTACACACTTCGGAGAGAATGATAGTCTCTTCCCCCCTCCCGAGTTGGAAAAGTTCAGTATCCAGAGCATGCTCACTGTTGATGGTACGAAGTGTTTCACCATGACACTTTGCTCCTTGACCCCTATGGGTTTCCCCAGGAAATAACCACGTCACCTGACTCCGATCAGTTGAAATAATTCAAGCGGATACTGTGCGTGTCTCCTTATCTTCATTTGATATGGATGAGTCATTCAGTCAACCTTATCGTTAGTGTCGCCGTCACCGTCAGGCCATTCAGCTGCTATACAGATTAATGGCTTTTCTCAGATCTGTAGTCTCTTCCTGTAACTTGAAAAGCCAGAGTCCGTTTCCTCAACTGACTCACTGTGTTTAGTTAAGGGAAACGTCAAGGCTTTGTGAGGGTGGAGCACCACCACCTGCACCACAGCGTGTCATCACTGAACAAATAGTCTCAGCTGTTACTTTGCACCATCTTCGTTTCTTTTCTGCTTTGGCCCTTGAACCCTCAACATGAATAATCCTACTATTGTGTGGTAGTGGGTTAGGTGTGTGTGTGTTGGGTTAGTTTTGTGCGTGAGTTGGGTGAGTCGTGTGGAATCAGCGCGTTGTGTGGGCGGGCTCATGGGGGTTTACCTGTATGTTCAATGTAGAGGCAGTCAGTCTGCATGACTTCACAGGGAGTCAGACTGAAACTGTAACCATGGAAGAGCTGGTTAACAGGAAGAGATGTCTCATATATATTCTGCAAAGATCACTGATTGTCTCTCTCACTCACACACATACACACACACACACACACACACACACACACACACTCCCACAACCAAAAGAATGATCATGAGTCATAATAAGATGAATACCAAAGGTGTACTGTGTGATTCAGTGTACTCCATTGAATAAAAATGTTTTCAAAATGCTGCGTTACTCCCCTTTTTAATTCTAAAAGCCTAACAATTGCCCATGAACCATATCCAACAACCCCTTGTTATTCTCCATGACTTCATTTTAGACTGGCAACCAAGTGATGCCTTTCTTAGAACAGCCTCCTTCTCCTCCTCCTCACCTTTAGGTGGCGACCCAGGAGGAGTTCTTCAACCTCTCCCAATGCCAGCTGGTCACTCTCATCAGCCGCGACGAACTCAACGTGCGCTGTGAGTCGGTGGTCTTTCAGGCTTGTGTGGCGTGGGTCCGGTACGACCGGGAGAACCGGCGGCCCTACGTCCAGGCCCTGCTCCAGGCCGTGCGGTGCCACTCCCTCACCCCACACTTCCTCCAAGCCCAGCTGCAGTCTCTGGAGTGGGACGACCAGTGTAAAGACTACCTGGCTCAGATCTTCCAGGACCTCACCCTCCACAAGCCCACGAAGGTGAGATGGTTGGTTGGTATTTTGGGTAATAAAACCTGTTTACAGTTAAAGTTCTAAACCCTCCATTGTTTCTGATGTGCATCAATGACCTTGCTGCTGTATCTAACACTTAACGTCCAATACTGATGCCAAGAACCCTGATTAAATCAAGTTTTTTTAAAACTACAAAGCCGACCTCCCGAGTGGCGCAGCGGTCTAAGGCGTCACTACAGACCCGGGTTCAATCCCAGGCTGTGTCACAACCGGCCGTGACAGGGAGTCCCGTAGGGCGGTGCACAATTGGCCCAGCGTCGTCTAGGTTAGGGGAGGGTTTGGCCGGGGTGGGGGGCTTTACTTGGCTCATCGCTCTCTCCTTGTGGCGGGCCGGGCTCCTGCAGGCTGACTTCGGACGTAAGTTGAACAGTGTTTCCTCCAACACATTGGTGAAGCTGACTTCCGGGATAAGCGGGCGGGTGTTAAGGAGAGTGGTTTGGCGGGTCATCGACCTTCGCCTCTCCAGAGCCCGTTGGGCAGCGATGAGACAAGATCGCAATTGACATTGGGAGGGAAAAAAGGGGATAAATATATATTTCCAATGCATTTGTCTCCAAGGTAATCTCCTGATGGATCAATTGATTGATACATTTATGTGGTCCTCCTAGGTGATCTCGTGCCGCACGCCCAAAGTGCCCCAGCTCATCTACACGGCAGGGGGATACTTCCGTCAGTCCCTGTCCTATCTGGAAGCCTACAACCCCTGTACTGGGGCCTGGCTGAGGCTAGCTGACCTTCAGGTCCCCGGAGTGGCCTGGCTGCCGTGGTCATCTCTGGGCTGTTCTACGCTGTCGGAGGAAGGAACAACGCTCCTGACGGGAATATGGACTCCAACACGTTGGATTGTTATAATCCCATGAACAACTGCTGGTTGCCTTGTGCTCCCATGAGTGTACCCAGGAACAGGATAGGAGTGGGGGTGATTGACGGGATGATCTATGCTGTCGGAGGGTCGCATGGATGTATTCATCATAACAGCGTGGAGAGGTTCGTGGAACTGAGATCTGATTGGGTGGTTTGATGAAGGGAGCGGGAGTTGCGTTTTTGTGTCCTTAGGTTGGGGTTATGATTGGTTAGGTATGTAGGATTGGAACTTTGCGCCATAGGACTTGGTATTTTCTGTGCGGAGCAAAGTGATGTTATACAAGGAAGTAGCTCAGCAAAAAAAGAAACACCCCTTTTTCAGGACCCTGTCTTTCAAAGATAATTTGTAAAAAAAAAAATCAAAATAACTTCACAGATCTTCATTGTAAAAGGTTTAAACACTGTTTCCCCATTCTTGTTCAATGAACCATAAACAATTAATGAACAAGCACATGTGGAACGGTCGTTAAAGACACTAACAGCTCACAGACGGTAGGCAATTAAGGTCACAGTTATGAAAACGTAGGACATTAAAGAGGCCTTTCTACTGACTGAAAAACACCAAAAGAAAGATGCCCAGGGTTCCTGCTCATCTGCGTGAATGTGCCTTAGGCATGCTGCAAGGAGGCATGAGGACTGCAGATGTGGCCAAGGCAATAAATTGCAATGTCCGTACTGTGAGACGCCTAAGACGGGGAGACAGGACGGACAGCTGATCATCCTCCCAGTGGTAGACCACGTGTAACAACACCTGCACAGGATCGGTACATCTGAATATCACACCTGCGGGACAGGTACATGATGGCAACAACAACTGCCCGAGTTACACCAGGAACACACAATCCCTCCATCAGTGCTCAGACTGTCCACAATAGGCTGAGAGAGGACTGAGGATTTGTAGGCCTGTTGTAAGGCAGGTCCTCACCAGACTTTACCGGCAACAGTGTCACCAAAGGGCACAAACCCACCGTCGCTGGTCCAGACAGGACTGGCAAAAAGTGCTCTTCACTGACAAGTTGCAGTTTTGTCTCACCAGGGGTGATTGTTGGAATCGTGTTGATCGTCGAAGGAATGAGCGTTACACCGAGACCTGTACTCTGGAGCGGGATCGATTTGGAGGTGGAGGGTCCGTCATGGTCTGGGGCGGTGTGTCACAGCATCATCGGACTGAGCTTGTTGTCATTGCAGGCAATCTCAACTCTGTGCGTTTAAGGGAAGACATCCTCCTCCCTCAAGTGGTACCCTTCCTGCAGGCTCATCCTGACATGACCCTCAGCATGATAATGTCACCAGCCATAATGCTTATTCTGTGCATGATTTCCTGCAAGACAGGAATGTCATTGTTGGCCATGGCCAGCGAAGAGCCCGGATCTCAATCTCATTGAGCACATCTGGGACATGTTGGATCGGAGGGTGAGGACTAGGGCCACCCCCCAGAAATATTTGGGAACTTACAGGTGCCTTGGTGGAATCTCACAGCAAGAACTGGAAAATCTGGTGCAGTCCATGTGGAGGAGATGCACTGCAGTATTTAATGCAGCTGGTGGCCAAACCAGATACTGACTGTTACCCCCTCCCCCCTTTGTTCACATACACATTATTACATTAGTCACATGTCTGTGGAACCTGTTCAGTTTATGTCTCAGTTGTGTGAATATTTGTACCAAGATTCAACATGTTAAGTTTGCTGACTTCTTTTTTTGCTGAGTTTATATACAGTATATATATTTTTTATCTCAAGGAAAGTATTTGTTGTTTGTGCCTAAAAATAAACCAGGAAGAAATTACTTTGATGTCACGATTTTCCAACCTCACACTAAATATAGTCCAGTTGGTTGATTTTGTGGGCGTGCCTCTATCCTGCTCCGCAGGTTTTGTCAGTGTGTTTGACTGACTGTGTCTGTCTCTCCCATCCTCAGGTATGACCCAGACAGGGACCAGTGGCACCTGGTGGCCCCCATGTTGACACGGCGTATCGGGGTGGGCGTGGCGGTCATCAACCGGCTGCTGTACGCGGTGGGAGGGTTCGACGGCACACACCGCCTCTCCTCCTCAGAGTGTTATAACCCAGAAAGGGATGAGTGGAAGAGCATGGCTGCCATGAACACTGTGCGCTCTGGGGCAGGTGAGGAACAAAGGGACCACATTGACTTTGGACAGGATTTACGGTCTGATTCTCTATGCTTCTCTCGACGCATGTACTTACACGCCCCTTAAGGCATGGACAGGAATATGGTGGAAACTCTCCAGCCATGCTTTCACAAATCCAATGTTTTCAAATCGATTTTAAATGCATTTTCCTGTGTAAAGGGTGGAGATTCAGAGTGAAACCTGCGTGTAGGCCTAAAGTTCCACCTGTGTCAAGAAGGCCCTTCTAATAATGAACTTTGACCCATATCAGGTGTGTGTGCGCTGGGGAACCGTATCTACGTGATGGGGGGCTACGACGGCACCAACCAGCTGAACACAGTGGAGCGCTACGACGTTGAGACTGACACCTGGAGCTTTGCAGCCTCCATGAGGCACCGGCGCTCCGCCCTGGGGGTCACCGCGCACCATGGGAAGATCTATGTACTGGGTGGGTATTGTAAAAGCAGGTTCTACTGCAACAATGCTTTAGCGTAATTATGAGTTATTTGCTTCGGTGCAAGAATTCTTTCTTTGAACACAATAAACAAAACCCCGGAGTCCTCCCCAAATACCCATTTTGTTTTTTCTAATACATTATGACAGAATCAACCCCCATATGATGTGCAGTATTTAGTACCACAGTGTTTAGGTCACATTTAGTTTTCTAGTGTCGAAGTGACAGAGAGAAGCATATCTTATTGTTTTTATTTATTGATTTATTTAGTTGATTTTTTTATATATTTTTTTTCATTTGTCGAGAGACCTATCTGGTGGTGTCTCACGGAATTGCAGGACTGATTATTGGCAAGTCAGTTTATAATTGGCAGCTAGCTCCATTTGAATGATACAGCAGCAACACCTGGTCAACAGCATCGGCTTTTAGGCCTCCTGCTCCGTCTCCTAGAGGGAAGCGGTGTGAGGTGATGCAGAGGCTCGCCTCGCAGGGCGCTTTTAGGCCTCCTGCTCCGGCTCCTAGAGGGAAGCGGTGTGAGGTGATGCAGAGGCTCGCCTCGTAGGGAGCTTTTAGGCCTCCTGCTCCGGCTCCTAGAGGGAAGCGGTGTGAGGTGATGCAGAGGCTCGCCTCGCAGGGCGCTTTTAGGCCTCCTGCTCCGGCTCCTAGAGGGAAGCGGTGTGAGGTGATGCAGAGGCTCGCCTCGTAGGGAGCTTTTAGGCCTCCTGCTCCGGCTCCTAGAGGGAAGCGGTGTGAGGTGATGCAGAGGCTCGCCTCGTAGGGAGCTTTGAGGCCTCCTGCTCCGGCTCCTAGAGGGAAGCGGTGTGAGGTGATGCAGAGGCTCGCCTCGTAGGGAGCTTTTAGGCCTCCTGCTCCGGCTCCTAGGGGGAAGCGGTGTGAGGTGATGCAGAGGCTCGCCTCGTAGGGAGCTTTTAGGCCTCCTGCTCCGGCTCCTAGAGGGAAGCGGTGTGAGGTGATGCAGAGGCTCGCCTCGTAGGGAGCTTTTAGGCCTCCTGCTCCGGCTCCTAGAGGGAAGCGGTGTGAGGTGATGCAGAGGCTCGCCTCGTAGGGAGCTTTTAGGCCTCCTGCTCCGGCTCCTAGAGGGAAGCGGTGTGAGGTGATGCAGAGGCTCGCCTCGTAGGGAGCTTTTAGGCCTCCGGCTCCTAGAGGGAAGCGGTGTGAGGTGATGCAGAGGCTCGCCTCGTAGGGAGCTTTTAGGCCTCCGGCTCCTAGAGGGAAGCGGTGTGAGGTGATGCAGAGGCTCGCCTCGTAGGGAGCTTTTAGGCCTCCTGCTCCGGCTCCTAGAGGGAAGCGGTGTGAGGTGATGCAGAGGCTCGCCTCGCAGGGCGCTTTTCAGGACTACTGCTGAGGTGTGGGGGTCTTATTTGCACTTTTACAGTCCCCGAAGCATAACCCAGGTGGGTGCTACCAGCCTGATCTAGAGAGGAGGAGCTGTGAACATCGACAGACAACAAGGTACTTGATGAAGAGCTCCATGGCCTGTCTTGTCAGATGTCTCTACCTCCCTGCCTGGCTGTTCCATCAATGCTTCCTCCGGCGATAATACTACCTTTCTGAACTGCCCATGATGAAAGACCTTCGTCCAATAACTACCAGATCCTCCTACATTTTTGTTGTTAAATTGTTTTGTTTTTAAAAGCAACTTTGCGATTCAACGTGTAATGAAAAGCACCATATAAAATGCATGTATTATTATTTACATTTGAGATACAATTCTCTTGTTATAAAAAGTGTTATAAATCCCATCCTATGTCCTAAAGAGTGCTTCTCCTCTCCTCCTCCGTTCTACAGGAGGTTATGATGGGAACACTTTCCTGGACAGCGTGGAGTGTTATGACCCGGAGACGGACACGTGGTCGGAGGTGACCCGCATGATGTCGGGCCGCAGTGGCGTGGGCGTGGCTGTTACCATGGAGCCCTGCCAAAAGGACCTGGCCCAGTGTCTGAAGCATGAGAGGACGGAGGTCACTGGCGGTTGTGAGGGTGTTAGTTTGGGGTGTTCAGGGACAGGAGGGGACTCTGGATCGCACCATAACTCCAGACACGGTGCCTTCAGCAAGGGGACTTGAGTCGTACGCTCTCCACCATCCCTGGCTCAGTCCTCTTCAGTCTTCCATGGAAAAGCTCCCCAGCCTTGAATAGAAGACAGAAACACAGGTCTTCTGAAAAACACAAGATCGCAGAGGCCCTCCCTAGCCATGTTGGTTTCACACAACTTCAGTCATATGTGACAAGTTGTTTAATGATAAATTGTATATAGTTTATGATCTAGCACGTCGATTCACTCACTGTTCCCGTGATAACAATGCAGATGGACAAAGTCATAGAAATAGGAGTTCTAGATCGTTTAATCTGTTCAAATCTACTTCTATGTGCTCCATCCCATACCACCACAGTAGCACTATAGCGCCCTCTTGGACCAATGTTTCCCTGGTCTACACCAAGAGGAGAAAGGGCTGTACAATATATTTGAAAGGCTACTAACTAACCTCTGTCTACTAAATTAGTAGTCACTTTTTTTCTATTTCAAGACCAGCCTGTGCAGATAAACCAAATATTTTGGGGAGGGGAAGAAATATAGAAAATTGCATACCTTCAAACAACAAGAAAGTGTAAGACAAAGTACCTTTTGCTGAGAATTTTCCTGAACAGCAGTAAATGCAAACTTGTAGTGTATTCAAGGTTTAAAAAGGCTTCTAAAGTTTGAATTTTCCACTAAAAATGTTAGATTTGATTTTACCTAATGAAAAATGTATCAACCCTACACAAAAATGTCCCTTAATTATAATCCACAAAATTCACATTTCCTGTTGCTGAATGATTATTTTCCTACTGTAGCAAACTGGCTCAAATTAAAGATCCTACATCTGTTTGGCAAAGTCTGTGGACAAATGGGGAATTTTAGGGTTTTCCTAATATAAGTGCCATTACTATGCCTGCTGGCATGATTACCACCATCAGTATACAGAACACTCTCTGGTGGCAAGAATGTTGGCCAAGGGTTGGAGACTTAACCTACAGTGGTCAAAGTAGGCCTAGAGAGCCCCAAGACTGAGTCTAGATACTATCGGCTCAGTAGCGTCGCAAACCAACCATAAAGAATTTGTGGGACGGGAATGAACTGAAAAGTGTTTAGAGTAGGGAACTCACAAGGACAGCCCACAAGGACAAAATAAGTGTCAATTAATATTCAAACATTACACACAAATATATCTCCAATCTCCCCCCTGCGATTGTTTTGGGTTTTAACAATCGTACACACATCTGCCCAAACCACGGGTCAAGTGACCATTGTTGTGCATTAAGTCACATTTGATAATGTCACTAAATGGGAAGATGAGAAGAAAAGGGCTGCATCCCAAATGGCACCCTATTCCCTATGTCGTGCACTACGTTTGACCAGAGCCCTATGGACCTTATCAAGAGTAGTGCACTAAATATTTCCTGATGACTCGTACTGAATTGAATTCCGCTGCTTTCTCGATGGAGAAGGAATGTCAGTGGGCCGGAGCCTGCCAAAACTAAATTGGGAATAGAGTGCTATTTAGTCCAGGACACTTAAAGAAATGTATTTGTAACAGCGGTTTAATTAAACTACAAAGGTTTTTTAAGTGATGTTTTGTACATTGATATTATATTCCAATGGAGTCTTGTACAGAAGAATTTAAGACCTGAGGTTTTTTATTTATTAATTTTGTCCCTTTTTTCTTGTTTGCTTTGACTGACTTCGACTTTGTATTACAATTGGACTCTGATATTGTTTTCCTGCTAATGAGAAGCATGCATTGTATTTAGGCATGCCTGTTGAATGCCTACATTTGTAAAGAAAGGTTGCCTCTTTTGAAAGGGACTTTTTTCCTCTTAGTAGTTAAAGAAATAGAATATTTAAAGAAATGCTTTGTACATTTTTCAGCAAACACTGTACAAAACACATTGTATATTAAAATATGTTTATTTTAACAGTGGCATGTGTTTCTTTGTCGAAATCCCAGTTCTGGGCTCATATTCACAGTCTGATTTAGAAGTGCTGATTATAGGATACGTTTTTGCCTTTTCGATCAAAATGAAGAGGGTGATCTGAGCCTAGTTTAGCAATACTCCAATTAGCATTGAGAGAAAGGCACCTGGATCCGGTTCGTTAGAACCATCGATGAACTTGGCCTTACGATACTTTCGGGAAACCGGGCCCTGATCAGGGAGTGTCTGCACAAGACAGTACAGTACGACTATGGGCAGAAACTGCTTCTCCAATAGAAATCCCGATCACGCTCGTAGGCGATGTCATGGCGACTTTGGCTGGCTAAGATCATGCGCAGAGACACGTAATCGGTTCTAACCGTCGTCTCGCGTCAAATCAAAGGCATGCCTTTCGATATATCGTTGTTTTTGACGAACATGAGAACTTGTCAGTTTGTCACTTTCAGGAGGTTAGTCATAACATGCTCAGCTACTTAAGACATTGTCTCGAATCTCGGTTGTGCTTTTCAGATTTCGAAAACGTTTACAACCAAGGAATAATTTTTCCACTTCTCCAATTGACTTTTCTAACGCCAAACTCCGGCATGGTCTGCTTCACAAGCGTTCCCAGAAGTCTCGCAATATTGCACCTCTAGGTTTAGAAACTCTGTGGTTTGCATCGTGTTGCCACAAGATGGCGCCTAAACACAGATTTTCGTCATACCACCAGATGGCCACGATATCACAAGTTATTGATGATAACATTGATGATGTGGATTTTTGATTACATTTGCAATATTAAAATAATAGTTAACATATTTCACTAAGGGTTTGTTTCATATTTGTTCAATATTATTTCTTATTTTATAATAGCTGTAGGCTGTAAACCAAGTAATTAATTGTACGTACTGGCCATTCATGATGACTTGACATTTCACATTCCCTTGGTGAATCTGGCAGCGGAATGCAAAATAGGGACTGGGCTACAGTAGATTTAGATAAGTAGCCTAAACTGAACTCCATATACACTACATGACCAAACGTATGGGGACACCTGCTTGTCGAACATCTCATTCCAAAATCATGGGAATTAATATGAAGTTTGTACCCCCATTTGTTGCTACATCAGTCTCCACTCTTCTGGGAAGGCTTTCAGATGTTGGAACATTGCTGTGGGGACTTGCTTCCATTCAGCTACGAGCATTAGTGAGGTTCGACACTGATGTTGGGCAATTAGGCCGGGCTCGCACTCAGAGTTCCATTTCATCCCAATAGTGTTTGATGGGGTTGAGGCCAGTCAAGTTCTTCCACACAGATCTCGACAAACCATTTCTGTATGGACCTCGCTTTGTGCCCGGGGGTGTTGTCATGCTGTAACAGGAAAGGGCCTTCCCTAAACTGTTGCCATAAAATTGGAAGCACAGAATCATCTAGAATGTAATTGTATGCTGTAGCATTAAGATTACCCTTCAGTGGAACTAAAGGGCCTAACCCGAACCATGAAAAACAGCCCCGGACCATTATTCCTCCTCCACCAAACTTTACAGTTAGCACTATGCATTGGGGCAGGTAGCGTTCTCCTGGCATCTGCCAAAACCAGATTCGTCAGTAGTACTGCCAGATGTGGAAGAGTGATTCATCACTCCAGAGAACACTGCTCAAGAGTCCATTGGAGGCAAGCTTTACACCACTCCAGTCGACGCTTGACATTGCACATGGTTATCTGCGTTATTGTTATTGGGTGCTGCAATCTATAGTTTTAGCAAAAAAGTGGCATTTTATGTGATGCCTGTCAAATTGCGCAGCGAAATCCAATAGAGCTCGAAGTTTGCCACTTCAAGCATGCACTGCCAGTCTCATGGATAAAGATAAATTATTTAACGCTAACTGTGTACGTGTGCTTGTCCTGATTGTTATAGAGTTGTCAGTGGGTGTTGCAATCCATAGTTTTTTAATATATATTTTTTTAAAGAAGGCATTCTATGCATCCCCTGCCAAAACTAAGCTGTTCCTTCTCTGTTAACAATGGCTCCCTTGGTGGAGGTCGCGTAAAATGCTATTTTTATTTTTTTTACTACTGGTTGCAGCACCCAAAGAAAATAACTCAGTTACACAGGCCAAACAGTTACAAGGTACACATTAAAGAATGGGCAATTCTGCAAGTATCGACTGATACTGACTCAATGTAGTCGGAGGTACACTCTGCCGACCCTCATCGCAACTCCGCTCCTTGAAAAGTATACAGTTGAGTTATATAAATGACTATACAGACCAAGGAAGAAACAAAAAATGCTGAATAATAAAGATGATGCACTTCTCTTCATTCTAGATCAATGTCAAGGTGACATTCCTATTTAATAGCCTATGTAAGCAAAAAATAGACACATCCGTATAATTTTTTTTGCCACACTGTCACTGGGTGGGCCAGTCAAAGGGAGATTAAGCGTCGGCGCGTCGTACGTATTTTAGGAGGCGGAAGGCTTGCATTACCTGTATGAACTTCGACAATCCTGTGTGGCGTGGTAGGCTACTGAACGAGACCTCACACTCAAACAACTATCTCAAACTTAAACTTGGGTCCATGTTGTCATCGACTAAAAGCCGAAAACAATAAGTATTTCCCCGCCTCAATAGCCAATTGACTTGACTGGCAGCGATGGGTCAGAGTTCTGATACTTTTTGTTAGGAGGGCAACTCGCGGACTTACCCCCGTGGATCTCGCACGAGCTCAGGTAAATTGCCCGCTCTGAAACAATTCATATCAGAAATATTTGAGAACTGTTGGTTCTTTAAACGTATTCTTTTTATTTCATACATTTGAACTTAAAAAATAACTCATTAATTGTTTTGAAAATATATTATGTGAACTCATACTTTTGTAAACGAAAATTGTGTATTCAATTTTGTCTGACAGATGCTTTACTCACAAGGAATGGCAGGAGCCATAACGAACTGTGAATTAAATTGTCTCGTGCAATAAGCTGTATTTTCCTGATTCATTGTGTAGTGTACTGTAATACATGAGTCATAAAGTGTCCGTTTAAAAAATATAGGCAGGCTACCCAATAAAAGTGTAGGCTACTTTCACAAAGCATGTTGAAATGTTTATGGTTTTGGTCAATATAAGTAAAGTTTTCAGAATGAAATAGTTGCATTCTCAGTCATTAGCTAGGCTATTTGCTTTAAATACACTGACAGGAGGGAGACAAAATTACTAAGCCTGTTGTGAAATGGTCATGTACCTCTTGAATTTAAAACACCCAAAATATGATTACCTCAACTGTATCACTTTCCTTAGAGACCTCTGTTGATCAGCCATTGTTGTCTTGTCATACCGAACAAAAATATAAACACAATATGCAAACATTTCAAAGGTTTTACTGAGTTACAGTTCATATAAGGAAATCAGTCAATTGAAATAAATTCATTAGGCCCCAATCTATGGATTTCACATGACTGGGAATACAGATATACATCTGTTGTTCACAGATACCTTTAAAAAAGGTAGGGATGTGGATCTTGCCTAGTTAAATAAATAAATCAAAATGTAAATAAGAAAACCAGTCAGTATCTGGTGTGACCACCATTTGCCTCATCCAGTGCGACACATCTCCTTCACATAGAGTTGATCAGTCTATTGATTGTGGCCTGTGGAATGTTGTCCAACTCCTCTTCAATGGCTGAATGAAGTTGCTGGATATTAACGGGAACTGGAACACGCTGTCGTACACGTTGATCCAGAGCATCCCAAACATGCTCAATGGGTGAAATGTCTGGTGTGTATGCAGGCCATGAGAGTGGCCTTTTATTGTCCCCAGCACACGGTGCACCTGTGTGCACACAGGTTTAATCAGCTTCTTGATATGCCTCACCTGTCAGGTGGATGGATTGTCTTGGCCAAGGAGAAATGCTCACTAACAGGGATGTAAACAAATTTGTGCACAAAATTTGAGAGAAATAAGCTTTTATTGCATATGGGACATTTCTGGGATCTTTTGTTTGAGCTCATGAAACATGGGACCAACACTTTACATGTTGCGTTTATGTTTTTGTTCAGTGTACTTTGGCCACTTTGGACTAGAGTTCCGGCTACAGGCCGGCCCCTCATTTTCCCATGCAAGGCTCATAGATACTGTAGGAGACACCTCAGGAGAAAGATATTCTATTCCCTCCCCAACCCCTTTTGAAAACACAAAATAAATATTTCTTCCTAAATTATAGGTTATTATCAGGTAGAGACATGTTGCTTATAATCCAGTCTTTGTGTCAGATGAGTTTTCAAAGCAGGTTGACATTTAGTGTCATGAATCTTGCCCTGGAAGTTAGTCACGGGGCTGTGGCTTGCTGTATAAAGCAGGCAGACAGGCATTCGAGGCATTCAGTTACTGTCCGATTGAACATTAGAATTGGCTAAACGAGTGAGCTAAGAAACTTTGAGTGTAGTATGATCGTTGGTGCCAGGCGCACCGGATCCAGTATCTCAGAAACGTCCGCCATCCTGGGGTTTTCACGCATGACACTGTCTAGAGTTTACAGAAAATGGTGCAACAAACAAAATGGCCCCATCCTGCCTGGTATCAACGGTACAGGCTGGTGGCGGTGGTGTACTGGTGTGGGGAATTTTTTTCCTGACAAATGTTAGGTCCCTTGATAGCAATTGAGCAATAATTGAACCATGCACCAAAAAAGTCAGGCCGTTTGGAGGCAAAGCGGGGCCCGACCCAATACTCTATGGGTGTACCTAATAAATTGGCAATGTTTGTTACTCACATTCTTTACTCACCAAATTTTCGCTGAGCAACTATCTTCATTTACTCCCGTTACGGCCGGTATGCAATTCCAAAAAAGGTTGCTTGTAAATGTTTACTTAGACCTTTTTTGAAAGTACCTACCGGCCGTAACGGGGGGTAAATGAAGATAGTCGCTCAGCGAAACTCTGGTGAGTAACAAACATATTTTGACATTATAACTCTTGCAGAGTTGGTGAATAAGAGTTTGAATCGGAGCTTCCTGGGTGCTAGAAAGGTCTCTAACGCACAGATACTGGGGCACCCTGTAGGCAGCTCTGCAGAGTGGTCACTAGCTGGCACAGCCACAAAGACATAAAATCAGATTTTAACCCTAACCTTGACCACACTGCTAACCCTACTCCCTAACCCTAACTTTAAATACAGACCAAAAGCTAATTTTTACAATATAGTCAATTTTGACTTTACAGCTTGCCCATATAGCAGAAATCGTTCGGTTCTGCCTCCAGGACAAAATTCATGACAGTAAACGTCAACCAGCATCTTGTGGGGCAGGCTTACTATAACCTTAAACATGGATTTTTTTGTAATATAGTGACTATAACTAAAGCCATACATTATGTTGCTTATGATATGCTTATTTTTGTTTTAATGCTCAACTGGTCACTTTGTCATTATTTCTGCATTCTCTTCTTCCTCACTTTGCTACAGTGATCAGGATGATACCAGTAACTGAGTTCCGAACTTTGCCTCATCACAGAACCCCGAGTTCCGGGTTCTAAAGCCATGGTGGGATGTGTTCTCGGAATACCTATGTATCGCCATGCTCATGATCGGAGTGTTCGGATGCACCTTACAGGTAAGACTAAACTCAAACAAACGAACCACCAATGAAGGTATACATTTTCATTGAACGATGAGTAGATTTAAGTCAAAACTGGAACATTCACTGTCTTCTTGGTAAGCAACTCCAGTGTAGAGTTGGCCTTGTGTTTTAGGTTACTGTCCTGCTGAAAGGTGAATACATCTCCCAGTGCCTGGTGGAAAGCAGACTGAACCAGGTTTTCCTCTAGGGTTTTGCCTGTGCTTAGCTCCATTCCATTTCTTTTGTATCCTGAAAAATACCCAGTCCTTAACAATTACAAGCATACCCATACCATTAGTGGTACTCATTAATGTGTTGTATTGAATTTGTCCCAAACATAACAATTTGTATTCAGGACAAAAAGTGTATTGCTTTTCCATTTTATTTGCAGTTTTACTTTAGTGCCTTGTTGCAAAACAGATGCATGTTTTGGAATATTTATATTCTGTACCAGCTTCCTTCTTGTCACTCTGTCATTTAGATTAGTATTATGGAGTAACTACAATGTTGTTGATCCATCCTCAGTTTTCTATCACAGCCATTAAACTCTGTAACTGTTTTAAAGTCACCATTGGCCTCATGGTTTCCTTTTTCTCCAGCAACTGAGTTAGGAAGGACGCCCGTATCTTTGTAGTGTATTGATACACCATCCAAAGTGTAATTAATAACATCACCATGCTCAAAGAGATATTCAATGTTTGTTTTTTTACCCATCTACCAATAGGTGCCCTTCTTTGTGAGGCATTGGAAAACCTCCCTGGTCTTTATGGTTGAATCTGTGTTTGAAATTCACTGCACGTCTGAGGGACCTTAGAGATAATTGGATGTGTGGGGCACAGAGATGAGGTAGTCATTCCAAAATCATGTTAAACACTATTATTGCACACAGAGTGATTCCATGCAACTTATTATGTGACTTGTTAAGCAGATTTGTACTCCTGAATTTATTTAGGCTTGCCATAACAAAGGGGTTGAATACTTATTGACTCAAGACATTTCAGCTTTTCATTTTTACTTAATTTGTAAGAAAAATAACATCATTCCTTTTTGACATTCTGGGGTATTGTGTGTGGGCTAGTGACCCCAAAAATCTCAATTTAATCCATTTTAAGTTCAGGCTGACCCACCTGAGAAAGTCAAGCATTCGTAAGGCACCGTTCTAATCGGAGGGGGGGGGGGTATTTTTCTTAGAATATTTGTAGTTTTTTTGTTGTGATTTATCAGTGGGTGCTGTAGCACCCTCAGCACCTTTACTTCCTGAGGCTATGGAGGCCGATGACATCAGTCAGGGTAATTATTGAAGTTTGCCGTTTTATCTAAAAACAAATACTATTTTGTTCAAAAACATTTTTTTTTACCCTTAAGTGTGTGTATATTACTGAATTTATTCTTGGGATATTGTTTTTCAACAGGAAAAATTCAAAAGATAGCTGGAGTGCGTCTTTAAAGCACATAGCAGGTTAGCCCCCGGGGCATCATTGCAACAGCTGAATGTAAGCACCTAATGGAACTGTTGGATCTTGACAGATGTTGTCGGTGTGTAGCCTGTAGCGATAAGAATAGGAGTGCCTACAGTATATGAAATAAAAATACTTGGCATTACTTACTTTATGTAAATGAAATATAATTTTACCTGAATAAGTTTACCTGTTATTAGTGATATGTGAGGACAACTTAAAAAGTAAATTAATGAACAATCACATGTAGAAAGCATTTGGCCCTGGATAATGAAAACATTTGAGATTGGATTAGTGTGTCCTGTTTAAATCTACTCCCTGCCACGTAACAAAGCATTCTTATCAGTGGTGGTGACCTCCAAGTGGGAAGGGAAAAGAGAGACACATTAACTAGTGTTTCCCCTATATGCATTTAGCACCGCCGCTGTTAAATTGACCAATGTTTCCCCTGGAAGCAGGTCACTAACTCCGTATTTAATATGTCATCTTCTCATCACACGATCCTAATCATTGGTTGATATCAGACCTGGGTTCAAATGGTATTTGAAAGAAAACAAATACTATTTGAACCCATGTCTGTTAGATATCAACTGGAACAGGAAAGAAATAGATCCCAAAATCTAAGCCTTATGTTATGTAGGTGGCTACTCTGCATGTTGTTCCATTGCCTAATCTTTCCAATAGCACTCACTCTTCTTCTCTTTCTCTTTTTCCCTCCATCATAGCTCACCCAGGAGAAGATCTCCTGCCTTCCCAGCCATTTCGCCAGCTCAACTCCAGAGGCCATCGATTGCAGCCACATCCGCAGCCACGGCGAGAACGAGACATGGGAGCACCATACTTTAGTCAAGCCCGTCAGGTAGGTAGCCTAGAGGTAGAGGTTAGAATCCTAGCTCCCAAGGTGGGAAATCCGGTGGCCAGATAAAGCAAAAAGACACATGTCTATTTGGATAGTTTGGATCTGTTGATAAGCAACTTCTTGCTAAGGTTAGGGTTAGGTTTAGAATAAGGTTTACGTTTAGAGTATAGTTTTTGGGTTAGAGCGAGGTCAGTAGATAGTTAGTTGAAATGTTACTGATAGTCTGTACAGCATCTACAGAGGGACTATCCAAATTCTTCTTTTACAGCCCTATCATCCGGGAGGTGTACGGACGCAAGAACAACCTTGACATCCACCAGTACGTCTTCGTCAACCATTACTGCTACGAACGAGGCCGTGCACTGGTACGGCAAGTACTTCCCATACCTGGTGGTAATCCACACATTGATCTTCATGGTGGCCAGCAGCTTCTGGTTCAAGTTCC
This sequence comes from Oncorhynchus keta, assembly GCF_023373465.1. Lineage (NCBI taxonomy): Eukaryota > Metazoa > Chordata > Actinopteri > Salmoniformes > Salmonidae > Oncorhynchus > Oncorhynchus keta. Next base: position 74,081,454 of record NC_068430.1, read on the forward strand.
TGGGACGTCGTCCAAGATCGAGATCTTTGTCACCATCCTGGGGAAGTGTTTCGACTCGCCATGGACCACCCGGGCGCTGAGTGAGGTGTCTGAGGAGCGTGGCGAGGAAAGATGGTGATATGGAGGAAGAACACCATTTCGAAGTCGATGGCATCGGCGTTCGCTGCCTCGCCGGACAGTGAGCCAGGGGCGGAGGAGGAGATGGTGGGACTTCTCCGGCAGTCATCCATCAAGTCAAATCCAGAGAAGAAGAACCCGGAACTACAGGCAGCGGATTCACTCTTGGACAGGAAGGAAGGGGAGCAGGCTAAAGCTCTGTTCGAGAAGGTGAAGAAGTTCAGAACTCATGTGGAGGAGGCGGATCTGCTCTATCTGATGTACGTTCTCCAGACCTCCCTCAAGGTCTTCAAGTTCGTCCTCATCACCTGTTACAGCGCTGCATTGGTCCCCAACATTGAGATTGTAGTTCGTTGCTCAGTTCCTCCAGAGCTGACCGGCTTCGAAATCTACTGCTGCAACCACACCAAAGCCCACCTCTTCTCCAAGCTGTGCTACTGTTACATCTGCTTTGTGGGAGTCTACGGACTTCTGTGCATCTACACCCTCTATTGGCTCTTCCATCGACCTCTTAAAGAGTACTCCTTTGAGCATGTTAGGCTGGAGACGGGTATCAACGACATCCCAGACGTCAAGAACGACTTTGCGTTCCTCCTCCATCTCAGCGACCAGTACGATGCGCTCTACTCCAAACGCTTCGCCGTCTTCCTCTCCGAGGTCAGCGAGAGCCGTCTTCGCCAGGTCAACCTCAACCACGAGTGGCCCGGCAAGAAGCTGCGGGGACGCCTCTCCCGGAACGCCGACAACCGTCAGGAACTCCATCTCTTCATGCTCCCGGGTCTCCCGACACCGTCTTCGATGTCCCTGAAGTGGAATCTCTCAAACTGGAGCTGCTAAACAACGTGACTATTTCATCCAGTGTTATCCAGCTAGGTTCTCTCCAGGAGCTGTCCCTCATCCACTGCCCTGCCAAGCTCCAGCTGGCTGCCCTGACCCACCTCAGAGAGAACCTCAAGGTCCTCCGGCTAGCCTTTGAAGGACTGGAGCAGGTACCAATGTGGATGTACACACTTCAGAGTCTCGAAGAGCTCCACCTGAGTGGCTCTTTGACCCACGAACTCTCCCGCAGTGCAACCTTAGACTCCCTGAGAGAACTCAAAGCTCTAAGAGTCCTGACGCTTCGCAGCCGCCTAACCAAGATCCCTCCGAGTGTTGGGGATGTGGCAGTCAACCTCCAGCGTCTCTGCATCTATAATGAGGGCCTCAAACTACAAGCCTTCAGCAGCCTAAAGAAGTTGACCAACCTGGCCTCTCTGGAGCTGATAGGATGTGAGCTGGAGCGCATCCCCAGCGCGGTCTTCAGCCTGTCAAGCTTGCAGGAACTGGACCTGAAGGAAAACAAGCTGACGACAGTAGAGGAGATCTTGAGTCTACAACATTGCCGGCGCCTGGTAACTCTTCGTCTCTGGCACAACGGCATCACCTACATCCCTGAGCACATTGCTAAGCTGAAGTCCTTAGAGACGCTGAACGTCAGTTGGAACAAGATCCGGAAACTTCCGTCACGTCTCTTCTACTGCACCAAGCTCCGGCACTTGAACCTGTCCCACAACCAGCTCACATCGCTACCAGCCGAGGTAGGGATACTCCAGAGTCTCCAGTTTTTCTCAGCAGCCTTTAACTCCCTGGAACAGCTGCCAGAGGCGCTGTTCTCCTGCAAGAGGCTCAAGACTCTGGCGTTGGGAAACAACTGCCTGCTCTCGCTTAGCCCCAGGGTGGCTAACTTGGCCCAGCTAGTGCGCCTGGAGCTCAAGGGGAACAGACTAGACTCTCTACCTCCGGAGATAGGGGACTGTCCCCTTTTGAAGACCAGTAATCTTGTGGTAGAGGACAACCTGCTGGATCTACTGCCGTCGGATGTACGGAGCAGGATGAAAGACAGTTGAGAGACAGTTACTTTGCTTACTTTAAAGGGCTTTTTACTCCTCCTGGTGCATAGGCCGCTGACAACAATTGAGAGATAGGATAAAGGGTCAGGTTTGGTTGCACTTGATTGGTCAGAGATGTCAGCTCTGTGGGAAAGGATTGGACCTCTGAGTGGATTTGCAGTTGTGATGACATGAGGGATTCACTTTTTAAAGGCAAATAAGAGCCCAAAAGTACGAGAGGACATGTAAGGACGGAACTATGGACATACCGTAGCATATATGGTTCAAGAAAGGACCTTTTGGAGGGACATACAGTATAGCAATATAATAATTAGCAAATATAATATATATAATCCTCTTCAAATCATGTTCACCTACTTATTGCCATGACTGTACTTTTAAACATGTTTTTTAATACAAAGATGTCTATCAAATTGTCCTTGATGAAAAGTCATCCCTATGTCATATGATGATTCTCTTTGTTCATTTAACTTGCTGGTGGCTTGGACATCGTTGCTCATGAAGGCTGTCTTGCAGGCTTGTTAAGGGAACTATTCCATCTGTATCACTGAAGTGTATTGCACACTAGAAATACTGTAAAGGTTATTCCCGATTGAGCTGACCAATGCAAAGTTTACCGTTAATGCAGCCTCCACTAACTCTGAATTTCCATGATATGGATTGATTAGAGCCTTAAGTTTACATAGAAAAACTGGCAAAGTGAGTTACTGTTTTATGCCATAGAAAGGATGGAGGATGATATGAACACACATGATACAAGGTAGTGGGAGGGAAACATCTAATATCAGTTTCTCTCTTCTCAAAGATTATACCTCTCTTGTTCAATTGATTTACCTGCTAGATTAGTGGTGTATGGCTAGAGGAATCATATATTTCTGAGATCTCTAAAGAGAGAACTTCAGTTGCATCCAGCCAGCGGGGAAAAGAGATGGGGATCCTGTATCCTGTTCAACTGGTTGTTTCATACAAAGGGTTCTTGTATCACTGTCATGGAGATGTGACAAACGCAGAGTGAAATCTTTTCAATGCCGGTGCCTTGGGAGGTTGACCTTTTCCCACATTAACTGAGTGACTTGGAGAGTAACTGATTGAATGAATGTTTTTCATTGTGTTTTATGCATATCAGTTGAAACTAGATGGAGGCCAATTCAACTAGCTAATCATATACAGTAATACTGTAAGCTTCATTATGATACACTGCAGTACAGTCACAAAGTGAAACGTGTTATTTGACAATGTAGTACACCACAACAACACAATGATGACACTGGTAGGCAATGCACAAATGTATTACACAACGTTTGTACAATCCACCTGTAATGAGTGAATGACGTGGACCCAAGTGAAGCTTCCTTATTCCTTTGTTGTTGTCATCCCTTTTTTCACTACCTTTTCAGCTTGTGAGTCACGCAACCAATAAACTAGGGCTGAATCTAAGGTCAGCACTATAAAGGGTTGTACACAGTACTATACTGTAGTAATACTGTAGCAGTATGAGGAGTCAGCCGACAGTACTATACTGTAGTAATACTGTAGCAGAATGAGAAGTCAGCTGACAGTACTATACTGTAGTAATACTGTAGCAGTATGAGGAGTCAGCTGACAGTACTATACTGTAGTAATACTGTAGCAGTATAGTCAGCTGACAGTACTATATGAGCAGAATGAGTCAGCTGACAGTACTATACTGTAGTAATACTGTAGCAGTATGAGGAGTCAGCTGACAGTACTATACTGTAGTAATACTGTAGCAGTATGAGGAGTCAGCTGACAGTACTATACTGAGTAGCAGTATGAGGAGTCAGCTGACAGTATGTAGTAATACTGTATCAGTATGAGAGTCAGCCGAATACTGTAGCAGTATGAGGAGTCAGCTGACAGTACTATACTGTAGTAATACTGTAGCAGTATGAGGAGTCAACTGACAGTACTATACTGTAGTAATACTGTATCAGTATGAGGAGTCAGCTGACAGTACTATACTGTAGTAATACTGTAGCAGTATGTCAGCCGACAGTACTATACTTTAATCACAGAATAGTCAGCTGACAGTACTATACTGTAGCTTGTGAGAGTCAGCTGACAGTACTGTAGTAATACTATAGCAGTATGAGGAGTCAGCTGACAGTACTATACTGTAGTAATACTGTATCAGTATAAGTCAGCTGACACTACTGTATAATACTGTAGCAGTATGAGGAGTCAGCTGACAGTACTATACTGTAGTAATACTGTAGCAGTATGAGGAGTCAGCTGACAGTACTATACTGTAGTAATACTGTATCAGTATGAGGAGTCAGCTGACAGTACTATACTGTAGTAATACTGTAGCAGTATGAGGAGTCAGCTGACAGTACTATACTGTAGTAATACTGTATCAGTATGAGGAGTCAGCTGACAGTACTATACTGTAGTAATACTGTATCAGTATGAGTCATGAGTAATACTATAGCTCAGCTGACAGTACTATACTGTAGTAATACTGTATCAGTATGAGGAGTCAGCTGACAGTACTATACTGTAGTAATACTGTAGCAGTATGAGGAGTCAGCTGACAGTACTATACTGTAGTAATACTGTAGCAGTATGAGGGAGTCAGCTGACAGTACTATACTGTAGTAATACTGTATCAGTATGAGGAGTCAGCTGACAGTACTATACTGTAGTAATACTGTAGCAGTATGAGAGTCAGCTGACTGCACTGTAGTAATACTGTATCAGTATGAGAGTCAGCTGACAGTACTATACTGTAGTAATACTGTATCAGTATGAGGTCAGCTGACAGTACTATACTGTAGTAATACTGTAGCAGTATGAGGAGTCAGCTGACAGTACTATACTGTAGTAATACTGTATCAGTATGAGAGTCAGCTGACAGTACTATACTGTAGTAATACTGTATCAGTATGAGGAGTCAGCTGACAGTACTATAGTAATACTGTATCAGTATGAGGAGTCAGCTGACAGTACTATACTGTAATAATACTGTATCAGTATGAGGAGTCAGCTGACAGTACTATACTGTAGTAATACTGTATCAGTATGAGGAGTCAGCTGACAGTACTATACTGTAGTAATACTGTAGCAGTATGAGGACTCAGCTCTTTCAACAGGTTGCATACCTTACTAAAGTATTATACTATAGTGATAGTACTAGAAAGCAGGGATGTAGTCAAGTCACTAAACCTTGACTGCATGTTCGCTACTCGAGTCACGAGTTGAGTCACAAGTCCCTTGGTATTGCTAAAAGCTGCGGTTCAAAAAATGTTTAAATGTCAAATCTGTTAATATGTTGCATATTGTAAGGATAACTAGATAACACAGCTCTCTAACATTTGCTGTTGTAGCTAGTACAGTATGTTCAATTATGCAGCAAGAGACGTTTTCTGACAGTCACTACTGGTCGAGTCCAAGTCCAATTCCCCACTGGTTGAGTCCAAGTCGAGTCACAGTCCTAGACTGGAGTACTACAACACTGCTAGGAGGTATCAGGGGCAGTTTAGAACACACAGACATGTACAAAAGGCATCAGGCCATTGATCTGATTATTTACAGATGCAAGTTACTGCACAAAGCCACAATGGACTGGGTCAGACACAGCCATGTTAATACACAAACACCAAAGCGTTCCTATTGTCAGTGTGTTGTGTTTCTCCTCCTGTAGAAGGAGCCCAGTCTTGCCCTGCCTTTTGTCTCCATAACAAGCGTTCATATCAGCCAAGCCAGGAACATACATACCTCAGTAATACCTAATCACACAGGCCAGCCCACACACTCACAATCACAGACAAGGCCAATGGGGAAACTGCACTTTCCTGTTCATGCTGGAGCTACAGTAGGGGAGTAGGCTAGGTTGGAAGGTGGGGAGTGGATGGAGAGAGAGAGCAGCCAGTGGAAATTTCCAAGGTGTGCAGACAGCACTGTTTGTCACACCAGTGTGTCCTGGTATGCACATGCACACACACGCGCATCCCACTCTGCTCTGCCAATCATTTCCTTTCCCTTTCAGGCAGTAGTGTCAGTTAAAGGTTGATCTGGAGTTTGGAAATGGCGTCCAGGATTAGTCAGACACAACCCAGTTGAATAACCCCGAGACAGAGCCAGACAAGCCCTAACGGAGCCTAACCTCTGGCCCAGACACTCCGGTAGAGCTGATAGAATTCGATAGGTGCACAACGTATGGTAATTGCTTCTTCTGGCCTTCTGATAGGCTGGGTGGAGTTCTTACTGTATTGTTTACACCTAACAAATCACTATCAGATCTACACAGGAGGGGCTAGGGATTGTTCCTGGAAGGAGTAATAGGTTGGGTGTTGACTCTAAACTGTGCTGCTTAGCAAGTAGAGCACGAGCAGAAGTCTCAATGCGTATCATGTTATGTTTGTTTCGGTGTGTACCAGCCAACAGGTCTGGTCATCCTAATGCAATATTTACACAAATAGGAGTTGATCTCATCTCCTCTAAGATACTTCCTCTATTTGCCTCCCAGCAATATAATTTAATTCCAGCAAACTTGAGAAATGTTTACCAATTGTGTGATTTAAGTTACTCAGCGTGTTGTATATCTGGGATAGCCTGGTTCCAGATCTGATTGTGCTGTGTTGTTAATGCCTATGGTCATTGGCGTGACAATGACCAAGGCGCAAACGGCACAAACAGATCTGCGACCAAACTATATCTGGGAGGCAGGAACTGTGTCAATGTTTCCTATCCTAACAGATGTGATAAGCTCATAATGACTCATTATATTACTTCATCATGCATGCTAAATATACAGAAATTGAACCGGTATGATGGAAAGGTCTAGCATGGGTACCAGTCTGTTTTAACGTTCCACTCCTCGTTCTCTGTGTCATATGGCAAAGATGTTTTAGCATGACAAGGAGTGGAAGGAGTGGAATGATCGCTGGTAGCCAGACTAGGAAAGTTCATTGTTATCATAACATTATCATTATGTCACCATACTGCTTAAGCACTATTTCAACCCCAAATACAGGTTACCCATAGGCACAGGTCTAGGATCAGATTATCTCCCCCCATTCTCAAGATAACAAGTGATAAGGATGTTTTGTTAGGTGAATTTTGGCTTGTGGCACATACTGTAGGAAAACAACACATCCATTGTGCCAGGCCGTGCCCTTCTATGTGCCCTTCTATGTGCCCTTCTATGCCTGGACTTGGGTAAACTGCCTGGACAGCTCTTAACCAAACAGGGCCTTCATTCATCCCTGTGTGCTTGCGCCCGTGCGTATATGTCCAGGTATCTGCCGTTACCTTTGTGTAGTACATACCATTGTGGAGTCATTAGAAATGTCCTTGTTGACTCACCTTGGAGTTAACACTCATGAGTGCAAAACAGAATACAATGGACAATGTTACCTTAGAGTACACTTCTAGATCGAGTACTTTACCTATCTCTGTAGCCACATTCACACTGCACTTAGCCCAGGGCTAACAGCCTCCTTAGCCCAGAAAGAGAATGCAGTGTCAAAAGGCCTCATGTAAGATGTTTTTTTAGAAATGCCAATACAATAGATTAATAACACAACTGACTGGGTTTACAATAGAAAGGTATGACAGTCATGAAGAGAAGACTCTTAAGCCTTAAAACATTTTCTGTCTATAATCATATGAATTTGTGAAGGTTCTTGAAATTGCACAAAACCACCACGTTATCACAAAAGTGTTATGGGGACACCTGCACCTAGTCAGGTTTGCCTGTAGAGATACAGAAGACTCATGGATATAACCCGTTTCAGCATGAACATTGCCATTGAGGGCTCCCACCATTTTAAAGAAGTCAACTGGGTGGGGATTCCCATGGGCTGCAGCTTCAATAGCGCTGCCACAGGTAGCCTAGTGGTTAGTGTTGGGCTAGTAACTGGAAGATTGCTGGATCGAAACCTGCAAGCTGACAATGTAAAAAATCTGTCATTCTGCCCCTGAGCAAGGGAGTTAACCCACTGTTCCCTGGGTGCCGTGGATGTCGATTACGGCAGCCCCCACCTCTCTGATTCAGAGGGTTGGGTTAAATGCGGAAGACACATTTTAGTTGAATACGTTGGACAACTGACTAGGTTCCCCCCTTCCCTATCGGATGCTATAATGACACAGATCTAAAGATAAGTCCTCCATCTCTGGGTTTGCCTCCTTCTTGGCTCCTAAACTCGAGTTGGATAGTGACCTGTGGCCACAATAGAGAACTGCACTTGTCAAAATCATTGTATATGGACTTCATGTGTGTAATAATATAGAAGATTCTTTTGATCAAGATTCTGAATTTTAATAGTCAGAAATAATTCTAATTGTATAACCTGTTGTAGCTATTTTACCAACAGTAACTTTTTAGCCAAGTCCCATAGAATAGAAACAAAAAAGGTCAAGTTAAACACTTTATTTTGTGCTTCAGTCTTCCAAGAAGGAATTAATACTTAATTTTCAATAGTATTTGTATATAAATAACATCTCAAAAAAACAAAACCGACAATAAATGTAGCTATTTACAAAAGTTCATAAGAATATTTTCAATAAATAAATACATGTAAAATTCCCAAAAATTCTAAATATGCCTAATAAAAAGACAATTTTTCAAAGATAAACACAACTACCATGCAATGCAGTCATCATGGGATACACCATGTCAAGTCAAAATATCAAAGTTTGAAAAAAATCACAAACAGTTCAATTTCCTTCACAGTGAGGAATAATAATAATGCAATACAATACAAGTCATCACACTCAATAATAAAGCCATGTACAAGTGTGCACTCCTGAATCAAAGGGGGGGGAGAGGTCAAATTTACCATCAAAAGGTGCTTTGCTCTGTGCAAAAATGGTGTCCAAATAATGTCCACCATACTTATTCTTCCATAAGCTGCCAAAACAGGACGGTAAACACAAGTCAACCTCGACCAGTTACTAAAAATCATACTTTACAAAGTAACGTTTACATCAATGAATTCAAGTCACCAGGTTGAGAGGAGAGTGTAGGTAAGGTAGGTGTAGAAGGGGAGTCTATGAACCATCCAATTTGGCATAGAGAGGGGGGGGGGGTCCATCTAACTCCTAAAGAGGGAGAGGTGGGGAGTGAGAGAACACTTTAGACTCCAGCTGTCTCTCTAGAAGCTCTACCACGTCCGGTGTACATGACGATGAGGCTCTGGCGAGGTCCACCGCTGTCTCTCCACTGGTGTTGGGGTGTTTCAGGTTGGAGAGCGGTGCAAGGAACTCAATGACGTCCCGGTAGCCCTCTCGGACAGCGATGTGGATGGGTAGGGTGCCGGTGTGGTCTGGCCTGTTGACTGACGCGCCGAACTCCACCAGAACCCGGAGTGTGTCCACGAAGCCAGTGCGTGCCACATCATGTGCCGGTGAGACTCCTCGCCGGTCTGTGATATTTGGGTCGGCTCCGTGCTCCAACAGTAAGCTGGCCACGTTGGAGTTGCCCATCATCATCACCTAGGGAGAACAGAAGGAGACTTGACGTTAGAGGGCGTTATCAACTGTTATTCATCACATGATGCAGTGTTTGACATAGGCCTAGTGGGAGAGAGTTCATGGGATTGTAACAATTTAATTTTATGTAGGGTAATTATAAAGGATATAAGTAGCTAGGCTAGGTACATTTGTCAGAACTGTTGTCCAACACTTTAGCTATTAATGAGCAATAGACAAGGTTGTTACTTAATGCTTCAAAGAAAATGGTTAAACTCTGGTTTTCACTGCATTTCATTCAAACAAGGTATAAGAAACCATTCTGAGGAAGCAACCATGGGCTGACAGACCTGTTGTTGTCTCTCTCTCACACAGACTTAGTTAGCTACCTTTACTACATTCAAAGCCAACACAGTTTTAGTCGAAATATAATAATATAAATAATAATATTATTACAGGCTAGGTAGGACACAATGAACGTTCAATGAGGAAGTTGGTTACCTGTAGAGCGGTCTTTCCAAATTGATTGACAGTATCGGGATGCACTCTGCATTCCGGCCCTAGCATCCTCCTGACCTCGTCCGTATTTCCCTTGGCTGCGGCAGCGGTCAGGCTCTTGGCCGCATCACTCTGACTCAGGACCATTGTGGACGGATTTCTATATTTTCTCCCTAAAATATGAATAGAAGAAATAGCTAGCTGAGTTACCCAGTATCTAATTGTAATCAACTGTTGTAGTCTATCAACGCTAGCCAGTTCGTCTCGTTAGCTAGCTCACTATCATTTATCCCCAACCAGCAAACGTTAGCAAGCTAGTTGCGAGTAGTTCAACTAACACATTATGGTGAGAAAAAAATGCATATATATTACACACACTTCAACGTTATTTCTTCGAAATTATGGACCCCAATTCTAGCTAGTAGCGCAGGATAATAATGCTAGCTCGTAGCTAGCAGTCTCCAATGGGAATCAAAACTCATGAAAAGGTAGTTAGTTACCTTGTCTGTTTTGAAATGATCCCGACCGTTACAGGCTCTTCTTTTCTGTCTTTTTTTCGAGATACTTTTGAAATAAATCACAGCAGGTAAATGTTGAATAACTTTGAAGGCTGCAGGACCTTTAATTTGCGCGCTGAGAACTACGTTACCGTTTACCCAACCAACATTTACAAACATTGGACAGAACGTATCTCGACCAATCAGCGCGTTGAATGGCGAGGTGGGTGGAGTAATGACTTGGTTGCCACCATACAGTCACTGGTTGCTACAGTATCACTGTGGTAACAGTTAAGTCGGCCAATTAGAAGCCATATCGTAGAAGGCGGGCAATTTTGCGGACGTTGATCTCTTCAAAGTACATTCATTCACATTTCTAAAATGTTATAGTAAATGTCCAAAGTCAGATATTTGATAGTAAGTCTCCAAAGTCAAGTAGAAAAAAGGCGGGTTATTGAATAAATCATTCTCAAATGCCCGCGATTGACAGTTGTGTCATTAAAACGCGCCAATGGGTGTGAAAAACGTTTGATATGGGATTTTATATACTTTCTGGCTAAAATAGCAGCTAGCATTTTGGATGATATAAAACAATACATTCATAGCTAAAATGTTTTGTTCATTAAATGTAATAATACACAAGAAAAACACCCTCATTACGGTATTTCAAGGCTATAGTTTAATATAAACATTTAACAATCTAAGAGACAATGAGTAAAGCAATTAAAACCTCAAATTACATTGCATGACATAAAAGTTAAAATCACAAACAATTTTATACAGTAACATTATTAAGTAGAGCATTTCAATGAAATTCAAAGACATTTTCCTTTTTAGTGTGCAATTAAATTGAACAATGATCTCTGGAAGCAAAGGCAGAAGTTAGCCACCATGGTTTAGAAGTTACTCCGTAGTTGGTAATCTAAATGAAAGAAAATAGAACAATAAAAATACTATAGGATAAATACTAGTTCTAATTTTAAAGAGTAAAAATACTTTATTCCCTTAAATTTGTCTCTCTCTATGACTAAATGATGGGTCTCTTTTTGCTATACATGAGTAAGCTATATCTAAAGAGCAAGGCAGTCCTACCTCCACTCTGTGTGATGTATCTGACCCAGGGCAAGGCCTGGTAACCACTCTTCTCTATAATTTTCATGTACCGCACCTTGAGGCACACAGGGTGACAGAGGAGAGGAGAGAGATCAGTGTAACTTGATATAATGGACCATTTGTTTTGCCTAACCAAATGAGGCACTTGTAGTCTATGCTAGTTTATGCTAAGTAAGTCACCACTTTGGTTCCGCATAAGCTTGTTTTCAAAGGTCAATACAGTATACTCACAGGCGCGAGCACACACACAGCTCACCTGTATCCCTGACACTGTGAAGTATGGAATCTCAAAGTTGACAGTGATGGGAGGTTTGCCCTCCATCTCATCATTCTCCACACTGGGCAGGCCAAAGCTGGCCCGCATCAGAAACTCCTTACCGCCCTGGAGGGAGGGAGGGAGGGAGGGAGGGAGGCAGGCAGGCAGGCAGGCAGGCAGGCAGGCAGGCAGGCAGGCAGACAGACAGAGGGAGAAAAAGAAAGAGAGAGAGGGGTGGAGAGATACAGAGAGAAAAATTACAGAAAGAGTGAGATAGTTCATATAGGGCCCTGAGTTTTTTTTCATTCTGATGATGTGTCCTGACCAGAAAAAGAGGCTGGAGTTTTTCCAGGTCAGGAGCCTTAATGTTCTAAATTCTAAGGTTCATTGTTGACCCATTTCCTGTCCGATGGCCACATCATGAAAAGTTGCACACAGTTCAGAATCATAAAGGGGTTCATTTACATGGGAGTGGGATACAGAATCCTCTGGCTTCAAATGCAGCTTGTGCAATTAATCAGATGGTTATCGTCTACAACATTGTCATCAGAGGATTGATTACCTAGCAAGTTAGCAAGCCAGTGAGGCGAGGCAAGGTAAAATACCACAGCTAGGGCTAGATAAAGCCAGGAGAATAATATACTTGTTGAACATAACTATAGCCATCAGTCTTACATGTTTTCATGGTCATCACTCTCTCACTGTTAAGTTGGTCAAGGTCACGACATCAGGGTTAGCTATCCTGCTTACAGAGCTTTTTGTTGCGAAGATGCGCACGCTTCACTCGGACGGGACGTTTGCTTGTAAACAAAAAAATGGCTCTATATATTTGGCCTTGAGTTTCGTCGACAGGGAAGAACAGCTTGAGACAGAAGTGCTGCTTGGATGAAACACTTACAGGGAAGGACTTGATAGTCCACACAGCCAGGTTCTTCTCAGGGACGTATTTAGCGTGGCCTGTACTGGTCTTAAACTTGGGGGAGTCAGCGTCACTGGGGACAGGAACCCGCACCTCCACGTTGTTGGCTACTGACTGCTTCTTGAACTGCCCTTTAGCCTATGGAATTAGAGAAAGGCAACTGTAGCATAGGACAATGCATAAGATTCATACACTGAGTGTTACTATATAACACTACCTTAACCATGATCTCAACTCGACTGTGAGAGAACTTCTCGATGACAGACTCAATCCATATCAGAGGCTTCACCTGTAGGGATACAGAATGTAGTTAGTTCTACCGTCCACTGGAAAGCCATTATACTACTTTATCAGTGATGTGGTGGTCGGAAAATAGGTGGGTAAATGCTGATCGCCGTTCGCGGTGAGTCAAGTAATACTCCCCTTACTTTCAATGCATTTTTCCTGAAAAATGTGGGTAAGTGCACACGCAAAATAAAAAAATGGTGCATGAAGTGTTTACCCTCCACTACACCCCTGTACTTGATACAGACAGGGCTTACAGCTCACTCAAGTATTGATTTCAGTACAGTAACAGTGCAATGGAAGAGTGAAACTGTATGAGGGAGGGATGAGGGTATTTTAGGGAGGTCATGTACATTTTCAGAGATACAATATGAATGTATTAAGGTAACTCACATGAGTGTTGATGCGGTAGGACATGAGTTCAGACTCTCCGTCAGGAGGGATGAAGGAGATGGTGCGGTCACTCTCGAAACGGGACAGACGAACACACTGGTGGAACTTAACGTCCTCCATCGTTACAGTCTTCCCTTTGTCGCCTGAACACACACACACACTCATTTTCATCAACATCTAAAATGCAATTGCATCTGAGAAGCAGTGACTGTGTGTGTGTGTGTATTGTACATACGGCCAGTGAGGGCGAACAGCGCTCGGTCATTGAGTCCCAGTCTCAGCTCAGGCATGCCAGACAGCATGGTCTTCAGCTTGACAGTGCCCACGATGTCACTGCTCATCACACTGCCATTGGCATTCACCTGGGGTCAACACATGACACAGGGGTCAACCTCTGATGGAGACTTTTTATACAGTAGCTAGTTGATTTAATGCTCAGTCAATTAAAGATCAAATCCACACGAGGGGAAACAGCATCAGTGTTCACCCCGGCATCTTCGGTATTGTTTTTGTTTTGTTGAGGAGATACGGCAGAGGGGAGCACCCGGCAGCAGGGGAAAACAACTGCAGTAGGCCTACATATTCTGCTGTTCGCACGTGCAGTGATGTCTGAGGGAAGAAACTGTGTTCGTTGGTTCCCGTAACTTCTTTGTTGTTCTAATATCGCTAACAGGCGTGGCAGTTCCACCAATTAAGGAGTCCAGCTTTAATCAATTAAATTAATCAATTATTCAGAAAGAAAAGGTTATTGGTATTTTCAGTAATCAATATTTTCCTATGGAGATTAAAGCATTATATACACAAAACCAATTATGACAATTATTGATGTTGCCGAAACACAAGAAAATGAATTGCCGAATTTGCATGTATCAAACCCAACATCCTTCTGGTAAAACCACTCACCAGTAAGTTGATGGACTCGATGACATCGATGAAGACCTCATTCTTCTTGTACTTGATGCCCTCTGACCTCCAGGACACAGCGTTGGTGACAGTGGTGGGAACCTTAGTCTTAGCCACCTCCAGCTTGGTGCCCTCCTGCGTGATGTACCTGGAGAGACAGCCAGTATGGACGGACATCAGTAGTTTGATCCCAGATCTGTTTTGCATGACAATGAATTAAAAGGACCAGGAATTGGCAAGACAGCACATACAGATCTGGAATCAGGCTAAGTCAAGATAAAAGTCAATGTACCTGTAGTAGACATACAGTATGGAGATCAGTCTGATTGGACTTTCAGAAGTCCCCAAAACGTGTCCTTACTTTATGGTGTTGGGTCTAGAACCAGTATCTGTCTATTAAAGCTGCATCTTTATAATAATAACAAATATGCCATTTAGCAGATGCTTTTATCCAAAGCGACTTTCAATCACGCGCGCATACATGTAAGGGTGGTCCTGGGAATCGAACTCACTACCCTGGCGATAGAAGCGCCATACTCAACCATACTCAGTCCATTCTCTCCATTTACACAGTACACGTGTATGACTAATTGACTATATTGTAACAGAGAACATGTGTATCAGTGTGTGTTGTGATTGGCAGGCTCCCCCACCGCCTTCCTCTGCAGATCCTTCATGGTCAGTTGAAGAATGGACTGAGGTCTGCCAAGGGGCAGAAGAAGCGCATCAAGGACCACAGCAAGACCTTCCTGAAGCGGAGAGCCTGACAACCAACTGCCATACCTGGCGTCCCACCTTCCGCCTGGGTGTCACACACCTCCAGGACACAATCCCAGAGAGGAGAATCGAAACGTCTTGCACAACGACACCAGCGTGCAGCGGGTACAGCCCTCTGAGGTGGAGAATTCACCTGCCCCTCATGTGGCAAACCACGCGGGTCTCGAATTGACCTGCACAGCCACATGCAGTGGCACTAACGCAACTCCCCACAATTGGGAGCAGCGTCATCATCGAAGGACAGCCATAAGCAAGTAAGTAAGTGAGCGGGTGTCACTCACTCCTGCAGGATCTTGCTGTCGGTGGTCTGGGGGAAGCCAAAGTCCATGAGCTCGTCCAGTAGCTCATAGACCACCACAAAGTTGTCCTGTATGCTCTCCTCCTCCAACTCTGTAAAGTACTCTGTGAACACCTGGAAACAACACAACATCGATTGGCAGCCTCAGTAATAATATGTGAATTATGATCATGTTATGTCAAATGGGTAGGGAGAAACCAGTAGACACATTATGCAGGTCTTTTGGTAGTGAGAAACACTTCTGACTCAGCCATTGGGGTGAAAATGACAGCAATGGAGTTGTTAAGACAGCACAGACAACAGACCTCTGACTCACCTCAACCACTTTATAGAGGAAGGCATAGACCAGAGAGGCGTTGGAGTTCTTGTTGGTAGTGGCCACCACTGTTAGAGCGTCAAGGTAGATAGAACACACAGGCCTATTCTAAGGTCCTAGTGTAATATGTTTAAGAAGTTCATTATCATCTTTACTCTAGGGAAAAATACATATTTGTCTTTGTGTAGGTTTGACTAGCATCTCATTAGTAAAGCTAACATGATTTATACAGGCTACAAAATGGTAATGATTAACTTTTAGCTGGCTAGCGACTAAAATCATTATAAGGATACAGTACAGGTTGGTGTGCTTGATCCACAGGAAATGAACGTTGCCGTGCGACATGATTGGACAGGTAAGCCCCTCCTCTTCCTGTGTCATGAGCAAAGGCAGGAAATGGTCAATCTCAGCCATGTCCACGTCGCCCTTGTAGTTCCGACATATGAGCACCTGCAGGGTAAGAGGGGAAATTAATAGGGAAAGAAAAACAATAACCTATATGGGTCAAAGGTCACCCTTAAGGCACCTGAGTTTTTCCTAAGCATGTGACGTGACTAAAAAAACTCATGGTCCTACTAGAGGTCAACGGGTGAGAGAGGTAATGAGGTAATGTAACGTAGAGGTCAACGGGTGAGAGAGGTGATGAGGTAATGTAACGTAGAGGTCAACAGGTGAGAGGTAATGAGGTAATGTAACATAGAGGTCAACGGGTGAGAGAAGTGATGAGGTAATGTAACGTAGAGGTCAACGGGTGAGAGAGGTGATGAGGTAATGTAACGTAGAGGTCAACGGGTGAGAGGTGATGAGGTAATGTAACGTAGAGGTCAACAGGTGAGAGGTGATGAGGTAATGTAACGTAGAGGTCAACGGGTGAGAGAAGTGATGAGGTAATGTAACGTAGAGCAGATATGGGAAGAGTAGAACTAGAGATCATTATTCCAGCAACCTTCTGGATGTGTCAGGCGAAGAGGTCTCATAAACGTTACACAATATTTCATGTTGAGTCCTGTACATGTTCCATCGATTCCATCTCTAAGGAATGCTAAATGAAGGAAGAACATAAGGGCTTGACAACTCTTTGCCTTGACAAGAGATCAGATGGCTGAGATTGGGCTCCAGAGCTACACCTGTCACTCAATCAAGGAGTTGCAGTGCCTACAAAGTCTAGGTGTACTGTAGTACCATGCAACAGGCTTATAACGGTGGTTATTGTGGCTTGTCAGTTGTTGTGTCAGCCTAGGCCAGGGGTTCGGCAATAGGCGGCCCAAAACCGTCCCAAGTGTTTTTTTTAGTAAAATCAACATATAATATATATTTTTTAGGATTTTAGTTTTTGTTTAAAAAAAAGACTAAAATCACAACAAGAATTCAGCTAGAATTGAGTTTACTTTAATGATCGTGTCTTAATTTAATCAAGGTATTCAAATATGTCTTTCTGGCTTAGTTGTGGTCAATTTGTAGTGTACAAATTATTATAATTATGTTCTGGCCCCTCGAACATAATCGGCCGGCTGCTGAATATGGTTGCCTTGGCCTACTCATTTGCATGTAGCCTAATACAACCTCTGTCCCTCTCTGTTGTGCCACCTGAAATCATGTCCTCTTTCCCCTCCCATGACTTCTAGGCCTATTGTAGAGGGATGGAATCTTTGATCAAATTACACCTCTAGCTGTGAGAGATTCAGGCTATACTGAATCTCTCACAGGATAAGAAACCTCAATAGAGCATTATCTTCTGTTTATAACAGGAAGTACTGTGTTGTCTGCCCAACCAAATGTGTTTTATAATGTGTTCATCTTGGCACTATCCTTCTACAATGTACACAAGATGACAGGTGCCAGGCAACTTTGACTCACTTACTATATTCACTTTCATGTTTGGAAATGATATGTAATTCTTTAGAGGTAGTTTTTTTCATAACACCTGGTATAAGAATTTGTCAAGTCTAAAAAAGGATGCAGCCACTGGCCTTATGACCTGTTTTTATCCGCTTGTGTCCGGAAGTGACTTGTGCAAGGCTTGAATGGAACTGTCACAGGCAACGAATGAATCTTTAACGACGTGGCTATCTATTAATGTTTAATGGCAAGAGCAAACGTTGAACAAACTCGATTTCAATCCCAAACAAAAGCGAGTTAAGGTCAAGTCAAGCTAAAACTGACATTGTTTATAGCGTTATCAATGGCAACAATCAAAATGAGAAGTGATCTTACCTTTCCTTTCAAGTCCAGAACGAAGACAGCGGAGGCAGACATTATCAGCACCAAATGGATCACTCCGCAAGTATTTCAACCACTACAAGCTTGTCCGCTTAAATTTTAAGCGTTTCCTTTCGCCAGTAAAGTAGTCTAAATGGGTATAAATTTACTCATGGCTTCCACGGTTCCTTTTCTTGAAGGGACACGTCAGATCTGACGTCACGGGCCTCCAGGTAAAACATTAACAGCATCGCACTCACCTGTATGGAAAAAAAGAGGCCTGGACGCACTGCTCGATTATTTCGCGAGATGGCGCAATAGATCCAGATATGCATGTTGGAACTTTTAGCGCAATACTCACGACTTCCACAAGAGGGCAGACGTACATTAGATAAGTAACGATTGCAAAAATCCACGATCGATTCTGTACCATACAGCACAGGAGGCTGGTGGCACCTTAATTGGGGAGGACAGGCTCGAGGTAATGGTTGGAGTTGTATAAGTGGAATGGTATCAAATATATCAAACACTTGGTTTCCATCTGCTTTAATGCCATTCCATTCGCTCCGTTCAAGACATTATTATGAGCCGTCCTCCCCTCAGCAGCCTCCACTGCCATACAGTCTATAGACTCTATGGTCTGTAGGCCTGGCCTGCTGATAACAGTTTAATGTGATCTTGAATTTAAAATCAAAAATATATTTTCTGCTTCACATATCTAGAATTTACTTTAGATGGCTGGAGCTTTTCCCAACTAGATATATTTTGACCTGGTGACCTTGACTTTTAACAGGCATTATGTCTGTCAAGATGTTCTGTAAGTTAATGCAGTGATATTTATTGCTCTGACGTCACTTTTGGAATATTGCAAAGAACTGACTAACAACAAACTCACATGTTTCTCCTCAAAGTCAAACCCACCCAAAATGATCTGACACTTTACTATTTCATTACAAAACCCCAGGCCTTTCAGCGTTTACTGGTCTCTTTATCTTGACATCTTTATAAAGGCCTATAAGGATTTGTCTAGACCTGGGTTCAGATAGTATTCGTCTTTATATATATATATATATATATATTGATTGTGCCTGCATAAAGATGACAGATGGACAGAATTAGTTTGGACTTTTGGGACTATTCCATTCATTCTATTCTATTCTATTCTATTCTATTCCATTCACTGTGCCATTCACTGTGCCAGTCGAGCTCAATCAAGCCCAGCTAAAGTAATTGAACACTACTTGAACCCAGGTCTGATTTGTCATGTGCACTCCCTTTACAGCTTCTTAATCTGTTATAACCCTTACTTTACAAGCATGGTGCCGCAACTCACCTCCTTCCCCACTGGTGTGTGTGTGTGTGTGTGTGTGTGTGTGTGTGTGTGTGTGTGTGTGTGTGTGTGTGTGTGTGTGTGTGTGTGTGTGTGTGTGTGTGTGTGTGTGTGTGTGTATATTTAGGCTATAGGAAGGCCATGGCCAACAACAGACTTCCATGTAGGAGTTGTGTATGTTATGGGAGGGTTGGGACATGTGTCAATCTCAGTCAAATTATTGCTCATTTTGTCCAAAAGCTTTGTTTGCACCAGCTTGAAGTAGCCATATCCAACCCACAGATAGGAGAATTTGTAGACCTACTGGAGCTGTAAACTAGACAGCAACGCCTTGGTAAAACACACATGCTACATTCACAAAGGCTGTGGCCTGGCTATCAAATAATAAAGGGTCAGATGTGGGCCAATGGGTGACATGCAAACTAAGGAATGCTTTGTGTACCTTTCAGACACACACACTGTTTGTTTTAGTCAGTTAGTGCAGGCCTACTGCCATCTTTTCTAGCCACCCTTAACTTGACCTGTTTTTGGACAAAATGTGTCTAAAAACAGGTGACGTTACGGGTGACGAGCAAAGATGACAGTTAATCCAAATCAAAGTTTAGCATCCTCCACCAATGTTTGATTTTAAACTTGAACAAATCTCCCCCACACTCCAAATCAAGCATGGCCTACAGGAAGAGAGGGAGTACTGTGACAAATGTAAACATCAACATTAAACCCCACGATTCTTAATCGGACCTCTTCTTCCTCCCCTGTTGTTGTCGCCTGGATGTGAAGCCAGAAGGAAAGGCCATCACCGCTGCAGCCTTGGGATGTGTCTCAAATGGCACCCTATTCCATACATTGTGCACTACTTGTCAAAGTAGTGTACTATATAGTAGTGTACTATATAGGGAATAGGGTGCCATTTGAGATGCAAGCTTGACTGACTGCAGTAGCCTTCCCATATCCCCCATATGGGGTACTTGGATGTCCAACAATAACATATGGAAACGCTTTGTAGGTCAGACAGACTCCAAAGGAAACAAATGACTTGTAGGTCAGACAGACTTCAAAGGAAACAAATGACTTGTAGGTCGGACAGACTCCAAAGGAAACAAATGACTTGTAGGTCAGACAGACTTCAAAGGAAACAAATGACTTGTAGGTCAGACAGACTCCAAAGGAAACAAATGACTTGTAGGTCAGACAGACTCCAAAGGAAACAAATGACTTGTAGGTCAGACAGACTCCAAAGGAAACAAATGACTTGTAGGTCAGACAGACTCTAAGGTCAGACAGAAACAAATGACTTGTAGGTCAGACAGACTCCAAAGGAAACAAATGACTTGTAGGTCAGACAGACTCAAAGGAAACAAATGACTTGTAGGTCAGACAGACTTCAAAGGAAACAAATGACTTGTAGGTCAGACAGACTCTAAAGGGAAACAAATGACTTGTAGGTCAGACAGACAGACTCAAAGGAAACAAATGACTTGTAGGTCAGACAGACTCTAAACGAAACAAATGACTTGTAGGTCAGACAGACTCCAAAGGAAACAAATGACTTGTAGGTCAGACAGACTCTAAAGGAAACAAATGACTTGTAGGTCAGACAGACTTAAAGGAAACAAATGACTTGTAGGTCAGACAGACCCTAAACGAAACAAATGACTTGTAGGTCAGACAGACTTCAAAGGAAACAAATGACTTGTAGGTCAGACAGACTCCAAAGGAAACAAATGACAAACTAAAGGAAACAAATGACTTGTAGGTCAGACAGACTTCAAAGGAAACAAATGACTTGTAGGTCAGACAGACCCTAAACGAAACAAATGACTTGTAGGTCAGACAGACTTCAAAGGAAACAAATGACTTGTAGGTCAGACAGACTTCAAAGGAAACAAATGACTTGTAGGTCAGACAGACTTCAAAGGAAACAAATGACTTGTAGGTCAGACAGACTTCAAAGGAAACAAATGACTTGTAGGTCAGACAGACTCTAAAGGAAACAAATGACTTGTAGGTCAGACAGACTCCAAAGGAAACAAATGACTTCTTGTCTACAGATCTAAGGGTTTCTTAAACTTTATCAGCTCAAGACACAAATAAGAAACCGTGACCCAAAAGCTCTCAACAACTGATTTTAAATCTGATTTTAAACTAACCTTGTAGGTCAAACAGACCCTTAACCCTTAAATGGAAACAAATGACTTGTAGGTCAGACAGACTCAAAGGAAACAAATGACTTGTAGGTCAGACAGACTCCCCTTCAAATGGGAAACAAATGACTCAGTTCAGACAGACTTCAAAGGAAACAAATGACTTGTAGGTATGGACAGAATCTAATGGAAACAAATGACTTGTAGGTCAGACAGACTCTAAAGAAACAAATGACTTGTAGGTCAGACAGACCTAATGGAAACAAATGACTTGTAGGTCAGACAGACTCCATGAAGGAAACAAAGGAAACAAATGACTTGTAGGTCAGACAGACTATGAAAGAAACAAATGACTAGTTGGCCTATGACAGACTCCAAAGGCAAATGACTTGTTGGCAAATGACAGACTCTAAAGGAAACAAATGACTTGTAGGTCAGACAGAAACAAATGACTTGGCCTAGGACTAGTTGGCCTACAGACTAGTTGGCCTATGACTTGTAGGTCAGACAGACTCTGGGAAACAAATGACTTGTAGGTCAGACATGACTTGTAGGTCAGACAGACCTAAAGGAAACAAATGACTTGTAGGTCAGACAGACTTCAAAGGAAACAAATGACTTGTAGGTCAGACAGACTAAAGGAAACAAATGACTTGTTGGTCAGACAGACTCTAGTGACAGTTGACTTGTAGGTCATGACTTTAAAGGAAACAAGGACTTGTAGGTCAGACAGACTCTAAATTGGAAACAAATGACTTGTAGGTCAGAATGACTAGTTGGCCTATGACAGACTTGCAGACAGTTGGCTGAAGAACAAATGACTAAGGTCAGACAGTCTAAAGGCTATGAAATGGCAATATTAAATGACTTGTAGGTCAGACAGACAAATCAAAGGAAAGTTGGAAACAAATGACTTGTAGGTCAGACAGACCCTAAAGAAACAAATGACTTGTAGGTCAGACAGACTTCAAAGGAAACAAATGACTTGTAGGTCAGACAGACTCCAAGGAAACAAATGACTTGTAGGTCAGACAGACTCTAAGGAAACAAATGACTTGTAGGTCAGACACTAAAGGAAACTGTTGACAGTGGCTAGGTGACAGACTCTAGACAGAAACAATTGTAAACTTGTAGGTCACCACAGACTCAAAGGTAAAAAATGACTAGTTGGTCAGACAGACTAGTCTAAAGGCAAATGACTTGTAGGTCAGACAGACTCTAAAGGAAACAAATGACTTGTAGGTCTAGACAGACTTGGAAACAAATGACTTTAACCAGACAGCTAAACCTATGACTTGTAGGTTAACCAGTTGGAAACAAATGATGTAGGTAAGAAGTTAAAGGAAACAAATGACTTGTATCAGACAGACTCTAAGGAAAAAATACAGTAGGCCGACAGTTCTAAAGTTGGCAAACGACTATGGTCAGACAGCCTCGAAAGGGCAAATGACTGGGTCAGACAAAAGGAAACAAATGACAAGCTCAGACATTTAACCCTAAATGACTTGTACCAGAATAGTTGTAAACAGTTGCCTTGTAGGTCAGACACTAGGAGAAATGTCTGGGATGACAAGGCAGCAGTGTGTCCACGTCAAAGTGACCTTCCCTGCAAGGGAAAATGACTTCTCCTCTAGTGGCTAGGTTTTACAGTAGGTCAGACAAGTTATTTCAACAGTGTAGAGCCACCACTGAACATAGGGATTAAACTACAGTGACTAGACCACACTAGTTGGCCTATCAAATTGCTCTCCAACAACTGATTTTAAATGATTTTAAACTAACCTTAACTAGTTGGCCTGCTAAACCTATGCCTAACCCTTACTTTAAATTAAGATTTTAAAAACAAAACAAATCCATGACATTTTTACGACTTTGACAGTTGGCCTATGACTAGTGGTCGATATGGCTGTACATTATGACTATTGGTTCCTCAGTTGGCACTGACTGAGTTGGCCTACGACTAGTTGGCCTATGACTAGTTGGCCAACGACTAGTTGGCCTACGACTAGTTGGCCATGACTAGTTGGCCTATGACTAGTTGTACAAACATTCCCAGTTACATGACTAGTTGGCCTACGACTGCTTGGCCATAACGACTAGTTGGCCTATGACTAGTTGGCCTATGACTAGTTGGCCTACATGTGTCTGGGTGTGTTTGAGAACAGCAGTGTGTTTCAAATCATCTCCCCTGCAGCCTGGGAGGAAACATCTCTGGGTAGTGGCCAGTGTCTTTGGGTCTCTGAGACAGAGACTATTGTAACAGTGTAGAGCCACCACTGAACATATCGATGGTAGAACTACTAGTGACTAGTTGGCCTATGACTAGTTGGCCTATGACTTAGTTGGCCTAGTTGGCCTATGACTAGTTGGCCTATGACTAGTTGGTGACCTATGACTAGTTGGCCTATGACTAGTTGGCCTACGACCAGTTGGCCTATGACTAGTTGGCCTATGACTAGTTGGCCTATGACTAGTTGGCCTATGACTAGTTGGCCTATGACTAGTTGGCCTATGACTAGTTGGCCTACGACTAGTTGGCCTAGACTAGTTGGCCTATGACCAGTTGGCCTATGACTAGTACATGGTCTGGGTGTGTTTAGTGTAGCAGTGTGACAAAGTGTATCCTCCCCTGCAGCCTGGGAGGAAACATTTCAGTAGTGGCTGGTGTCTTTGGGTCCTGAGACAGAGACTAACAGTTGAGCCCCACTGAACATATCGATGGTAGAACTACTAGTGACTAGTTGGCCTATGACTAGTTGGCCTATGACTAGTTGGTGTACGACTAGTTGGCCTATGACTAGTTGGACTAGTTGGCCTACGACTAGTTGGCCTATGACTAGTTGGCCTACGACTAGTTGGCCTATGACTAGTTGGCCTATGACTAGTTGGCCTACGACTAGTTGGCCTACGACTAGTTGGCCTATGACTAGTTGGCCTATGACTAGTTGGCCTATGACTAGTTGGCCTATGACTAGTTGGCCTACGACTAGTTGGCCTATGACTAGTTGGCCTACGACTAGTTGGCCTATGACTAGTTGGCCTATGACTAGTTGGCCTACATGTGTCTGGGTGTGTTTGAGTGCAGCAGTGTGTTTCAAAGTGTATCCTCCCCTGCAGCCTGGGAGGAAGCATTGCTCTGGGTAGTGGCTGGTGTCTTTGGGTCTCTGAGACAGAGACTATTGTTATTGCTTATCACCAGACCAGTACAGCCAGTACCACTCTGTTCTGTTTGGTAAACTGGCTAGTGACCTGTTGTTCCTGTTCCTGAAGTGACTTCCTGTTCTAATGTCACAAGACACTCCCCCTCGTAGACTGTCACAGTGGTGTGATGTTCGGACCCCGCCCCTTTGTGACATCGCTGACCAATGGGAGATGGCGGAATGGCAATATGTAAATAGTCAGGTGAGGTGACAATACAGGAGATAGTGTCTATGAGCCTATCCCCTGGGGACAAACATTGTTTGTCACCTGTGCTTCAGTGTGTATCTTAAAGCCATAGGGGTCTAGCACACTGTGGATCTAGACTCATTTGAATGGCTATAAAGGGCGATAGCTATGTGCATCTGTCAACAGTGATGCAGATGGAGTGTATGTGGATACAGACCCTGTATAATTTCCATTGCTCTGCACTTTGACACGTTTTACCTGCAGGCGTCCCTTTACCCATAACACTATTATAGCTTAGCTTCCATACAACATACTGCATCTAACGAAGGGGAGTGAAGGTTAGGACAAAAAAAAACAACCCCAGAATTGCACCTCCAGCTTTATAGTGCAGTTATATGTTGAATTCAAAGATTTATCAGAAGACTGTTGATCTACAGTAAAACTGTTCTGAATGTCCCACTGGGGCCTCCTGGGGCCACCAGTACAAAAATGTATGCAATCACTTGTTATAAGCCACTTTAAGTAAAGGTGTCTGCTAAATGGCATACATTATTATAAATGTTGGCAAACTGTTTGCCCATGCATAGGTACCGCACAAAAACCTGACAGAAATATCACGAGGATGACAAGGCGATCCTATGTAGACTCCACGTGTAGACCACTCCTACTAAGGAATGTGGATGCTAGTTCCTGTCAGATGTTATTCATTGATAGAGAACAGGTCTGTCCTTGAGGAGTGGATAACGACATCACAGCTCATAGACGAATCTATTCATTCACTTCCTGCATAGCTCACCTATATATCCTTTATCCTTTAAGCTAGATACCATTCAAATCAAATGTAAACTTTGTAAACAACAGGTGTAGACTAACAGTGAAATGTGTACTTACGAGCCCTTCCCAAAAATACAGAGAGAAAAATAATAGACAAATAATAACACAAGGAAGAAATACACAATGTTGGGGTACCAGTACACAGGGTACCAGTACAGAGGGTACCAGTACACAGGGTACCAGTACAGAGGGTACCAGTACACAGGGTACCAGTACAGAGGGTACCAGTACACAGGGTACCAGTACAGAGGGTACCAGTACACAGGGTACCAGTACACAGGGTACCAGTACAGAGGGTACCAGTACACAGGGTACCAGTACACAGGGTACCAGTACACAGGGTACCAGTACAGAGGGTACCAGTACAGAGGGTACCAGTACACAGGGTACCAGTACACAGGGTACCAGTACAGAGGGTACCAGTACACAGGGTACCAGTACAGAGGGTACCAGTACACAGGGTACCAGTACAGAGGGTACCAGTACACAGGGTACCAGTACAGAGGGTACCAGTACAGAGGGTACCAGTACACAGGGTACCAGTACACAGGGTACCAGTACAGAGGGTACCAGTACACAGGGTACCAGTACAGAGGGTACCAGTACACAGGGTACCAGTACAGAGGGTACCAGTACACAGGGTACCAGTACAGAGGGTACCAGTACACAGGGTACCAGTACAGAGGGTACCAGTACACAGGGTACCAGTACAGAGGGTACCAGTACACAGGGTACCAGTACACAGGGTACCAGTACAGAGGGTACCAGTACACACAGGGTACCAGTACACAGGGTACCAGTACAGAGGGTACCAGTACAGAGGGTACCAGTACACAGGGTACCAGTACAGAGGGTACCAGTACAGAGGGTACCAGTACACAGGGTACCAGTACAGAGGGTACCAGTACAGAGGGTACCAGTACACAGGGTACCAGTACACAGGGTACCAGTACAGAGGGTACCAGTACACAGGGTACCAGTACACAGGGTACCAGTACAGAGGGTACCAGTACACAGGGTACCAGTACAGAGTGGATGTCTAGGGGTACAAAGTCATTTAGGTAGATAGAGTGCCTTCAAAAAGTATTCACAGCCCTTGACTTTTTCCACATTTTGTTGTGTTACAACCTGTTCCTAACTCAGTTGCCGGAGAGGAAGGAAACTGCTCAGAGATTTCACCATGAGGCCAATGGTGACTAAGACGGTTACAGAGTTTAATGGCTCTGATAGGGGGAAACTGAGGAAGGATCAACAACATTGTAGTTACTCCACAACACTAACCTAAATGACAGAGTGAAAAGAAGGGAGCTTGTACATAATAAAAATATGCCAAAACATGCACCCTGTTTGCAACAAGGCATTAAAGTAATCCTGCTAAAAAATGTGGCATAGCAATTTTATTTTTGTCCTGAATACACAGTGTTATGTTTGGGGCAAATCCAATACAACACATTACTGATTACCACTCTCCATATTTTCAAGCATAGTGGTGGCTGCATCAGGTTATGGGTATTCTTGTAATTGTTAAGGACTGGGAAGATCTTCAGGATAAAAAAGAAACTGAATGGAGCTAAACAAAGGCAAAATCCTAGAGGGAAACCGGGTTCAGTCTGCCTTCCACCAGACACTGGGAAATTAATACACCTTTCAGCAGAACGAACACTAGGCCAAATCTACACTGGAGTTTTTTAACAAGAAGACAGTGAAAGTGGCCGAGTTACAGTTTTGACGTAAATCTGCTTGAAAATCTATGGCAAGTCCTGAAAATGGTTGTCTAGACATGATCCCCTACATATTTAAGAATGTTGAAAATAATAATGGGCAAATATTGCACAATTCAGGTGTGCAAAGCGCTTATAGACTTACCCAAGAAGACTCACTGCTGTAATAGATGTCAAATGTGTTTCTAACATGTATTGGTGAGCTGAATACTTAAGCAACGACTATATTTTGTTATTTAATTTCTATTAAGCATTTTTCTTTCACTTTGACATTCCAGCAGTGGAGGCTGCTGAGGGGAGGATGACTCATAATAATGGCTGGAATGGAGCGAATGGAATGGAATGGAATGGCATCGAACCGTGTGTTTGTGGGATTTGATACGATTCCACTCCAGCCATTTCCACGAGCCCATCAACCCCAATTAAGATGCCACCAGCCTCCTGTGCATTACAGTATTTTATGTAGATTGTTAATTTTAAAAAATTACAATAAAAATCAATTTTTATCCCACTTTTTTACTTGACAAAGTGTGAAGAAGACCAAGGGGTCTGAATACTTTTGCAAGGCACTGTATGTCGTAATATGTGATATAATAGTACACCTTGATGACTTCAAATGGATCATATTGACGGACATGTGTCGTATCTTGTGACTATAGTGAGAGGAAACATTGCAACATTGCTATCAGTCAGGGTTAGTACTAGGAGGTACCATGCAGACAAGATTGTGTTAGGGAGTGAGAGAGAGTATTGGGTCAAATGAAACTAATCTCCATAATTTTGCCTGCCGTAATGGGATCCAAGCCCTTGGTTTTATCTACAGTATACAGAAGCATTCTCTCTTGTGTCTAGGAAGGAGATAAGGGGCTGTATGTACAATGTATCAGACGTCTCAGAGCAGGAGTGCTGTGAATGAATAAGATGGACGGGGGACCAGTGGCAGTATTCACAAAGAGTATCAGAGCAGGAGAGCTGATCAAGGATCAGTTTAGCCTTGTAGAGATTTAGTAGGATTAAATTGACAAGAGGGGACCTGATCCTAGAACACCACTCCTACTCTGAGATGCTTGACACATTCGGCCCCAGGTTGGGGGTTGATTGATCGACGCTGGTGTCTGTATGAAGGACAGGCCTTGGTCTATTTGAAGGACCGGTATAACTGGACTCTTTTAAGTATCGCCTAGCTATGACCAGCCCCTAAAGGGAACATTCTTGTCAATTACTCTTAATGGTGTGCCTCTTTGCTTGTCAATGACACTGTCACTGAGGAGTGTGCAGTAGCGGTTTGCGGGCCAAATAACTGGGGAAGCCAGAACAAAGGCCATATTACACCCTATGTGTTGTGATAATTGCGTTGTTTGCTCTATAACCTGTTAGTTCATATGCCTTGACACCGTGATATATATATGTATATATATATACAGGCCTAAAGCCGAGACAATAAGAAGACACAGTGGCAGAATAAATTCAACCACACCTTTGTTTCACCACAAAACTGAAGAGCAACCTCTGTCCTGTGAAGTCCACAAAACATTTTGCCTGTAACAAACAGTTACATCACCTACAGCAGTGGTTCCCAAACGTATTATAGTCCCGTACCCCTTCAAACATTCAACCTTCAGCTGTACCCCCTTTAACACCAGGGTCAGCTGTACCCCCTCTAGCACCAGGGTCAGCGCACTCTCAAATATTGTTTTTTGCCATCATGGTAAGTCTGCCACACACACACTATACAATACATTTCTTAAACATAAGTGTTAGATTCTGTCACAACCCAGCTCATGGGAAGTGACAAAGAGCTCTTATAGGACCAGGGCACAAATAATAATATAATAATAATCAATCATTTTGCTCTTTTATTTAGCCATCTTACATATAAAACCTTATTAGTACAAAAATGGTGAATAACTCACCACAGGTTAATGAGAAGGGTGTGGTTTAAAGGATGCACATAACTCTGCAATGTCGATGGATGCTGCAGTGTACCCACGTGGCATCGAGAGCAACTGCTTGCACACACTTTACCACTTCCCTATGTCTCCCTGTCATGGCTTTTGTGCCATCAGTACAGATACCAACACATCTTGACCACCAACGTCCATTTGATGTCACAAAGCTGTCCAGCACTTTAAAAATATTCTCTCCTGTTGTCCTGGTTTCCAGTGGTTTGCAGAAAGAGAATGTCTTCCTTAATTGACCCCCATAAACGTAACAGACATATACCAGGAGCTGTGTGCCAGGCCCTCCACGTCTGTTGACTCATCCAGCTGTAACGGACATATACCAGGAGCTGTGTGCCAGGCCCTCCACGTAACAGACATATCTGTTGATTCATCCAGCTGTAACAGACATATACCAGGAGCTGTGCCAGGCCCGACACATCTGTTGACTCATCCAGCTGTAACAGACATATACCAGGAGCTGTGCCAGGCCCTCCACGTCTGTTGACCCATCCAGCTGTAACAGACATATACCAGGAGCTGTGCCAGGCCCTCCACGTCTGTTGACCCATCCAGCTGTAACGGACATATACCAGGACATATACCAGGAGCTGTGCCAGGCCCGACATATACACATCTGTTGACCCATCCAGCTGTAACTGTTGGACATATACCAGGAGCTGTGCCAGGCCCGACACATCTGTTGACTCATCCAGCTGTAACAGACATATACCAGGAGCTGTGCCAGGCCCGACACATCATCTGCTTAACAGACCCATCCAGCTGACCCAAGCTGTAACAGACATATACCAGGAGCTGTGCCAGGCCCGACACATCTGTTGACTCATCCAGCTGTAACAGACATATACCATCCAGACACATCTGTACTCATCCAGCTGTAACAGACATATACCAGGAGCTGTGCCAGGCCCGACACATCTGTTGACTCATCCAGCTGTAACAGACATATACCAGGAGCCACATCTGTTGACCCATCCAGCTGTAACAGAGCTGTAACAGCCAGGCCCAGGCCCGATCACATCTGTTGACTCATCCAGCTGTAACAGACATATACCAGGAGCTGTGCCAGGCCCGACACATCTGTTGACTCATCCAGCTGTAACAGACATATACCAGGAGCTGTGCCAGGCCCGACACATCTGTTGACTCATCCAGCTGTAACAGACATATACCAGGAGCTGTGCCAGGCCCTGACACGTCTGTTGACTCATCCAGCTGTAACAGACATATACCCAGAGCTGTGCCAGGCCCTGACACGTCTGTTGACTCATCCAGCTGTAACAGACATATACCAGGAGCTGTGCCAGGCCCGACACATCTGTTGACCCATCCAGCTGTAACAGACATATACCAGAGCTGTCCTGGCTTGTCTGTTGACCCATCCAGCTGTAAAACATCTCTTGCCATGTCACTGATGATTCGTGAAACAGTGTTGTTTGATGAGCAAGTTCATGTTTCCACCATTTTGGGAACTATTGATTTACCGCATCCAGCTCTAAAAAACAGTTGCTGCCTCCACTATTCAGCACCATTTCACCTTCAACATGTAAACATCATCTAACCACCTACATCTAATACAGTGACAACTAAAATATACCACAAACATTTAGTCCAATCAATGTAAGCTACAGTAAATATGATGTGGCTGTTCATGGTTCTGGTGTGTGTGTGTGTGTGTTTTGATTCAGCCTACTTGTAGACAAATGCCAATGCCATCCTCCTCTCTTTCATGTTTCCTAAATGGTCTGTGACTCTGTCATACAGTACCATATATTTTGTTGTCCTAGCCTACCTGGCTAAAATGCTCGCTATCCTGACTTCCTTTCATGGGCAATGATGCGCCAGGCCAGCTGGATAACATTAACCTACTAGCTAAATGTTGAACGTCCATCCTCTCAGGCCAGGGACACAATGTATGAATTTATGGTGGGATCAGAATCGCAATTATAATCATTTGCCAGTACAGAGAATTAAGTATCCCTATCTCCATCCATGGCTAATTTAGGAAACAGACTATTCTAGCTAGCTATAGCCACCGGAGGACAACACAATGAGACGCAACAATTCAAGTTGTTTCTGTCAATGACGTATGCTCTCAATGAATTTGATAGGAGTGATGCCAAATCCAAACTGGCTTCCCTTGACACGTTTTAGGGGTCAAGGGAGGCCAAATGCTCACTGGCTTCCCTTGCGTTCAACGCTACGGGCGGCAATAATGTCATACCCTTTTGGACCAGACAGAATCAGATAGATGGCCTACACATACAGAGACAGAGGGGCACACTCTCCGGTGAGATACATTCAGCCTCTTGCGAATTAAAGGAAAATTATGAAACAGAGAGACGAAAGATAAATTATTTGAAAATAAGTAAATAAATAATCTGTACATTTTTGGAGAAGCCTGGCTCCCCTGGGTATCCATGAATACAAGACCATGGTGCTTGCCTACGGAGCTGTGAGGGGAACGGCACCTCAGTACCTCCAGGCTCTGATCAGGCCCTACACCCAAACAAGGGCACTGCGTTCATCCACCTCTGGCCTGCTCGCCTCCCTACCACTGAGGAAGTACAGTTCCCGCTCAGCCCAGTCAAAACTGTTCGCTGCTCTGGCCCCCCAATGGTGGAACAAACTCCCTCACGACGCCAGGACAGCGGAGTCAATCACCACCTTCCGGAGACACCTGAAACCCCACCTCTTTAAGGAATACCTAGGATAGGATAAGTAATCCTTCTCACCCCCTCCCCTTTTAAGATTTAGATGCACTATTGTAAAGTGGCTGTTCCACTGGATGTCATAAGGTGAATGCACCAATTTGTAAGTCGCTCTGGATAAGAGCGTCTGCTAAATGACTTCAATGTAAATGAATACACTCCACTGGTGGTGTGATCTTTGTTTGTCCAATCCCTGCTCCCTCTCTGGTTTAGGTTCCAAGTAAACGTCTCCAGCTGTTAAAGCAATCTTGAACCAAAGACTGTAATGTTGCTGAGTTCTCTTCTGATTTCAGTGGAGGGCTATAAGTGTAGATTCTCTTCCCACAACTTCCCACAACTCACTATGGTGGTTGATTCCACATCTTAATCCCCCTGTTCCGGAACTCTCTCTCTGTTCCATTATGCAAGTAGAGTGCTGAATGAGTCTCTGGTGTATAGAGGGAAGAGTTGGAGGATAGAGGGAACACCCATCATTATGGATTAATTATGGATGATGTTAAATGATGACAGGATGTTGTCTGTAGTTTGTTTGGGTGTGTCTGTATTTGAGACCATCTGCACTACAGACAGTTCTACAGTTAGACTCTAGAACTCACCCATGTGTGTAATTCCATGTTCTGGGGGAAATGTATGGGTAGTCTCTCAGCCAGATCAATCCATGTTTTTGTTGTTGTCTGATCTCCACAACTTTGTATCACATTATGCATTTTATCTGAAGTCCGGATGGAAATACACTTAGATTTGTAGGTCTACTGGCAATTCCTCACAAAACCAGAGTTAAAAGAAACACCTTTATACACAACGTTTATACACCCTGGAATACGTCCTTCCTTACCTGTCACATTTTCCATTGCAAAGACAAGTGATGACTCAGGGAAACCAATGTCCTGTAACTTGAATCAAAACATAATTGCAAAGTCATGGTGTTTCCCTTTGAAAGTGAAGACCAACTGTACACTTTGGGTGGTTCCCAATGAACCACTTTAAAAGAGAACATGAAACGCGACAATGTGCACATTCATCAATCTCTCCACACTGTAATTGTCCTAAATAACCCATTTCAGTGAGGTTACTGAAATACCCTGTAATACTGCAGTGAGTATAATATGAGTTTATCCCTAGCTATCCAGTTTGAGGCTTTCAGGAGCATGATATTACACATACAGTACAGTTGAGTCTTTCTTGACTGGAGGGTTCTTTCTGAGGGCCTTATGACTTTCCAAAATGTCCTAATTTCCTTGTTACAAATACATCCAAACTCTATTGTATAATGAAAATGACTGGAGAATTGTAAAGGAGAATTTGGGTCGCAAGGACTTCATCGTAAACGTCCTTGTCACAAGTCAGCAACTTAATTGTTCACAGGGAATGACAGGATTATCATAGAATAGAATTGTGTGACCTTGACATATTGGGGCAGGAAATGTTAGACCAAAGTTCTCGGCTGTTCTCAACACTGCATTACTCCCACAATGGTAATCCAAGTGGAATATTCTCTAAGTGAGAATAAAAACATGTGTTTAAATTAGCTTAAAACACACAGCCTGCACATTGCATTCCTTATTAGTAGTCAAGTGTAATCAAACTGACATGTTTCATCAGTAAGAATTTGTTCATAACGTACTTTCCTAGTTAAGTAAATGTTAATAAATAGGTTGGGTGCAGGGCTGAAAACAGTTGGTATACAATAAAGAACCGGCACTCAGAAGCTTCACCTATTTATTTATTTATTTATTTATTTATTAACCTTTATTTAACTAGGCACGTCAGTTAAAAACACATTATTTTTTACAATGACAGCCAACCGGGGAATAAGGTTCAGTTGTTTGTTCAGGGGCAGAACGACAGATTTTTACCTCGTTAGCTCGGGATTCGATCCAGAAACCTTTCGGTTACTGGCCCAACGTTCTAACCACAACGTTTAGTTCCTGCAAGGATCTTCATCAGGTCCTGATGAAACATTGTTTATGAACAGATGCGTGGTGGAGTTTGAGTGTGCCGGCTCCATTTATTTGATACCTTGCTGCATCTTCACCTTGACACGTGATAACAAAAGCTGGACTTACACTGGTGGTAAAAGGCTTTGTGAATCACACTGGCAGGAAGGAGAGGATGTCAGAGAGACTGAATACAATACTGAGCACAAAAAACTACTTTATGAAACATTAACAACAACTGACCGAGAACAAAAATAAGTTGTAGCTTAGGCCTTCGCCCCCAGAAAACAGTGAAACTGAAGGCCTACATCAAAAAGCCTTATTAGATTGGCTTCCCACCGTTATCAGGAACGGGATGAGTAATACAGTATGTTCAGTGGCTAGAACGTTAAGTACAGGTTCTAACGATGACACAGCCGTTCCGAGAAGACCGTATCTGTGCAGTGGGACGAAAGAGACGTGACAGAAAACTTGATCATTATTTATCTTTTATTAAACAAAATAATCACAACACAAACTATACAATGGTCACTTTGAGATTGGATTCTCTGAACAGGAAGATTTAGACTCAACAAGAAGAGCAATTTGCATGTACCAGGCAAGCTGCAGTTGGTGCTCTGTCCTGTGGACTCGTACATCTTAGGGTGATACACAACATTGTGCTTTACACACCACAACTGATGTCATAAAACACTGCACAACGGGGGCAATTTAGTCTATAAAATGTAAGATCTTCAATCAGCTGTGAATGAAAACATATAACAGAACAAACATCAACTTCACCTGAACCATAGATGTAGGTCTATATATGGATCTGAACTTTACACTGTTGTTCAGAACCAGCAGTGTCATTCACACAACCAAGATAATGATTCAATGGATAATGAATCAAGATAATGAACATTGGTTGGTTGGTTATGATGATGGGACAGTATTAACAACTGTGTAACCATTCACAGTAGACACGAGAGCTTAGGAAAATAAAACATCCAATCAAGATATTTATACATGTGTATATATATATAAATAAATAAAACATATCTGTAATATGTACAACATTTTTCACGTTTTAAAATGTACAAAATGAACAGGGTGATACCACAGTGAACTGAGGATGTAGTATTTACAGAAACATACAAACTATATACATATTCTCATTTAAAATAATAATTAGTATCTTCATATCATACCAGGATGTCATTTAACATCATTCATACAGACATCATTTATTTTGTCAGCTGGTTTCCACCTCAATCAGCTACTGGCCTTCAAAAAATCAGACGGAAGGTGTTTTCTTCATGGCTTAACTCTTTAGAACAGTGAGCAGCATACAGACATAAACCAGTGGCTTTTAGTTGGCCTTCAACTAGCCTTCAGTTGCTGGTCCTTCAACTAGCCTTCAGCTACTGGTCTTCAACTAGCATTCAGCTGCTGGCCTTCAACTAGCATTGAACTACTGGCCTTCAACTAGCATTGAACTGCTGGCCTTCAACTAGCATTCAGCTGCTGGCCTTCAACTAGCATTCAGCTACTGGCCTTCAACTAGCATTCAGCTACTGGCCTTCAACTAGCATTCAGCTGCTGGCCTTCAACTAGCATTCAGCTACTGGCCTTCAACTAGCATTCAGCTGCTGGTCTCCAATTAGCATTCAGCTGCTGGCCTTCAATTAGCATTCAGCTGCTGGCCTTCAATTAGCATTCAGCTGCTGGCCTTCAATTAGCATTCAGCTGCTGGCCTTCAACTAGCATTCAGCTGCTGGCCTTCAACTAGCATTCAGCTGCTGGCCTTCAACTCGCATTCAGCTGCTGGCCTTCATTCAGCTGCTGGCCTTCGCATTCAGCTGCTGGCCTTCAACTAGCATTCAGCTGCTGGCGCATTCAGCTGCTGGCCTTCAACTCGCATTCAGCTGCTGGCCTTCAACTCGCATTCAGCTGCTGGCCTTCAACTCGCATTCAGCTGCTGGCCTTCAACTCGCATTCAGCTGCTGGCCTTCAACTCGCATTCAGCTGCTGGCCTTCAACTCGCATTCAGCTGCTGGCCTTCAACTCGCATTCAGCTGCTGGCCTTCAACTCGCATTCAGCTGCTGGCCTTCAACTCGCATTCAGCTGCTGGCCTTCAACTCGCATTCAGCTGCTGGCCTTCAACTAGCATTCAACTACTACGTGCCAAGGCAAGAGAACTATCATGTCAGCTATAGTTGACTATAGTGAAAGGAGGTCATAAGGCATTTGGGCTCTTCTAGACACTGTATACCACATACCGTAAGAACATGTACGTCACTAGACATTACACACATTGCTGGAGTGAGTATAGAAATGCTTGCATTGATGATGGCAAAGGCACCAATATGTAAAGAGACCAATGACAACTCAAAGGTTTCAGCTCTGATTAGTGCCGACAACTCACACGTTTCAGCTCAGAGTAGGGCCGACAACTCACACGTTTCAGCTCAGAGTAGGGCCGACAACTCACACGTTTCAGCTCAGAGTAGGGCCGACAACTCACA
Source organism: Oncorhynchus keta (assembly GCF_023373465.1). Lineage (NCBI taxonomy): Eukaryota > Metazoa > Chordata > Actinopteri > Salmoniformes > Salmonidae > Oncorhynchus > Oncorhynchus keta. Next base: position 74,117,881 of record NC_068430.1, read on the forward strand.
CGTTTCAGCTCAGAGTAGGGCCGACAACTCACACGTTTCAGCTCAGAGTAGGGCCGACAACTCACACGTTTCAGCTCAGAGTAGGGCCGACAACTCACACGTTTCAGCTCAGAGTAGGGCCGACAACTCACACGTTTCAGCTCAGAGCTAGGGCCGACAACTCACACGTTTCAGCTCAGAGTAGGGCCGACAACAACTCACACGAGTTCAGCTCAGAGTAGGGCCGACAACTCACACGTTTCAGCTCAGAGTAGGGCGACAACTCACAACTCACTCACACGTTTCAGCTCAGAGTAGTGTCACACCATAGTTCAATGTCCCCCTGGGAAAGTCTCCACTTTAAGATGTGGTGATGTTCGGTGCTAAGTGACTAGGCACGTGCATGTGTCAATGTCAGATGGTAAGGCCATCCAGAGGTCTCCATGTCCATTGTTAAGTACACCATAAACATACAAACTAGGTACCGTTTTCGACCTTCAAAAGATATGACAAGACAGCTTTTTGACTGCAGCCAGTTTTAAACCCACAATCTTCAACACATCCTTCATGTCGTGCTAATTGTGTTTTCTAGTGCTTTCGTCAGGCTGACAAAGGAAGTGGGATCCAACTGAACTCAAGAATCAAATGGCTTGGAAGTGTAGGACGTCTTCTGTACAGTGCTATGCACAATCTTATGCAACATTAGAACAAAAGTTTGCCTATTTTACAGTAAGTAGCCAAATGTACACTCATTTACAAAAGAGCTGCTAAGTGATATGTAACAAAAACAAACAAAGTTAAGCTGTTTAGATGGTTGTCGTTTTGAACTTCCTTGTGTCAAAGAGCCAAGGTCCAGGACCTAGCCTGGTACCAAATCTGTGCATTATGTGCTTAGACATTTATTCATCTCTCTGACGAGGAGTTAGCCTAAAATACATACATTTGGGACCAGGCCACCTAGGTAAGAACTCTTACATTATGAAAGAACGGACGACTACAGTCCAACTGTGCATTTACTGTGTCTTTCATTTTCAAGTCCTTCCGATGTTTGACAAAATGGCCTCCAGACGTTTTTTTCTCTTTAGGGTTGTGTTCGAGACCACAACGCTACCAAGCCATTTTTTTTGTGTGATTCCGTTTGTATATGTTTCTTCTTCTTCCATTCCTTTTTTTGGGGGTTGGTTTCCACGGCAACCAAGTTATTCTTTCTGAGTTTCTTTTTTCCTTCTTCTTCGTCTTGGATGGAAGCACAGTGTTGAGGTCAGAACGGAATCTTCGGAACAGGAAGCCAGGAACTTAGGTCATCGAGATGAGGTCATCATCATAGGATTGGAAAGGACGTGTCAGTAGCATTAGGGTTAAAATGACCTCCATCGGTTTATGTTTGTCACTTTTTCAAACAACAATCTCTCTTTAAATACAATTCTTCATATCCACTTGTTCTTCTTCTTCTACTAGTCATGCCAGGTCTTCTTCCAGGCTCACCATCTGTCTCTGTGAGGGGAGACAGAAAATAACCATAAACACAAAGTCATACAACACTGAAAACCACTACATGCAGTATTTCATAGGCTATACCATAATCAACAGTCACATGCTTTCTATTAGCCACTGCAGAACACCTGCAGGATTGGGGTCAAGTGGATTGCAACTCCACATAGGAAAACAATGGGCAATTCATCCCATTATTTCACTTAATCGAAATGGAATTGATCTCAACACAGTATGAGAATTTAAATGGAATGAACTCTAACCCTGGTGACACGTGTAGTCTACATAAGTAATAAGACAGTGACTGGGTTGCTTGGTAGGTTGCTAGGTGACAGTACCTGTGGGTAGGTGTATCCGTCCTGGCTGTGGTTTCTACAGATGTGCAACTCGTCCTCTGTGGTCTTCTGGTACACGGGGTTGTCAAAGTGGATGGTGTTGGTGTTCTTCAGCCTCCAGTGTCTCCATAGCAACACTGCACCAAACAGCACCAGGCACATCATCACTGGAGAGAGGAGATAGGGGGTCAAAGGTCAGTTCTTGTTGTTGTAATTGTTGTTGTTGATAAAGTATGGTAGGTAAAGCCAGTTTAACTTTTACAATAATACGTGTTTTATTGAGTGTACAAAACATTAGAAACACCTTCCTAATATTGAGTTACACCCCCCTTTGCCATCAGAACAGCCTCAATTCGTCGGGCATTGACCCTACAAGGTGTCGAAAGCGTTCCACAGGGAGGCTGGCCCATGTTGACTCTAATGCTTCCCACAGTTGTGTCAAGTTGGCTGGATGTCCTTTGGTTAGTGGACCATTCTTGATACACATGGAAAACGGTTAAGAGTCAAAAACCCAGAGCGTTGCAGTTCTTGACACACTCAAACCGGTGCACCTGGCACCTACTACTATACCCCGTTCAAAGCACTTAAACATTTGTCTTGCCCATTCACCCTCTGAATGGCACACGTACACAATCCATGTCTCAAATGTCTCAAGGCTTGTCTCCTCCCCTTCATCTACACTGATTGAAGTGGATTTAACACATAACATAAATAAGGGATCATAGCTTTCACCTGGTCAGTCTCATGGAAAGAGCAGGTGTTCCTAATGTTTTGTACACTCAGTGTATATCAACACATAAGTCAACACATAAACAGAGAGTAGGTTACTACAGTACTACTGTATTTATCAGTGCACTAGACATTATGCTGATACTACAAGGTAAAATACTCACTGATAGGTAAGACAATGTAGAGCACAGTATGGTGTGATGCCTCAGCTACTTTGGGCATGGCAACATAGCCACTTTGACCTGTGACCGCAGTTTCCTGTGGACTGTGAGTGGTCGAGGACCTATCAGGGTCCTGAGGCTGGGCCGGCGGGCGGAGGAGGAGTTGTAGTTGTTGTAGTTGTGGTGGAAGTGGGGCCAGCTGGCTGTTTGGTTGGGGCCCTGGTAGGGATGGGAGCTGCAGTTTTGGGAGTGGTGGGGAGCGGTAGTTGTTGGAGCTGTTGAGATAAGAGATGGGGTTAAAGGTCACCAAAGGTTAGAGGTTAGACACACAAGAACGTGTCAGTTAGTTTGAGAAAAGGTTCAATGACCATGAACAGTGAGTGTAAGGATAAACACTAACACTGACATCCATTGGCTTTTGAACTAGCTTTTAACTACAAAATATTTGGTCTTAAACAGATTTTAATGATGATTAATAATGAAGATATGAATAACATTCCACCCATGAGGAGGGCGATCTGGTCATTTGACTGCAGGAAAGGGGTATAAAGGGCAATAGTTGCACCTTCTCCTCTAAAGTTCCATAGGGTTCGACAGAGGAAAACACATACCTGCCACACACTTCCTCATGTCCAGGCCGAGGGTCATGTGATCAGGACAGGCACAGGTGTATTTGGGGGAGTGTTGGTTGATCTGGGGAGCAGGTAGACATAGGAACTCACAACCTCCATTCACAAAGTTTTCTCTGTGCACCAGTTCTTTCCTATAGGAGAGAGAGAGAGGGAGAGAGAGAGAGAGAAGAGAGAGAGAGAGAGAGAGAAGAGAAGAGAAGAGAAGAGAGAGAGAGAGAGAGAGAGGAGAGAGAGAGAGAGAGAGAGAGAGAGAGAGAGAGAGAGAAGGGTGAGAGAGTGAGTGTTAGACCACCTGATTCAGCTTTTAAAGTTAATTACAGTTATTCATGTTAGATTTGTTATGTTTTTAAAAAGCGTGCGTTGCCATACCGATGGGCTGCTTGAGGTTGTGGTATACAATGATGTCCTCTGGCTGCAACAGGTCCTCCGCCAGTACAGTGATGTCATTTCCTGTCAGGCGGTTGGCGCTCATGACCGCTCTGTCGCCCATGTCGGTCCAGAATACTTTCTCCTGTGAAACAAATGAGAGAAACCAGAAAAAAGAGAGACAGGAAGAAAAACTAGGTTAACCAACTGTACATAGTCAGTACACAAAGTTAACCAACTGTATATAGTCAGTACATACAGTACACAAAGTTAACCAACTGTACATAGTCAGTACATACTGTACACAAAGTTAACCAACTATACATAGTCAGTACATACTGTACACACAGTTAACCAACTGTACATAGTCAGTACATACAGTACTTAAAGTTAACCAACTATACATAGTCAGTACATACTGTACACACAGTTAACCAACTATACATAGTCAGTACATACTGTACACACAGTTAACCAACTGTACATAGTCAGTACATACTGTACACACAGTTAACCAACTGATACATAGTCAGTACATACAGTACTTAATGTTAACCAACTTTGTCAGTACATACAGTTTTATTAACCAACTGTACATAGTCAGTACATACAGTACTTAATGTTAACCAACTGTACATGTACATGATGTCAGTACTTAATGTTAACCAACTATGTCGCCCATAGTCCAGTACATACTGTACACAAGTTAACCAACTATACATAGTCAGTACATACTGTACACACAGTTAACCAACTATACATAGTCAGTACATACAGTACTTAAGTTAACCAACTGTACATAGTCAGTACATACTGTACACACAGTTAACCAACTGTACATAGTCAGTACATACAGTACTTAATGTTAACCAACTGTACATAGTCAGTACATACAGTACTTAATATTAACCAACTATACATAGTCAGTACATACTGTACTTAAGTTAACCAACTGTACATAGTCAGTACATACAGTACTTACAGTTAACCAACTGTACATAGTCAGTACATACTGTACACACAGTTAACCAACTGTACATAGTCAGTACATACAGTACTTAATGTTAACCAACTGTACATAGTCAGTACATACAGTACTTAATGTTAACCAACTGTACATAGTCAGTACATACAGTACTTAATGTTAACCAACTGTACATAGTCAGTACATACAGTACTTAAAGTTAACCAACTGTACATAGTCAGTACATACAGTACTTAATGTTAACCAACTGTACATAGTCAGTACATACAGTACTTAATGTTAACCAACTGTACATAGTCAGTACATACAGTACTTAAAGTTAACCAACTGTACATAGTCAGTACATCCAGTACTTAAAGTTAACCAACTGTACATAGTCAGTACATCCAGTACTTAATGTTAACCAACTGTACATAGTCAGTACATCCAGTACTTAATATTAACCAACTGTACATAGTCAGTACATACAGTACTTAATGTTAACCAACTGTACATAATCAGTACATACAGTACTTAAAGTTAACCAACTGTACATAGTCAGTACATCCAGTACTTAATGTTAACCAACTGTACATAGTCAGTACATCCAGTATCAGAGTTAACCAACTGTACATAGTCAGGGGCATATTAATGTTAACAACTGTCATAGTCAGTACATAGCATATCAGAGTCAGTACATAGCATATCAGAGTCAGTACATAGCATATCAGAGTCAGTACATAGTATATCAGAGTCAGTACATAGCATATCAGAGTCAGTACATAGCATATCAGAGTCAGTACATAGCATATCAGAGTCAGTACATAGCATATCAGAGTCAGTACATAGCATATCAGAGTCAGTACATAGCATATCAGAGTCAGTACATAGCGTACTTACAAATCCATCCACAAACAAAGACTTAATGTATGTATCTGGTGGAAAACAACAGTTTCAGATATGGGGCTTATTAACCTCCTATGACCTGGATACTGTAAGATCAGTTTGGTCTCCATTCAGCAGCTACATGGATGGATTTCTGTAATACAGCTAAAGCTGGCTAGCTGCATGGCTAAACTCATAAACCGAGCTGGTGTATAAGACTCAACCTGGAAATCCCCTTTAATTAAAGCTACCACAGCCAGGTTGGTGTGGGCTGGAGGGGGGAGACCATGGTGCTCGACCCAGGGACCTAAAGGAGGTTCTGGGGCCACAGCCAGGGTAGAGGGGGGAGACCATGGTGCTCGACCCAGGGACCTAAAGGAGGTTCTGGGGCCACAGCCAGGGTAGAGGGGGGAGACCATGGTGCTCGACCCAGGGACCTAAAGGAGGTTCTGGGGCCACAGCCAGGGTAGAGGGGGGAGACCATGGTGCTCGACCCAGGGACCTAAAGGAGGTTCTGGGGCCACAGCCAGGGTAGAGGGGGGAGACCATGGTGCTCGACCCAGGGACCTAAAGGAGGTTCTGGGGCCACAGCCAGGGTAGAGGGGGGAGACCATGGTGCTCGACCCAGGGACCTAAAGGAGGTTCTGGGGCCACAGCCAGGGTAGAGGGGGGAGACCATGGTGCTCGACCCAGGGATCTAGAGGAGGTTCTGAGGTTGGATTGTAACCATTGTCCACATGGACTGGACTCTACTGGTTCAGTTAAGTCTCCCTTTCCCTTCCTACAATTCCTCTAGGACCTGCCCATAACTATACTCCAGATGGAACTCAGGTTAGGGAGACCTTAATGTCCACATTCCATCACTATTTACCTGGAAGACGGCGAGAGAGAGGGGGTGAGCCAGCTTGTCCTCGTTGTAGATGAGTGTGTGTCGTCCTTCTCCGTTTACTCCGATGCTGGAGAGGGTGTGCATCTTAGAGTCCACCCAGTACAGACGCTGGTTAACCATGTCTGTTCCAGAGGCAGGGAGCGTTAGAGAAATCCAACTGTATAATCATTCACTTATAAACAACGCTTCCACGCCTGATAACGAGGCAGATTATTTGAATGTAAATATTGTACACCTACAGTATGATAGAACTTCCAACAATAACACAACACAAAATCTCAACTGTTCTGTATACGAGTATAAGAATCATGTGAGACAGCAAATTACAATGTGTCCAATCGCACATCACTATATTGCAGTGTCCAATCAGTGGACTCTTCTTACCAAGAGTGATGCCGTTGGGCCACATGATGTTGTCCGTTACCAAGGCGACGCGGTCGGCTCCGTTCAGCCCACTCTTCTCGATCTTGGCCTCGTTGCCCCAGTCAGTCCAGTACATGAAGCTGGAAACAGACACAGTACCGTCAGTCAAAACTCCGACCTCAAACACACTTCAGCACAACATCTGGAGGTCTTTAGAGAAAATCACACACACACAGACACACACACACACACACACAGACACACACACACACACACACACACACACACACACACACACACACACACACACACAGACACACACACACACACACACACACACACACACACACACACACACACACACACACACACACACACACACACACACACAGACACACACACACACACACAGACACACACAGACACACACACACACAGACACACACACACACGTTGAGCTTCTGCCATGTTTCAGACACACAGACAAAGAGATCCTCACTCATTCTATTATTCCAATACACACACGACAACAAAAGAACCAGTCGAAGATTTATCTTTTGCTTTTCATGGCAGTCAACGCCCAATTATTGAGCATGATACTGATGAAAACAAGGTTAATAAAATCAATCAATCAAATCCCAAGTTTCTTACTTATTGGCTGGATCCACCACGATGCTTCTTGGTTTCTCCAGTCCTTCGCTGATCAGTGTCTTTCGCCGTGTTCCGTCCGTGGTTGCCACGGAGATGGTCTGGAGCTCACTGTCCGTCCAATAGATGTTACCGTGAATCCAGTCGACGGCCAGGCACTCCGGCACCTCCATCTGGCTGTCAATCACCACGTTGTGCCCCACATGTGGGGAGGAGTTCCCTGCCAAGTTCATGTCGGCGCTGGGGAAGGGTGCAGGACAAAATAGATGTTTGTTTAACTAACAAATACTGTATATTGTCTGTTTGCAGATATATATATACACACACACACACACACACACACACACACACACACACACACACACACACACACACACACACACACACACACACACACACACCTTCCCCCAGCAGGTCCTCACCTGTAGATCTTCCTGTGGTACAGGTCAGACCAGAAGATCTTGTGTCCAGGCATGTCCATGTCCAGGGCCACCACGTTCTTCAGTCTGGGGATGAGAGGGACATACTCTCTACGGTCCAGAGTCATCTTCCTCACCTCGTGGCGGTTGGTGAACAACAGGTAGGGGACAGTACCTGGAAGACATACAATTAGTTTTAGATTTCGACCTCAAGTCTGCCACTTTACCTCACTGTTTACATCACATTTTAAAAGTTGTCATTTCCAGTCAAAAAAAGTGGGCCTCAAATCTGCCACTTTACTTAACTATATTTACATCTCATTTAGAAAGTTGTATAATAATGAGGCCTCAGAGAAGCTACCGAAACCTCTTCTTTGCTTTAATTCGTTCAGACTATATCAGAATTGCTCCCAAGGCTCTGTTCATATATCCACACTAGCAAGCAATCTATCAAGCATCCATTCTAAGTGGTATGCTGGGGTGGCTGTCGGAATGTAGCTTAGCTAGTGTGTCCCTCCATCTCACACGTACCTGTGGCAGCCTTGCAGGTCTTGGTCTTGGGGTCCAGTTCATAGCCCTCCTCACACTCACACTTGTAACTTCCCAGGATGTTCACACAGATCTGGGTACAGGTGTCTGGGTCAGCACACTCATCAATGTCTACAGGAGGAGGAAAACAGGGTTAGAGGTCAGAAGATAGGGTCAGGGGTCAGTTGTGGCAATTCATAGTGT